>NW_026889778.1:33550000-34130000 GCF_033153115.1 Saccostrea echinata
ATGGTCGGGAACCCAGAGCAAAAGGTCACCTAATTGACTCATGTGACCTTAAATTACACCAAGACAGTACAAAGACTTAATTTAACAAATGTGGGGAAAAACAACTAATTTTACCAGCTCCTGACCCTACAGTCGTACATATCTACACTATCCTCCTCATTCCTGATAGGCCATTTTATACCTACAAAAGATGAGAATTAAGATACATGAAGAACAGGACAGCATTACCTCTATGAACAGTGAATGATCTACAGTGAAAGGGCCATAAACTTAATAATTACAGACAGTAGGGAAAAAAGAGAACTAATAAATTATTTATCATTTAATTCAAATAAACAGTTTCTTTATTCTCTTGTTCATGAAAAATGACTAATTTTCCTAGACTTTCTACATGTACCTAGTAAGTAATAACACTTCTGTAAAGTTTTCCTCACCTGTAATTACAAGCTGTAGCCTGTAAAATCTGATCTAAAGCAATCCTACCTGGGTAAATCCTCAGGAAACCATCTGCATTACAAAAGTACTGCCACCTTAGGTCCGAAAACGCCTTCCTGTTTTCTTTAAATATTGAATCCAACTTCTTTGACCACTTGATGCCATTCAGGATCACTGGGGCTGATCAATAAAGAAAAAAATATATAATAAAAATAATAAACTAGATTTTGCTATAATTAAGACACTAAACCCCCACACAAATGACCACCTCTAAAAATTTTTAATGTACTTTGTCCAGTACTCTTTTTTTTGTGTCTAAGTAACTGGTGAAAAAGACGCAATAGTATACACTCGTATCTAGAGAGACGTGTATCAAACTGATCATAAAATGCCCAGGAGGTGAGCATGTAGCCCAGGGGCCTTTTTAAGTAGCATTTCATGTAATTGATTCATTACAGGGCTCTAATTGGCAACTAATTTAGTTGCCATGGTGCCTAAAAAGTTTGACTAGCGCCAAAAATTTCTCTACAAGACGACTATTTTAAATTGACTTGTCGATCCTCAAATTCTGGAACTATAAACATTTTCAACATTTTTTTTTCTTAAGATACAGAATGAAATTTCAAAGTGGAGGAAATCATTTTTTAGCAATGGACATGTGTTTTCAATGTTCACCTAGCTTGTTTGTTTTTACAGTGCACAAGAACAAAATTTTGTGTCACGACAGTGCACACAGAGCTCAGGTAAACCAGATTAGACAATAGATACCCCAGGTATATTTTGACTCCAGAAAGTTGACAATTGGGAAATGCAGGAAATCGGACTGGTGATGTGGTCCATTGTTTTCAAATTCAATTCTCACGCTTAAAAATACTGTCAACACGATAGTATTAGGTTGGAATTGTACAGACGAGCATAAAATGAGCCTTTGACTCAGGTGAGCTATAAAAGAATTTGAAAAATTGTACATTTTCTTTGTTTCCTTTATCATTTTCTTTAAAATGATCATAGAAAACATGCACACACTTTTTTTTAACTTTTGAACTGAGGCACTCTGGCTACAGTGGTCCATTTTTCTTTCCAGTAGTTGATTGCTAAGCTCTATTTTGAAATACGAGATTTCCATCCTTTAACCAGAAACACAAGCTTGTGTTTTTATGAAATAATTCTAAAACGCCACCATCACATTATAAATTGTTAGTGGTTTTGTTGCAGGATCACATTTTTCAATCAAAATGATTACAAAAATCCAATACATTGGTAAAGGGCTTTAGAGAAAGCAATTCATCAAAAATGTCATCACTTATAAACCTTCACACTCCGATATAACACTACTGCTCTCACTAGTGTGACCTATTTGTTATAGTCTCATGAAAAAGTACAAATCCTATTATACATGTTAGAAAAAGTACAAATCCTATTATACATGTTTAGTTACCACATGAGGTTTTATGGATAATAACTATGATCTCTTTTTTTCATGACCACTATTTGTGAAAATCCAGTCCACTGAACTAGTTTGAAGCTAGATGTACATTCTTATAAATTCAAAGCAGAAAAAAATTTGATCATGCATAAAACAGATTCCTGTGCTCACCCTGATCATAAACATTGGTTGGCACATGAATGGTGCTGTAATTAGGATTGACCTTGACCTCATTAAACAGGTGATCACTAGTTAAGTTGATCATTGCATATATATCTGAACTCATGGCCATGGGAATATTCTTCAGATCTTCCTGACTCAGAACTTTTTTGTTGTTAACATACTCCAGCTGAAATAAAGAAGAACAGCCACCTTTGAAGATTTCAGAACTGAAACTGTTGAACAACAATTGAATATCATGCAATCAATCTGAAAATTTATTCTAAAACATATATAGTAAAACTCGGTTATAGCGAAGTCGTGGGAACCTTTGAATTTAATTCGCTATATCCGTAATTCGTTATATCCGTATTGTGAATTCGTATTAGTATATATAGCAAATTTGCAATATACACGTTTTCCTTCAAGTATTACTACCGAATATGTTATGGAAGCAATTATTACAAAACAGACCTTGGATAACTAAGGTTTTATCATGAATTGAATATTATATACAAATACTTACCGAAAATAAAGTCAGTTCAATATATCAAATTTAGAGACCTTTGAAAATTCATTATAAACGATGATTATTTCATTATTTTTAACCTCTACGGGACTCATAATCAGTTTGCTATATCCGTAAATTCGTTATATCAGAGTTTGTTATAACGGTAAAATTTTACAAGGAATTGTTAAGAATTTTGCCGGGGACCCAGAAAAACTTCACTATATCCGTGTTCAAACTAAACGAGTTTCACTGTACATGTATACCTGTAAATAAAACACAAATCTTTAATTTCATCATTTACTTCAAATCAATGTGTATGTTGCTCTAAGAAAATAATTTTTACAATGAATTTTTTTTATATCATTTTTCCCAAAGTTAATTTACACAGTAATTTTTTTTTTGTTCTTTCTATAAAAGACAGGGATATTAACAGCAGGCTGTCCATCATTGTGTCTTAAAACTATAGCTCCCAGATGATATCTCTGGGTATATCTTCCTATAACTCATACAAGAACTCTGATGACTTTGAGGTCAAAAAGTTAAAGGTCAAGTTCAGACATTCATATATTGCATACAATGGTTCCCAGATGATAATTTCTGTTGTCTTTGATCTTCTGCAATGAAACTTAAGGCAAGGACTTTAACTTAGGAAAAGCCCTATTGATTTTTAGGCCAAAACGAGGGCAGATCAAGGTCAGAAATTCATTATATGGTATGAAATACTGTATATAACTAAAATACAACCCCTGTTTATGGCAAAAACATGAACCCTTTTGATTTTTAGGTGAAAGGGTCAAAGAACACAAACTTGTACATGTATATTGTTGTTTTGGATAAAATTAGATAAACTTTTATCCTTAAGTGAGGGACATTAATCCTTTGAATTAGGTTACTTTTTTTTACTTAGTTCAAATAAAATACCATTCATTTAGGAAAATGGTGCAAATGTATAATACAGAAAAAAGATCCCAGTAAGAATTATCATAATATCAATCTAACCATATTTATATCTAATGTATTAGCTGGACTCCTTGTAAATTGAGAAGCTGAATTTTACAGGACTCTTCAAACACACACAAAACTGCAATTATGCTGACAAAAATATGATGCAACATCAACTGATAAATGATAATTTACAAGTGATCACTTCATCATATAGTGCCTGCTCCCTATCACAAATGCAGCCCTCAGTGCCATTGATTTTGTCATTTAAGGAAATCTAATGTCTGGCACAAATCATGGGAAAATGCCATATTGTGGTAATTTTGGTCTGCAAATCTGCATCTGATAGGTTTAATAGGGATAGCTCTTAAACAAATAGTGTGAAGGGATCAGTGCAACTGACCAGGCATTGATATGGACGCAAAATCCATTAGTACAACCCATCCAAGTTTCTGCTTTACAGAAATGAGAAAATGTCAACCATTGTGAATGTGTTTTCCTTGATTCACTTAGTAATTTGGGGACAGGAATACACATTACTCTGGGTTTTACTGTTATATATTATATATCACTCAGAATCATCATGCTCATACTCTAATTAAAAAGTCTTATCTTTAAACAAAAGCTCAACCTACTAGCTGCTCTTTAGTAAAAAACAAACAAACAAACATGTCCTTAATCATACCTGCAAATTTTTCCTATATTCATGGTCCTTCTTGGCATTTTCTGCAGCAATCACCAGTTTCTGTTTTTTATTTAATGAAAAAAATCAACTTAAAAGTAATTAAATAATTTTTTTCTTCAAATTTGACTTTTTTTTTACCTTGATCAACTGTAGTTATATTCATTTTTGTTGTTGTTGTTGACATGCACTTTGAAAAATATATAATTTGTGAACTTGTCTTAATTCAGAACCATCATCAGATAAGTAATTATACTATACCTCAACAGCCTTGACCTTTGACTCTAGAAGTTCCTCTATCTCCCTGGCGAACTTATCTACCAGATCCTGGGGATTCAAGTTCTTAGGCACTGTCAGGTGTTTTCGGGCCTTAAAAAAATGTATCATAATCTATTTAAAAAAATTTAATTTATAACAATTCACTGCTTACTCATTTTAATTCAATGTTAAATGGCAATCTACAATTTAGTAAAATTAGCTCAGCCTACAACTAAAAAAACCCCACACTTTATAATGACTAAATGTGCATCTGTTCTCCTTCAAAGTTTTTTTTTACTGTTGTAAAGAATAATGTCTGAAGTAATTATAACTAGAAATCTGACCAGTCAGCAAGGGCCCGCCGAGGGGTAGAAATATAATGGTGCAAATTAGGGGATGAGAATTTTACTTGATTACAAAAATTTAAAAATATATAAAGAAGAATAAGCAACAGCAACTGCTAAATATCCAACAACCTGTAAATAGCATCCTTGTATTTATATAAGGCAGTTAAAAACATCATATCTATAATAACTCAATTAAATGTATTTTTAAAGAAGAATGAAGCATGTGTTTTCTAAAATACCAGCCTTCAGTGAATGCAAATATCACCCAGGCTTGACCTTAACTTCAAAACAAACATCAGTTGCAGACAAAGGTGTAATTAATCTTAAAGTGACAGAAACATAACCCTCTAAAATTTTCTGTGACCAGCAAGATAACCAATCCCAGGGGATGAATTATACTGCTCTCTCAACCTTTTCTTCTAAGTTTACAATAAGAACTTTTTCAGCAATGATAGAATGAGGTTATTATCCGATTACCTGTTAAAATAAATAGTATTCTTGAATTTACATACAGTTCCTGAAACGTTCTACTTTCCCATTTTTCCGTTCGCTCACCGTTCGTTCACCGTTCACTCTCCGTTCACAGTTTTGCGTTCACCGTTCACAGTTTTGCCTTCACCGTTCACCGTGCGCTCGCGTTCACCGTTCACAAAGCATTCAGCGTTCACTCTTTGTTCCGTTCACTTTGCGTTCACCATGCATTCAGCGTTCACCTATCGTTCATTTTTCATTGTCATTGGGAACTCCAAGTGAAAGGACTTATCTTTTTGTAGGTTAGGAGTTACAGGTTTTTTAATTTAATAACTAACATATCGTGTTTGAAGAATCATTATTTCATGGGGAAAAATATCTATGATATATATTTTTATTATTCTAACTTAGCTGTTAGGTTATTTATTAAATTACTCTTGAAAATAAATGTTGTTATAAGCACATTCTGTACCTATGTAGAACGATGCTGAAATATTTAACTAAGGGCAATGTGCAAATACTTCAAGCACTGCAACATTTTGTTGTTTTTGTTGAAGACGACAAATCGTTAATGGAGATATAATTATCCAAGTCAAATAATTACGCAGCAAAATTACGAAAATATTTATTTCAAACATTTTTTTTTTCAATTACTACAGAAAATATGATAGAAGTAGTTCTGAGAGTTATACATAGTACTGCGGATATCGTGTTAATTTATTATCTTTGGAGTGAATTAAATTGTTAGTGTGGTTAAAGGAAATATTTATTTAAAATGTAATGCACTACAGAATTTTCTCTACTATAATATGTAAAGTCTATAGTTATAGAGAAAAAAATCTTTCTTCACCGTAACTTTATATGTTTGCCATTCGATATAATTAATACCCCCCCCCCCTTTTCCCCCTAAATCAGTTACTTAGTCAGTATTGTATTTCAAGAATATTTTAATTAACATTTAAAAAAAAAAGTTAAGGTCTTTTTTAGAACAAACATTTCAGTCTCAAAACAAACATGCATCTAAAAAAGTCACAAAACAATAGTAGTTCAAAATGTACACGTGTCGGTGGTGGTATTTGGAATTGGCAGAGAGTTTGTTTCAAATTCAAGTGTTAATGCCCAATGTATTTCATTCAATTATTATTCAAATGTTGGAATCGAATCTAGAAATGATAAAAATAAATGTTATAACTTGTTGGAAATACTCGCACTTCGTCTTCGATGTGATGAAACTTTCACATCTGCACAGTGTCGAATGATTTTGATTGACAGGACAAGCATGTGGACTTCGAGTGAACTTGAAGCAGGAAAATAAAAACGAGTATGACTGTCAAACAAATGGATATGATTTGTTGATAAAAAAAAAGAAGTTACTTTCACTGTCTGATATATTTAGAAAAAAATTTCAGAGTTTTTGTTTGATATAGGTACAAACATTTAGTGAAGCCTGAAATGGGGGGGGGGGGGGGGCTAAAACGGAATATTTCTCTTTCTCTCTCTCTCATTTTTCTGTTTAATAAAAACTATAACAGCATATTACTTGAATATCAAGTTCTGAAAATTGAATTTATAACAAATAATATGAATATGTATCTTTGTATTATCTTGTCTGAGTATAATCACGGCCATCTTGGTAGTACCCCCTCAACTATCAACTGAAAATGTATGGCTGTGCCCCCCCCCCCCCCCCCCAACCGAATTTCCTTCCTACGGGCCTGAATAAATCATCATGAAAAATAGAAATGACATATAATATATTATTGTATTAAAAATTTAAAATACGAGCGTATAAATGCTCTCAATACACTCAAATCCTTGCGGGGCCCTAATGATGGTGCACGGATCAAAGTATCTAAATACAGTGTGTTCAAACTCAAAGTATGGTTAGAATTTTTTCACTTAATGTCTAAAACATGTAAACCATGATTATTTTACAATCAAAAGTCAATTTCCTCAAAGCAGTTAATCATCATCTCTTGATCCTCTTCATTTATAAGATATAACCTGTTCACAAAAATCAATCTTATTACATAGAAGAACTCACATTTTCTTACCAAAAAGTGAAAAGTGAAATATGAACAGGACAATTAATGTTTTGACAAGTGATTTTGTCTATTTCTGCATTGTTAGCTATAACCACAGAAATCTGGTGTGGATCAAAGTGAGAACAGAAGTGGAAGGAAATGAAGAGAGAAGAGGTGGATCATTACATAATGCACTGTATTTTACATGGAAGATAGGGGTGGATCAAAGTGAGAACCGAAGTGGAAGGAAATGAAGACAGAAGAGGTGGATCATTACATAATGCACTGTATTTTACATGGAAGATAGGGGTGGATCAAAGTGAGAACAGAAGTGGAAGGAAATGAAGACAGAAGAAGTGGATCATAATACTGCAGAAGTCAGAGTCTGAAATAATCACATTCCTCTAATATTAATTCCTCTCAAGAAGATGTTTCTACCTGACTACACAAGATTTCAAACATTTCAACTGAAAAAGTCACCGTCCTGTGATATCACTTATTTTCGTGGGGGTTTAATTTTCGTTGTTTTCGAAGTATGAGGAGACCCACAAAATCATGTTCACCACGAAATGCAAAATTTCATATACATAACGACTCAACAATTCTTCATACACGAAATCAAATCCCCACGAACCCATATTTTTTCTCAAACCATGAAAATTTGACCCTACAAAAATATGTGATTTTACAGTATGTTTTATTCAAGGTGGCTATATATATATCATGCAATGTAACATCATACTTGGAGGGAAAGTGTGGGAAGGGAGGTGGGGGTGGGGGTTGTTTCTGCAAAGTGTGACAATGCATGTAATAATACACACTTATATTTTAAATAATTTGACATTTAGAGTTAGTACTCCTTTACTATCAAATTTCACAATTAATTCTTGCCTTAATGAGATTGTGAAATCATTATAAACTATACTGACACTGTTATTAATCTCATGACAATCCTCAGAGTGAGCTGATTTAAATGTCACCAGTGTTTTAAATCACCAGAAGATTCCACTATTACAATGCAGAATTGTGATTAATCTCCGGTATAAATGTCAAATCCTCGACATGCTGGGTATTCCTACACAGCTATTTCTAAAACCAATATACCACAAAATCAACACAAATAAAAGACAGTTTCTCAATCTATACAAACTATTTTGCGTAAGCACAGCTTAAATTATTAAATGGTAAGAATGTGTGAATAACTACTTTCTGTGGTGGCCCAGCTCTAATTGTGTCTCTGGACAAGTCCTAAATTAGGACAATATCATTTTAATGATAGATTAACGTTTTATCTAGTCCAGATGGTTCTTCGTTCATTTTGTAGAATCCAAAGTACATCCATACCCGGAAATGAGCGTTGTTACCCGGGTATGAATACGATGTCTGTTCATCTGCGCATTACGATACACAAATAAGGTAATAGACAAATCACGGCTGAAATATTCAGCTTAAAAACTATTACGCTTGTAAAATAAAATAAATAACCCGATTAATCAGAATAAAAATTTTGTAATCGAGCACTTGGATTATGCCAGCAATTGAATGATTTTCGATTATAATCGATGATTGGAACACCACTAGTTAAATGAGCAACATACATCTAAAGGAAGATCTAATTTCATGATAGTTTTATGCAGTTAAGAGTCATCTATCCTTTTAAATTGATATAAAATGAAAAAAATGGAAATCTATAGTAAATGACACAATATGAAATATGATAAATGTATTCTAAACATTTTATTAAACCAAGATAAAGTAATTATAAACATTATTGCATGTATTTCCCCAAGGGATGAAAACAAAAGTGCAGATTTCAATTGCTAATACTTCATCATCTTTGAACATTTTTCTGGGAGAAATATGGCAGGTACACTATGCTGAAAATGAACTAAATATATTCAATATGAACACCTTAAAATGTTAAAAATTTCTCAAAGTCCAGAACACATTTTTCATTAGTGTTTATAGCTTCCTTAAGGACTAATGACCCTCTGCTCTAAATTTCACAATTTTTTTTAAACTTCCTGTTTTCGAAAATTATTGATTTTTGACCTTGTGACCTTCACCTGAAAGTGTCACTAATTTCCAAAAATTTTCACATTGGTTTATATAACTTTTGAATGGATGAAAATAAGGCATTCATATTTGACAATTAAGTGCATTATCTGTGTCAACAACTTTCCAAATGTGCTATGATATTTGACCCTGTGACCTTGACCTTCAAGTTTGACCTAATTTTCAAAAAAATTTTCATTGCTGCTAACTTTAGAAGGAGAGAAGATAGGGCATTCATGTTACAAGGGCATTACCTGTGACTAAACCTTTCCAAATGTACTACGATTTTTAACCCATGACCTTGAAGTTTGACTTAATTTTCTAAAATTTCAACATTGCTGATAAATTTTGTTTGAGAGAAGATGGGGCATTTATGTTATGTGCTTTACCTCTTTCAAAAACCTTTCCGAATATACTCTGATTTAACCTACAGTCTTTTTCAAATTTTTTTTTTTTACATTGGTTAGAACTTTTGAATTAGAAGACAGGACCTTCATATTTTTCATGTAAATTATCTATGACGACATCTCTGAGAAAGGTATACCAATTTTTGACCTCATGACTTTGATTTGTAAGTTTGCAGGAGACACAAACAAGACATTTTTAAAAATATGCCACAAAATCATTGCATCCAAACCACTAAGACACCGAAAACAGGGAACCACAAAATTCTTTGAATTTGCTTGTTTTCATGTATTTTCTCTACTTATACATAAGTAAGCAATTTTCTGTTCATCAATACTTTAGTTTTTTTTATAAAACTTTTTTTTCCAGAGGTAAAAAGCTCAGGTATCCATGGCACAGCATAATAGGATGCCAGTAATCCAGGCACTTTACCTTCTTTATATGTTTTTAAAGAATTTATAGCTTTATTCACCTATGCTCTACTTAATATCTGGACAATTTTTAGGGACACTTTTTAAATATGCTTGAATATAATGAGGCACCACTGTATATGAAATTACTTGCACCTTTCTCTGACATAATTTTCTCAATGTCCAAAAAACGTTTTTTATTTGTGTATAATGGACTCTTACATAACAATCTAAAGCATCTTTAGCTCCAAATTTTAATAGATGTTTCAGTTCTCCATTTTCAGTGTGATATTAATCTTTGATTGCTATTCACTTAACAAAGAATTTAATAGCTAACTTCACATTTCATTGAATACTATTCTTTTACTGACAATCATTGTTTTAAAACACTAGACAATGCAGCCAAATTTGTCAATTCCTTGTAGACTAAATACAGGCAGAAGATTAAATCACAATACACGAAAGTAACGTGCATTTTTCAGTAATGGAGAGAGAGACTACTAGATTCTACTAAACAATACTACTCTGGGGACACAATCAAGCCTGGTACAATAGAATCTGGAAAAAAGGCCGAAACCTGAGAGTTTTATTGATTTAAATTCACTACATTCCTAGGGCTAAAATTTCTGCATTTAACTATTGCTATTGATAATACATGAATCCTACACAATTGCTAATTTTCTGATGGATTTAATCCGCATGCTGGTAAAATTAGACAACACGTATCAGTCTTTTTCTTAAAAAAGAAAAAATCCTTTTCCGGTATCATCACTGGTACAGACGGATGTCGGATTTATAATTAACAAAAATTAGTTCACTTTTATCCGAGATATTGAGCTGTTTTATCCTCGTGTCTGTTTTGTGCCAAAAGAGTTGTTATCAGTGAAATCTCATTAGTTCTTATCGAAGGATCTTGAAGATGTACGGGGAATTCTTTCCGTCACTTGTACATGCAAAAGTGTACTTCTTTAGCAGTTTCAAGTCTTTCAAAGATAGGAGACCTTTGAGAAGTCGATCAACCTCTAAACTATACAGTCATCTTGTCGCGACGATAAAACAGATTCCTATCATATGCATTCTCTGATTGTACTAAAATATGTCAGTTACCTAGAATAATCTCAGTCATATTAAGCTTAAAAGTGTGAATAATCTTGACCTTTAGATCAAGTTACCTAAAAATTTCTTTTTCCAGCAATAATTCACTTAACTCAGACATGTTAATCAAATCTGCAGTTTTCAGTAATTCAAACGATTTATGTTGACGTCGGTAATTTGAGCTTTTCATCAACAACTTCGTGTTAGCAATAAATTGGCTTAATTTTCTAATGTACATTTGATAACTTTATGATATGATTTTTGCATAATTTATTCACATAAAAACCTTAAAGACACTGATTACAGATAATTTAATGTAACTTGCAATCCTCATCATCATCAAAAATTAAAAAAAAAAAAAAAAAAAAAAAAAAAAAAAAAAAAATTTAGCATAATTCAACCCATAAGTGTCATTTTTGGAAGTTGATCATTCTGTAATCTGTATTTTGAAACTGAAATCTGTGACAAATATGGAATCTCTGTAATCGTAAACAGCTCTGTTAAATAAATGAAGTTTGTGGATGGAGAAATCCTTTTTGTGCCAAATTGAATTGTCTCAATGGGACAGTTGATAATTTGACAACAGCTAGACTCCTACGTTCCATAGATATTTCCTCTAGTAACAGTTTAAAAATAAATGTAAATAAAATCTGCAGGTGAAAAAAACTATCCAAGATTTGAATATCACATAAATATGTAATGCTGATTTATTTACTCTTGATCTTTAAAACTTTGCAAATGATCAAGTGGCCACAAATTTTAAAGGTTTCTTTCTCTATCCATCTTCCACTTATATGAAGTCTCTACTTTCCACTTATAAATTGATGAAGTCTATATGTAAATCTTTCACTTATAAAATGATGAGGTCTATATGTAAATCTTCCACTTATAAAATGATGAAGTCAATCTGTATGTAAATCTTCCACTTATAAATTGATGAGGTCTATATGTAAATCTTCCACTTATAAAATGATGAGGTCTATATATGTAAATCTTCCACTTACAAAATGATGAGGTCTATATGTTAATCTTCCACTTATAAATTGATGAAGTCTATATGAAAATCTTCCACTTATAAATTGATGAAGTCTGTATGTAAATCTTCCACTTATAAAATGATGAGGTCTATATGTTAATCTTCCTCCTATAAATTGATGGTCTATAAGTAAATCTTCCACTTATAAATTGATGAAGTCTATATGTAAATCTTCCACTTATAAATTGATGAAGTCTATATGTAAATCTTCCAGTTATATATTGATGAAGTCTATATGTAAATCTTCCACTTATAAATTGATGAAGTCTGCATGAATGTAAACCGTCCACTTACAAAATGATGAGGTCTATATGTAAATCTTCCACTTATAAATTGATGAAGTCTATATGTAAATCTTCCACTTATAAATTGATGAAGTCTGAGACTATATGTAAATCTTCCACTTACAAACTGATGAAGTCTTCACATAAATCTTCGACTTATAAGATGTTGAAGTCTCTATGTATATATGAATATACGTTAAAAGTTTCATATCAAAATTTAAAAATTTAAGCAGATCATATCATTAAATCTTGATTTTTGACCAACCAACCCTATAGCTAACAAACAAACAACAAATACTCAAGTTTTTACGATGCATTAAAGTGATTATATTGAAAGGCAGTCAGTCAGATAGATATATACTGTTGATTGTTACACAACAGCTGTTTATGTTGGGCTAAAATAATCAGAAATTTGCATATGGAACTAAAACGTAATTACATGAAACAATAAACTTACCATGTCAGAATAAGTGTTGTAATTGGTCAAGTTCTGGGTCAGCATTTTTACTTCCTCACCAAATGCATTAGCTTTATCTTTCATGCTACAACAGAAAACAACTGATTTTGAAATGATTTTAGTAAAAAATGTCAAAAAAACATTGCAAACTGATAAGACAAAATTGTCACCTTGATAATTATAACACTGTATATGCATATATGTAAGAGAAAGGGAGAAAATGCATTTAGAACAGACAAGGATTTGAACCCCAGCCCTTTGAACTCAAGACAGGTACCGGTGCTCTACTAAGCTAGATCTACCACCAAGTTTTGCCCACCACAGTGCAGGAACACATTGACCAGGGTTGTAATAAATAACTACTCACCCACTAGTAAATGCTAGTAATTTTGTCAATGGGTGACCACCTCTTGAGAAAGTAATCACCCACATGGCAAGTAAGAAATCTATCAGAACTTTTCCAGAACCTGACCATGCTTTGATTCTACAATTAAATGCACTTTCATTTTCATAGTTTCCGACCTACAAAATGTTTTCAATACTTCAAATTGCTTTTACGTTATAACTTTGCGAGGTCTCAAAACAAGGAAAACATAAAATTTCATGCAATTTCATTCATAAATCACATTCATAAATCACTCATGTTGTCAAAATCATCAAGGAAATGAAAGACTATTGACAGCAAATACCTACAGTAAAAACTGTTGAATTTCGGCATCTCAGCCCAGATATCTGGAATACCATGGATATGTTGAAGTGATTTTCAAGTCCCAACCTCATATTCTTTTAGTATTTTACCCTTGATATCTCGAAACCTCAGAGGTGACTCGAAGTTTTTCCTCGGTCCCATAGAGTTTGACTGTATTTTTCTGAGATTAGAATGCATAAAGATCAAGAATTTTTTTCTTACAAAGTGGAAAGAAATTGTGGGCCCCAAAATATCAATTTGGGCTAGTTAAACTTGTAAAGTTGGGGGCCACATGGCCCCTAAAGTTTTAAATGTTATTTGCAACACTGTCGGTCACAGAAATAAAGTGTTTTAAGAAATTAATAAAGTATTTAAAGACGGTATCGAGCAATGTTTATTTGTTATTTAGGGTGCAAATCTAAATCAATGTAGATTCCTGATCACATTATGTGCACATTGGCTTAAAAATGGAAGACATCAAAGCTATATATAGAATGGCACGTTATTCTTACGGATTGTAGTTTACCTCTGTTTTTCATTCCGGAGACTATAGAGTCAAGATATACCCCAAAAGGAGATATCATCATTTACAAAAGCAATCACTGATTGGTCTAACGATATCAATAAACTCCAATCACAACTTGAGAAAAAATCCAGACTTTTGATAGCACCATAGGCCAAAGATTTGTGAGGAAAGTAGTTGATCAGAAACTCTTGGCTTAATAACTGTGAAGATGCTCAAGCAGTGTTGAGAGGAAATCTCAATCTTCAAGTGTGAGAGTCATTTCTAACAGAAAATATGCATGTCACATAAAATGTGAAAGTCTGCAGGCAAATCTAGCAAGAAGAAATGTGATTAAAGAATAAATGTATCCACTACAGAAGTATTTTATACCATTGTATGTAGTAGTAACCCCTTTTTTGTAATATCTCTATACAAAGAATCAGAGATGAATGAGACCTGTGTATAATACAGATCATTCAGCACATAATAGGACCCATATTAAAGCCCTGTCCAATCTATCAGGGGTCAACAGACTGACTGTCATGCTGGTGGAAGAGATTAACTGCATACTTTAATTACTGAAATACTTGTAGATTGACTGTTACATTAAAATTTTTTCTAATTAAAAGTGCATATTTATGTCAACTCCACGAGCTTCCACTTTTTCTAGAAAACTGCATGCCAATGTAACACGTTAGACCAAAACAAAGAACTGGAAGCAGACTGCTTTATCGCTGTCAATTTTAAATTTTTTTTTGCAAAAAACAAGACAATTCCCTACACAAATGGCAGACACAGCGGAGTTCTCCAATAGTCTGATGCATTACCATTTTTAACATCAAAACAACAATTAAATCGTAATCTTTGTTCTCTGTTTGAAATGGGCTGTCATTTTTACATTCTGTGGTGCCATTTCTCCTGATCAGAGCAGCTCCTGGGGTTCATCTAATATGCCTTCGACAGATAATTGAATAATATCATTTACTCTTGCATTTTAACATACAGTGAATCAAATAAAACCACTGAATAACAATTGTCAATCATCTTTTTGGAATGCATTTACATTTTTTTTAAAAATCACACAATGTGACAAGAAAGAAGTGTATTAGTACATACTAGTATATATCAGTTTACATAATATACAATTTGTAACAATTAACTAATAAAGTGCAGTAAGTCTCTGTTTATATAGTAAGTACCAATTGAAAAAAATATTTTGAAGTGATCCCCCATCCACCTCCCAAAAAATAAAAAAAGAACCCCATGGGTCATATTGCTCACCTTAGTCCACTTGGATCCAAGTTTTAAAGGTCTTTTTTCTATATATTTCCAAATATACTTATATATTTAATGTGGCCCCACCCTTCCACTGGGATCATGATTTGAAAAAAAAGAGGCCCATGGGCCACAACACTCACCTAAGTGACTTTGCCCCTGCTGTTCTTCACCAGATTTCCCCCCTTGTAATACTTGTAGCCCCAACCTACCCTGGGGGGGGGGGGGGGGGGGTCATGATTGGAACAATTAAGAACCTACTCTACCTCAGGATGCTTCCACATAAGTTTCATCTTTTCTGGCCCAGTGGTTCTTGAGAAGATTTTAATTTTTTATTGGCCCCATCCTATTTTTGTCTTTTCTTGATTAACTCCCCTTGTAAGGGGACTTGGTCCTTCATTTTAACAATTTAATCTTCCCTTCACCCAAGGATGCTTTATAGCAACTTTGGTTAAAATTGGTGCATTGGTTCTTGAGAAGATGTTAAAAATGTTAAAAGTTTACAGACGTCCAGACAAACAGATGGACAGACAGACAGATGGACGACAGACAACAGGTGATCAGAAAAGCTCACTTGAGCTTACAGCTCAGATAAGCTGAAAAATTTAATTTACACAACATATTTATGGCGGGCATTAAATCAGCTCATTCTTTTACTTCTCAGTGGCTAACATATGAAATTCAGCATCACCTGTCATGTTCACCTCTCTTGTACGTTCCTTCATTTTTCTATTAAAAAATTAGGCAAGTACTTTTTTTTTTTCAAATTCTGATTAATTTCCTAATGTTTCATATCTTTTTTAAGATGATATAAGCATAAAAAAATTGAATATTCCCAATGGACATTTATCAGAGGGTCCAGTGAGCTGCCTATTTGAAGTCTTTATAAATCTTGACATATTACATTTATAGCATGCTAACCTCACGACTGCATTGCTTTGGTTGTAATAGCCGTGACAACTTGTTAAATGTATCTTTTACATGCTTTAATCAATTATCATTTTTCTGCTAGTAAGTGATAATATTTACTAATTTGTCATGCAATTCCTCTTCAATAAAAGGCAATATAGTATATAGATTAATGTTTATCAAAGGTCTAAAATAATATGAACAGAGAACGAGAAATCAAGGCCATCACACACAACTTTAGAGATAATTATGTACAACATGCACAGTATTACACAGCAAAAACATATTCACCATGCAATTTTAGATGAAAACATTGTTTGACATTTTTGGAATTTATACATTTAGAATAATTTATGGCCATGGATCAACATAGCTGAAATAATATTGGAGTTAGTTCGGTTAATGGTATGTATACTTCAATTTTAGGTCATCAAGGAAATTTTGCAGGTATACGTATAACTATATATCTGATCTATGCCTGGTGTAACATATGTGAATCAAAACATTTCTGGGAAAAATGTACTAATTTCATTTAGACTGATATTGTTAGCTAGAAATCAATTCAATATGTTTAGAAAGTATGCACATGTATATACACATCATATTAATTTTATCTCCTGTAATAACAAGTGTATCCAAGGTTTGTTCTAACTTGCACTGGTTCCTCCTATATAAAATTGTATAGGGTATATAATACCTTGTTCTTTGCTTTATAATTATCATCAATAAATTTAGAAAATATTGCCAGTGTTGAGCTACTAAGTCCCTAGCAACTGCCAAGGTGGAGAACAAGATACAGTTAAAGTAGTATTTAATTAAGCAACACAATACTACAAGTTATAGTACCACCCAGGTTATTGCTGCACATTTTAGTCATACTAGACAAAACCTTAGTCTTCTGACAAAGACAGAAAATTATGTCCATAGGATATGAATGCTCCACCCAGGGTTCATTTGAAATGCAACTTGAAAATTTGTATTCCTGTATGAAGTTTAAAAAAAATATCTTGACAAGATTCTTTCAAACTGAGTTTTATAAAAACAAGAGGCCCAAGGGGCTTATCAGTCACCTGAGTATAAAACAACAATTCATAGAAGATCCATAGAGTATAAAATAAACTGATGGAAGGAGCTTTTGTAAATCTTTGATCATCCATTGTGGCCCCACCCAATCCCTAGAGTCCAGAGTCATGATTTGAACAAACTTGAATCTATACTACCTTATGTTTCCATGTAAATATAACCAATCATGGATTTGCTGTTCCTGAGAAAAAGATTCTAAAAGATTTTTCCTATATATTTCTATGCAAAACTTTGATCATCCATTGTGGCCCCACCCTACTCCCGGGGGTCATGATTTGAACAAACTTGAGTCTACACTACCTGAGGATGCTTCCATACAAATATGACTCATCACGACTTTGCTGTTCTTGAGAAGAAGATTTTTAAAGATTTTTCCTATATATTTCTATGTTAACTTTGATCATCCATTGTGCCCTGCCCTACCCCCCCCCCCCCCCCCCCCCGGGGTCATGATTTGAACAAACATGAATCTACACTACCTGAGGATGCTTCCATATAAATATGACCAATCAGGGCTTAGCTGTTCCTGAGAAGAAGATTTTTAAAGAATTTTCCTATATATCTCTATGTAAAACATTGATCATCCATTGTGGCCCCAACCTACCACCCGGGGGTCATGATTTGAACAAACTTGAGTCTACACTACCTGAGGATGCTTCCATATAAATATGACTCATCACGACTTTGCTGTTCTTGAGAAGAAGATTTTTAAAGATTTTTCCTATATATTTCTATGTAAACTTTGATCATCCATTGTGGCCCCGCCCTACCCCCGGGGGTCATGATTTGAACAAACTTGAATCTACACTACCTGAGGATGCTTCCATATAAATATGAACAATCAGGGCTAATAGCTGTTCCTGAGAAGAAGATTTTTAAAGATTTTTCCTATATGTCTCTATGTAAAACTTTGATTGTCCATTGTGGCCCCACCCTACCCCTGGGGGTCATGATTTTAACAAACTTGAGTCTACACTACCTGATGATGTTTTCATATAAGTTTCATCTTACCTGGTCCAGTGGTTCTTGAGAAGAAGATTTTTAAAAATACCATTAATTTTTCACTAATTCTTAATTATCTCCCCTTGGAAGAAGGCATGGCCCTTCATTTGAACAAACTTGAATCATCTTTACCCAAGGATAGTTTGTGGCAAGTTTGGTGGAAATTGGCCCAGTGGTTCTTGAGAAGAAGTCAAAAATGTGAAAAGTTTACGCACGGCCGCACGACGACGGACAAAAATAGATTGCAATAGGTCACCTGAGTGACTCAGGTGACCTAATAAAAAGTAAAGAAAAAGATCATTGGGAAGGTCAAAGGAAAAACTTGATAAATTGTCACCAAATAATGTATTAGTGCATAAGCTTACATAAAAATATCTAGAAAAGTTTCTTTGAAACTGCACAAATTTGAGAAAAGTGAGGTCATGGTCAAAGGCAAAAAAAGTTGATGCAATTAATATTGCATATTATCAAAAATTAAATAGCTCTTATCAATATGTATCAGCATATGAAGTTTGATTAAAATATCATGAATAGTTCCTTTGAAATTTAAGCTAGTAAACACATACTTAAGTCAAAGGAAAGATCAAGGTAAAAAAAGTTATTGAAGTTGAATATTTCTCAAAAGTATGTATCAGCATATAAGGTTTATAAAAATATCTTGATTAGTTTCTTTGAAACAGAACCACTAATGCAAGAAAAGCCAAGGCTAAAGGTAAGGTATCAAAAAATGTTGATGCAATTGAATAGCTCTTCTCTATATTTATCAGCATTTGAAGTTTGACAAAAACATCTTGATTGGTTTCTTTAAAAGTGAGTTAAACACAGTGTGATGGAAGGACGGAAAGACAGAAGGAGGGAAGGATGGAAGATGGACATCTAAACGCAGTGTGACAGAAGGACAGACAACAGATACGACAAATGCTATATATGTATGACCATATTCACGTTAGGGCATAAAATAATTAATCCACACTTGATTATCACAAACCTTTTCTTACACATGAATACCATGTACTTACGTACATAATTCAAAATGATTCCAACTGATTTTTACCTCTCATTTAAAAGTAAATGTTAACTAGTGGGTATTGTTTTTTTTAACAAAAAAAACACATGTCTCCCCTTCTTTACCAACATTAACGAGTGCAAATATATGATCAGGGTCAAAAATAATAATGCAGTGCATCTCAACTCAAATTCTGTGTACAAAATTTCAAGTCTTCATATCAAACGCATCTCAAGTAATGGTCTGGTTGTGTTTTTCTTAATTTGACCTTGAAGAAAGTGGTCAAGGTCAAATATTTTGATGCAGTACATTTAGTTTCAATGTTGTCTTTCCTTGTTCCAAGTTTGAAATCCTAATGTCAAAAAGTTCTCAAGTTATGACCTAGACTATATTTTCATGTAATCGATTGACCTTGACTTTATTAATAGGTCAAGGTGAAAAAATGTTGCCATTCACCCTTCCTCTATACCACCTCTCCATGTTCCAAGTTTGAAGCCTTAATGTCAGGGTTCTCAAGTTATGGTCTAGTCATGTTTTCTCTATTTGACCTTGAAGAAAGGGGTCAAGGTCAAAATTTTGAAGCGTTGCATCTTGTAACAATGTCTTCTTTTTGTGTTACAAGTTTGAAGTCCTAATATCAAAGGGTACTCAAGCTAAGGCCTGGACTCTATTTTGATGTAAAAGATTGACCTTGACATTATAATAATTGGATCAAGGTCAAAAATTTTGGTGGCATGCATCCTTTCTTCATACCACTTCTGCATGTTCCATGTCTGAAGTCTTTATAACAAAGGATTCTTAAGTAATGGTCTAATCAAGTTTTTTCCCTATTTGACCTTGAGAAAGAAAAGAGGTAAAGGTCAAAAATTTTGGTGTGTTGCATCTTGTATCAATGTCTTCTTTCTATGTTACAAGTTTGAAGTCTTAATATCAAAGGGTACTCAAGCTATGGCTTGGACTCTATTTTGATGTAAAAGATTGACCTTGACCTTATAATAATTGAATCAAGGTCAAAAATTTTGGTGGCATGCATCCCTCCTTTATACCACCTCTGCATGTTCCAAGTTTGAAGACTTAATGTCAAAAGGTTCTCAAGTTATGGTCAGATCGTGTTTTTTCCCTATTTGACCTTGAAGGCAGAAAGGGGTCAAGGTCAAAATTCTAATGCAGTGCATTTTGTCTCAAGGTCTTCTTCCTATGTTACAAGTTTGAAGTCCTAATATCAAAGGGATCTCAAGTTATGGGCTAAACTCTATTTTGATGTAAAAGATTGACCTTGACCTTATAAATAGGTCAAGGTCAAAAATGTTGGTGGCGTGCACTCCTTCTCAATGTCATCTATCTATGTTCCAAGTTTGAAGTCTTAATGTCAAAGGGTATTAAAGTTACGGCCTGGACAAAATTTGGATGAAGAAGAAGAAGAAAATCGACAAAAACAATATGTCTCCCCTGGAAGGGGAGACATAATTCTGAAGTCTAACAATTATAACATACCTCGATCCCTTTAAAGTTCTGGGACAGGTTATTCACATTGATAATTTTGTATTTAATACAAAAGGTAGTAAATGAAGATACTTTTGTTAAATTAAATCCTATGTAAATGGGAGCATCATCTGAGCAGGGAAGAGACACCTGTGGATGCAATATTTCTCTATTAAAATATACAAACTGGAAGATATACATAACAGAGGATGACAAGACTGAGCAAGGTATAAAGTCACATACAACAAATCATAATTCAACAGACATTACATGTATGCTTATAATTATTCCCTCTAGCTCAATGACAATTACTGTAGCTATAGCACTTAGATAGTCTCTGCCTTTAACTGATGATTGGGCATTAGATTTATAGGGACATATTAGGTATAACATCAAACCATATAGGTATTACAGATAAACGGGGAATAGCTATTGACTTAATCCCTTGTTGAACAACATAATTATAAAAATTTTAAAAGATGGGATAATTAATGTCATAATATTATTAATAACATGTCACCTAATTACACTCTAATGGCTTACAAATTAATACCATTACTATACAAATGCTCTGGGCATTGGTGGACTTTTATATTGGGACACTGCTACAGTCACCAAGAATGTCCATTGGTGGTGGTTACAAGTCCTGTAAATTCATTTACCATTCATGCAAGTATATACATTGTACATAATAGTGGCACTGAACATTGCATTCCAACTTATCAGGAAAAATGAAACTTAAATAACATTCTTGGCTGGCTCAATTCTATCATTAAACATTATACATTTATTCACAGGGTTTGAGGACATGTGTTTTGTCAAACCAAAGACCCAACTGTTTGCCTGTGGCTATTAGGCCCACGGCAAACAGTTCAGTTTGAGAGTTGGGCAAATGCATTCTACCCAAGAACAGTCAATAAATATTTTGCTAAACCTTTTACATTTTATTATGGTTTATCTCATGCTGGCTTCAATGTTTGCAATGAATTTGTCTAAATATTAATGAAAATTTTGTTGACACTTACTGCGTATTTAACTCTGTCAATTTTGTAACAGTTGAACATCAATGAATGCAAATAAGATATTATAGCAAATCCTGCCTACAATGACGAATATGGCATGACGTAAAAAAAAATGTCAAAGCACTCCAACATCTTATGGACCCATAGACCCGCGAGTCTAACATATCTCATTTCAAGGGTTCAACATTTTAAGGGCCAGACTAATATATCTCTAACATTATTATTTTTTTTTTTGCCACTCATTAAACATTGGAATTAAATGACTTTTTTCCCTTCAAGACACCACATAACACTATAATACCATTTACATTAATCTAATACCCTTTATATTAATATAATACCCTTTATATTAATCCATACAGTAATGTATACAATAGAAGACTGCTTCAAGTCATTCTACCTGTGTATACTGGTATCTATATAAAGCATTGGTGACTTGAGTTTCTGAGAGAGCTATGTCTAGCAGTTCAACAGTGACAAATGAGCAATTTTCACTTCAAAGCTATGTATTAAAAAGCAATCTGTGGTTGAGGTTACTCCTATATCAATATTATAATCACCCTAATAATATACTTATTACAATGTATAAGGCTTATAAAATCACCTAGTCATATGGAGACTTTTTGTTTAAACAAAAAAATATACATGAACACATAGAATACGTATAAAAATACAAATGCAACTATTTTCTTCAGTTATGAAACAATATTTATAGGAAAAAAAACTCTGTCAAAAACCATGTTGACCAAAAAAAAAAACCACTTGCTGACTATTTATAAATGATGACACATCGCTCACCTGAGCACTGTGGCTAGAAAAAAAAAGCAAAAATCAGTTTAGTATTGAAAAGCTTAAATGCATAAGTGGTCCCTACCTACCCCTAAAAGGGAGAGAGAGGGGGGGGGGGTGATTTGAACAAAATAGAATCTATACTAACTAAGGATTCTTACGTATTTTTTGACTAACTGTGACTTTTTTCCAACAAGTTTGAACTTTCATTGTGGCCCCACCATACCCCTGTGGGTCATGATTTGAACAAAATTGAATCTACACTATCTGAGGATGCTTCCATATAAATATGACCAACCATGGCTTTGCTGTTCTTGAGAAGAAGATTTTTAAAGATTTTTCCTATATATTCCTATGTAAAACTGATCATCCATTGTGGGTCCACCCTACCCCACGGGGGTCATGGTTTGAACAAACTTGAATCTAGACCACCTGCAGAAGCTTCAGAATCCATATAAATATGACCAATTGTAGCTTTGCTGTTCCTGAGAAGAATATTTTTTAAAGATTTTTCCTATATACTCTTATGTCAAACTTTGATCGTCCATTGTGGCCCCATCCTACCCTTGGGGGTCATGATTTGAACAAACTTGAATCTACACTACCTGACAATGATTTCACATAAGTTTCATCTTTCCTTGGCTATTGGTTCTTGAGAAGAAGATTTTTCCATGATGCCATTAATTTTTCCCTATTTCATAATTATCACCCCTTGGAGGAGGGCGTGGCCCTTTATTTGAACAAACTTGAATCCCGTTCACCCAAGGATACTCTGTGCCAAGTTTGGTTGAAATTGGCCCAGTAGTTCTGGAGAAGAAGATGAAATTGTGAAAAGTTTACAATGCCAACGACAACAATAGACAACGGACAAATTTCGATCAGAAAAGCTCATTTGAGCCTTTGGCTCAGGTGAGCTAAAAAATACCTTAAAAAGTTCTACAACTCAACGGATTATGCAGAATTGGGTTCCAACAATTTCTGTGCAAGTGTTCTTAATGCATGCCTCAATGGGAAAGCTAAATAATTAGTTCTTGGTTGGAATCTTCTTTAAAGTACACTACAGTAAAACTAGTTTAGCACAAACACAAATATAGCAAATTACGGATATACGTAGTGCAATTTTTGGAAACCCCGGCAAAATCCTTAACAATTCCTTGTACATTTTTACGGATATAATAAATGCAGATAAAGCAAATTTTTGCATATAGCGAATTGATTTTGTATCCCCAAAAGGTTAAAAAAAACCCAAAATTTACATCTTTTAATTATAGCAAACTTTCAAAGATCTTAATTTTTAAAATATTGAACTTTCACTATTTTTGTAAGTATTTTAAATTTGAGATTCACTTCATCTGAAAATTTTTGAACTCCAAGATAATTTTTGGATTTAATACTTCCCAAAATACATTTGGTAGTCATATTTGAAGGAAAAACATCTATATTGCAAATTCGCTATATATACTTAAATGAATTTGTTATACGATTATAACAAATAATGGATATAGTGAAGTAATTTTGCTGGTCCCCAAGACTTTGCTATAACCGAGTTTTGCTGTATATTGTTTATAAATATTCTATCCAAGCCTTTCAATGCTTTGTGTTTAAAACTGCTCTGTCTAGGTTGATTACATATCAACTTTACTTAAGAACTCAATCACTTATAATACAGTCTTTTCAGTATCCCTCCTTCATTATTTTACTGGAGAAGCAATTGGGAATGGTTTTAATATCCTCTTCTAACAGACATAAATGTATGATATACCTGTTTTTACTTTCCAGATCATTCCATGCTTCTGAGAGAACAATAAAATACTTATTTATATATCTGGTTATGGTTAATCATATTGTTAATGATCATAATTTGATAATGGGATACAAGAAGTTTACGTGCAGGAATTGGGACTTGTAAAATCAAATGCAAAACTGCCATTCAATGCATCTAGGTCTATCTATCTACCAGTGAGCTATTGGTAACCACAGACTATAATCAAGAGTAGATTATTTCCAATTTGGATAAAATTTAACCACGCATTCTAACTGGTATCTGTTTACCAGCTTTCTGATAATAATTACACAGTCAGATCCATGCATTTTTCCCCATTTTTTAGTAGCAAGTATGTCTCAGCTTACCCTTCATTTGTATGTATCATTACCCTACAGACTTTATCATATTCAAAATTAGTGTGGTTGGCTGCACTTTCATTAAAATTACAGATATCATAAATATACAATTTCCCAGTCTTCTAACTAGTCTGAATTCAATACATTAATTTCTAGAGTCAATAACTGTATGAAAATCATCAAATTAATTTAATTAATTAAAAACCAATTTAATTGACAGTAACATAAAACATGAAAGTTTTAACCAAAAAATGTATCTGGTTATACAATTAAGTCATTCAATGAATTTCATGTAAAATATTTATGCTGACTAATAAAAAAAAAATCCTTGACAGTTTGTCGATGAAAAGCTTGAAATTTGCTAATTTATTATCATTCTGCATTTTATACTCATCACAAGATATCTGAATGGATGTATTGGAAATTATGAAAGCTGAGACCTCATCCTATTGATCGAGATATACAGAGAAAAGACTAGCAAAGTCTTCTAAAATTCCTAAGGGATATGTAACATAAAACAAGTCTCAACTAGTACCATGTCAAACTAAACATTAATGATTAATTAGTGTGTATTGCGTTTCACTATTTTGTTTCATGGTAGAATGCATGGAATATAAATCATGGTCTCATTTCTATGCACAATGCATGCAAATTGACAAAAGTCTTATACACATGTATAAATGTGTATAAGTTCATTTATCTTTACTCAATTATTAATACTGTATACAAGGTAATTTTCGCCCCGTGTTATTTGTTCCCTTTCACACATGCAAACAATTTTGCCCCATTTTAAATTTGCCCACTCATAGTTCTGTTAAAGAAATTATACTGTTTTCTTTAAATTCACCCATCTATGAGTGAGGCGAAAGGAGCAAAAATAAAACAGTGGTGAAAATTTCCCTGCATACAGTATATCAAATATTTCATATCAAGACTCTGATATCCAGCAGTTTGTTGTAACTTGATATTTTCAAAGTTCACTGAATGACAAATGCATCATTCATGATGACTGTTTTATGTTCTGAGAAAGTCCCCCCCCCCCCCCCCCCCAAAAAAAAAAAATGAGATATTGGATAATGATGAACAAGACAAAATACTACAAAGCAATATACAGCCTTAAAAGGCAGGCCTTTCAAAATCTGCTGGTGCCCAGTACTTTTACCTGGCTGAAATCATGATTGTACTGGCAAAATATTCGATAAAATATTCAATTGAGAAAAATTCAGTTACATATTCGATTAAAATCACTTCCACAGGGTATCTCCTACTTTTCTATAAGTACACCATCTGTTTCTTTTTGAAAACCCTGAAAAGGGATTCATTTATTTCATCTATAAAGCAAACAGATATATGCGAAAATTAGAATTTAGCAAAGCAGGCAAATGTCACTTTTCCTATTTTATTACTCAAGGGAAATTAGGGAAAGCAACTTTAACCATTACTTCACATAAATGTCAAAAAAGATATCAATATATAGTTATATTGATAAAATTTCAAAATTTCAAAAATCCCAATGTGATAAGATTAATAATACATTGTTGTTGCATGGAGATTTCTTTGTTGAATGTACAAGTCTGATATCTAAATTATAAAACTTCAGGTTGTCAGGAAACAATTGTTCATATATCTAAAGCCTAATCAGTAAATTTAATACAAATGCATAGTCAAACCTTGTTATCTCGAACTCGATGGGACTGAGAAAATACTTTGAGATATCCAAAGATTCGAGACGTCCAGGGTAAAATACTTCAAAAATAAGCATTATCCCTGGTATTCTAGATATCAGTGTTTGAGATATCAAAGTTCAACTGTACATGATTTCCTTTCACTTACCTATCCAAAGGTATTTTTAATGGCAAAGTAGGTATAGGTTCCATGCTAGACACAGCACTGGTGTACATCAGCATGATAAATCCAAAGACCACCAAACAAGGAATCATTTCCCTCATCATCGCTGTCATCGTATCACACACTCCTTGTCAATGCCGGCATTAAAAAGAATCACTCCCAGAGAATAAATTATGGATTGCTCTCGCTGCTCCTTTAAGGAGAAAAAAAATTTATCCCATTCTAAATTGTCCAATCATTGTGAGCTGTGACATTTCACTTTCAATAAAATCATGCAAAAAATGTAGCACTTGGTATTTAATAGCCAAGCTATCTTCTAGCTGACAGATGTCTGAAATTCCAGTATTAATATTTCATATTCAACATCCACCTGATAATGATAATTGCCTACACTTCTTAGGTGGCCAGTATCTTTGTTTCATAATTTGCTATATCCAATGACAACAGGACTTATTAATCTATAGCTCATTGACACCACACAAACTCATCACTCAACACTATTCACAAAACAAGTAACATTTTTCAACCATGCATGCCCATGCAGAATTCTCCAAGCGCTTGAATCCAAAAGATCAAATACTTCTTCATTAAAAATTGATGAAGAGCAGCTCCACTGTGACTCTGGTCACTGCACCAGTGGTTCTCCGTTGATGAGATTCAGTATTTAATCCAGCTGACCGATGTCGTGTGAGGAAGATATGCTGTAGGTATAACTCCAAAACACATCTGTATCCATCAATGGCACTTCCACACAATGTAGTACTCACAGCATCAGTTTCAATGGAACCATTATTAAATTGTCCGTGGGTTCAGCTGTCAATATTGGATTTTAATCAATGTTCTAAGCAGCCTAACAAAAACTTGGCAGTTACTCCAATTCCACCGTGAAATGGTTTGCAGACGTATTAGAACAATAGGACCAGATTGTGTATAATAGGTAGGCTATTACATCAATACCAAAAAAAACCCCATTTCAAACAATGCTATCATTAAAATTCTAGTATTTGCTTTTAAGAGAGTTTGATAAACAAGGATTCCTGATACAGGATGTATAACAATATTCTCCAATCTGAGTATCCAATAATCACTTCTACAGCAAATAGATCGTGACAGTTTACAGAAAAACACTTTTCATTTCAGTCAATGCAAATTGTTCTAGCCTATTCCTGCTTCTAAAACATTAACACTGGTAGAGAAGTTTTCCAATACTTTTTAGTGTAAAGATTGTACAGATACAAAATGATAGTTCAATCTCTGTACCTGATCCATCGATAAGTTACGGTAAAAAAAAAAGCAATGACTCATTAACACAGAAAGACTGCAAATGAGCAAAAGGTGTGGTTTTGCTGCCCGCCACCTTTCTATAACCAATTAACAGTGGAACGTTTTTGCACTAAACTTTCCTTTTTTAAGATCGCTTAACCTATAATAAACTTACTTCACCTATAATAAACATTGTCACATGCGGCTGGCCTCTGCTCTCAATGGCTCTAATTGACTTTCCGTTAATGAATTCGCATCACTTCCTCTCAGATTGTGCCGAAGCCTGGCATGTTTTTCCGTTCCAGCTTTCTTCCTTTCAGGATGTCAAAGCTAATCTTGCCTACGACCTGGGAACCATCGTAGGAACGTGGGCTTTGATTCTGTAGATTGTTACAGAAACACATTAAGCATCCAACCTCTCTCTCAATTAAACTTGTAATAACAAGTAGGATGTTATACGAGTTTTACTTCCCATTCTACAAATACAATCCTGGACTGAATCAATGGAGCAAGTTTTTAGCCTTTAACAGATATATTGGTTTAATTGTTCCTACTTCTGTGTAACTCCCTATATTGATTCTACAGGTTTAAGGTAAACTTAATAGCAATCAATGGGTTTGTTTTAATCAGATTCATTAGCATCCTTTAAACTGACAACCATTATCAAATTGCCCTTCACCTTTTTATCAAAAGAAAAAAGAAATAAATTGAATGTGTATATAACTGAAATGCAGAGTTTATGCAACAGTATTCTTAATAATGCATGTAAATGAAGACAATTTACAAACTTTGACACAAATTTTACCTACATGTCTAAATAAGTTTACGTTGACCAAATTTCTGTACAATTTAACCTTGTCGCCAAACCAATTTAACTTATATGCAATGTGCATTGCTAGTGACAGACAGTCCAGTGACAAAAGACATGTAGCTGGTTACAATGTATACACTAAAAAAAGTTAATGAAGCTAGGTGAAATGGGTGTATGACTATACAAGCTGCCAAACAAATTGATTGATAATAAAATATATAAAACTGACCATTGCTTTTTCATATTTATTTCAACTTATCTTCATTTTTAGGCTTTATGCTATATATGTATATGCAACATTCATCATGCCATCAGTATGGCCTAGTAACTGAGGACCTTGGGCTAGTAACTTTGTTACTGCCGCTAGCCCCTGGGCTAGTAACCAATTTTTGAAAATGTACACCCCCGATAAATCCCCAAGTCTAGTTTTTTTTCTACGTGATCTAAAGATTTTCCTAATTTAAGCATGTTATGAGAAAACAAATTCCTATCATTAGTTGAGAGGTAATACCACTCAAACACATTTGTATTAAAGCGATATTCTACTCCATGTAAACTGTACTCGTCTTTATCAAAGTGAAACTATGGAAACAGTTATATCTAGAATGCTACAGGAAAACAATGATAGGATGCCATATATGTACCATATCAATATGTGCTTGGAAATAATATATTATTCAAAACAAGCATGCAAATAGCCTTTACTTAGGAAGTGTAATTATAGCTCTGTCGTAAATATTTGCCTCAATCAATATTAATTCTATTGCTTGGTGAAACAAAGACTATATGCTGCTTTACAGATTGTGTAATGTGTTTACTCATGTCTCCATAATCTAATGGACAATGGATCATCAACACATATAGTAACCTCTCATTCCATTATGGATCAGCAGATCAAATTTTATCCAAAAAAAAAAAATTCAGTCAGTTTTTGTTTCAATATCCAGAGGCAATATTAATCAGGAATCCCACACACTCTCTATTTTGCCATTATTTTCTACTCTTGAAGTTGATCCAGTTTATTTTAATCAACAATCTCAATTTCACTATGAAATCACTTGATATTGCATTTGTTTCCCATACAATCTCATTTATAACAGTATCATATGAAAACATCATCTCTAACTGTACGGGTGCCCCCCAAAAAAGGCTTATAAAGCTTACCCGAGTCACCTGGCCCTGCTGTTTTTCAATTTTTTTTTGTTTTTTTCCCCAGAAAAAAAATTTAAGATTTATCTACTCTTTATTCCAATAAAAAAATTTAAACTCATATTGTGGTCTAAACAAAACTTCAAGAGGTTATGATATAACCTAAGTTGAATCAACATATTGGGATGTTTCAATATCAACAGGATTAACATGGCTCTGCTGTCCCCCCTAGATAAGATTTGTAAAGTTTTTTTGTTACCACTAATATGAAAAATTTGATACATACAGACTCTAGACACCTTTTGATCAGAAAAGCTCATTTAATGAGCCTTTAACTCAGGTGAGCTAAACCACAAACTAACTGGTATTCAGTTATCAATTACCGGTAAGTTAATTTTTTCTAATACTTTTGTAATACATAAGAAGACTAAATTAAAAAAAAAAATTTAAAAAATCCACTCAATGAAAATTATAGCCAAAGTATACAAGCATTCACAGAGGAAAAGCTCCCTATCTGCCTTCTTTGATCTTTTGGTACTTGTAGTTTCCACTTGTTGTTAAGGGCAGCCAAACAGAGGTCAACCATGTTTGTATGAGCAAGTAATAGGTCCAGAGAACTTCTGGGGGCCCTCCATAATCAAGTTACTGAAATCAAACAGTCAATCAATCAGATTAGTATTGATCAGGGAGGAATATAACAAACATTTTAATACACAGAATAAAGAGAGAATCAATAAAAATCCTCTGCCATTATTGTATGCACACCTTGCATGGAAAAAGAGACACTTTATACTAAAATTGTGAATAATAAATGACATCTTCCTATCAATAATAGGGTATATCTGAATCAGCATATTGGAAATGCCAGAATTCATGGTTTCACACTGCACTGGTTAGAATTGACAGCTATATTACAGTCTATTGTGGCAAATGCAAACTGCAGCAAAAAGCCATTTTAATTCAGTTTGATAACTTGAAGCACATCAATTACATGAAAAAAGCTAAGGGCTTTCAAACCTGCATGGCTCTAGAATTAAAATAAACATTTATTTCCAGCAACAATTCTATAGACAGCACCAAAAACAATAACTGAAGAATTTATATAGCAATTTTGTCACTGTCTTATAACTGACTGCCCATAGTTAATGGTACACTTTACTTTCATACAAGTTATTTCCATGATATCCAATAATCAGTTACATTGTAACTTACTAATTACTTTCATGCTCTAATGATTTAAACATCAATAAATCTCCAATGGGACCTGGAAAAATCTTTGAGGATGTTTCTGGAATGTTATTATACAAGAATATCAATAGCCTTGACCTAAAAAAAAATGCAAACTTCTATCAAATTCCAAATTAAAATAGCACCTCCCCCCACCTACATTAAATACTCCAGGAGATTTCCAACACATCATTTGTAATATGATTTTCTAAAGGAGCTTTAGCTGACAAAGCTCACAAGTGATAATTTTCCATTAACATCTTATATAATTTATTTAAATTTACAAGAATTAAGTCAACTGGAAGGAAAAATAGTACAAACTAGTTTCCTTTTAGAATTAAAGCAGCAGTAAAAGTTGGCCTGTATTAAGACAGACAAATTAAATGCATCTTTAATCAGCATGGAAATGTTACCAATATTTATAGACAAAGAATCAATTCTGGTGTACTCGTCGACCGAGTTGAAAGGGAACAGTGCATCAAGAACTGTTGTGATAATCACATTTTCTCTCTTCATAAAATCCTTTTTCTCCTATATTTCCAAATCAGCAGTCAAGGTGATTTATATTGAATGCTCTGAAAGATCACATTATGGACCTAATTCAAAACAATTTATTTCTTTATTTATACAGACTAAATTAACAATATGACTACAATATCAAATCAAAATTTGAGTTTCAATGAAATTTTTGTCAGACCTTAATCAGTTTGAAGATCTATTTGACTAATGTAAATAATTACATTATTTTCTCTAATGTAGCATAACTATCTTGTCATGTACTTGAACTTGAAGGTTAATTAGTAATGTAATGCTATATCAGACATATAATGCACCTCACTTATATGTTCAGTATCTGTAAAAATTTCTTAATGATGTGGCACATGTATAACTATATGGGACATTTTTGACTATTCAAATATAACTGTAAGAGTCAATTCTTTCTATAAGAAAGAATAGTCAAATATGAACTCTCTCACATATACATCTTTCCACCATGCAGATGGAGTCACCACACACATGCTCCCTGATATAAAGAGGACAACACTGCTTACACGGCATTCCTGCATCAAATTTTAGTTTAAAGGAAACATTATTATAGCAAGTTTAACTGGTGTAATATAAAGTCAAAGTGAGAAATGTAGCAGATCTGGAGTCAGACAGTCTTAAATCAGAATTTCTGGTCTCCAGATACTAATGCAAGTAAAAAAGCAGCTGCTCATCCATTTTGTTACTGCTCTTAATAAGGTTATGAGAGTTGGAATCTAGTCTAAATTTTGTTTGCATATTACCGAATCCAACAATTAGAAGAGGCGCCCATGGGCCATATTGCTTACCTGAGCACATTAGCTAGGAACTAGAAATATGTCCATAGGACATGAATGCCCCTCCGAGGGTATATTAGTAATGCAACATTTTAACACAAATTGAGAAAAGTGAAGTCAAGGACAAAGGAAAGGTCAAGGTGAAAAAATATTGATGCAGTTGAATAGCTCTCATCAGTATGTATCAGCATATGAAGTTTGAAACTAATTTAAGAAAAGTGAGGTCAAAGGAAAGGTCAAGGTGAAAAATATTGATGCAGTTGAATAGCTCTCATCAGTATGTATCAGCATATGAAGTTTGTTAAAAATATCTTGAATTGTTTCATTAAAACTGAGCTAAACACTAATTTAAGAAAAGTGAGGTCAAGGTCAAAGGAAAGGTCAAGGTTAGCTGCAATAATGTAACCCTCTCCAATTTTTTTTTAATCTGATATTTTCAGGAGAGGGCTACAATTCCACTGCATCTCCATAATGGTGCAAATATATTTTTTAGATACGGGCGACTGCAGGCAAAAAAAATTGTTTTTGCATTTAACTTACTTCCAATAAGACGGAATTTTTATTCACTATCAATATCATAGCCCTTTATGAGCAAAAACCAAGTAAAATAAATCTGCCTGTTTACCAGTCGTTCTCCTCAGAAGCCATGACAGTTCTCGCGTGATGTACAGAGACGTGCGCTTGTAATTTATTAGAATCACTTGATGAAGTAAATGTCAGTGTTGATAAATGTTTGTGTTGTATGATATCACTAAACATCAATAAATAAAAGCATTCCATGTGATATTTTTTTCATAAACAGTGATATTTATGCTTATAATGAGGGAAATCCTACACAATCCGCTCCCCTAGATTCTGAATTCTCATTGATTGTCCCAAAATAAAAATCGATCAAGGTCAGTAAACATGGCGGATAAATTCAAGTTGTGATGTTGACAACACGAAAAATAACCGATATACGGATTGTTCTGTATATATATTTGGATCAATTCATGTCTTGCATAACTACATTTTATGAGATCAGGTAAGATATGTTAATAAAATACCCAATTACTGATAATTTGAGCCGAAATCTGTGCGATAGTGAATCACATCCGCACTTGCACCATTACAGAGATCCTAAGGAGTTGTAGCCCTCTCCCAAAAAAAAAAAAAATCGGAGAGGGCTACATTATTGCAGCTAGGTCAAGGTGAAAAATATTGATGCAGTTGAATAGCTCTCATCAGTATGTATCAGCATATGAAGTTTGTTAAAAATATCTTGAATTGTTTCATTAAAACTGAGCTAAACACTAATTTAAGAAAAGTGAGGTCAAGGTCAAAAGAAAGGTCAAGGTCAAAAAATGTTGATGCAGTTGAATAGCTTACATCAGTATGTATCAACATATGAAGTTTGATTACACTATCTTGAATGGTATCTTTAAAACTGTGCTAAACACTAATGTAAGAAAAGTGAGGTCAAGGTCAAAAGAAAGGTCAAGGTCAAAAATTGTTGATGCAATTGAATAGCTTACATCAGTATGTATCAACATATGAAGTTTGATTACACTATCTTGAATGGTATCTTTAAAACTGTGCTAAACACTAATGTAAGAAAAGTGAGGTCGAGGTCAAAAGAAAGGTCAAGGTCAAAAAATGTTGATGCAGTTGAATAGCTTACATCAGTATGTATCAACATATGAAGTTTGATTACACTATCTTGAATGGTATCTTTAAAACTGAGCTAAACACTAATGTAAGAAAAGCGAGGTCAAGGTCAGAGGAAAGGTCAAGGTAAAAAAATGTTGATGCAGTTGCATAGCCCTCATCAATATCTATCAGCATATGAAGTTTGATAAAAATATGTTGGATAGTTTCTTTGAAACTGAGCTTTGAACAGAGCTAAACACAAAGTCTGATGGAAGGACAGATGGAAGGACAGAAGGACAGAATGACGGAAATGACAAACACTATATGCCCTGGCCATATTCATGGCGGGGCATAAAATCACATATCAGCTCAGTATTGAAAAGTTTAAATGGGGGGGGGGGGGGGACTTGAATTTTAAACTATCTGAGGATGCTTCCATACCAATATAACAAATGGCTTTGCTGTTCTTGAGCAGCAGATTTTTAAAGATTTTTTCCTACATATTCCTTTGTAAAACTTTGTTCCCCTTTGTGACCCCCCTATCCCGGGGATGGGGGGGGGGGGGGTCATCATTTGAACAAACTTGAATCTACATTACCTGAGGATGCTTCCATATCAATATGACTAATCATGGCATTGTTGTTCTTGAGAAGAAGATTTTACAAGTTTTTTCCCTATATATTCCTATGTAAACTTTGACCTCCATTGTGGCGCCACCCTACCCCAAGGGGTCATCATTTGAACAAACTGAATCTACAATATGTAAAGATGGTTTCCTAAAAGTTTCAACTTTTTTGGCCCAGTGGTTCTTGAGAAGAAGATTTTTAAAACATGCCACCAAATTTTCACTATTTCTAAATCATACTCCCTTGAATGAGGGCATGGCCCTTCATTTGAATAAATTTGAATTCCCTGCATCCAAGGATACTTTGTGGCAGATTTGGTTGAAATTGGCCCAGTGGTTCTGGAGAAGAAGTCAAAAATGTGAAAGTTTACAGACAGACAGACTACAGACAAAATGAGACCAGAAAAGCTTACTTGAGCTTTCAGCTCAGGTGAGCTATAAACCAAGCCTGCATTCATTCATCAACCTTTTAAAATTTATAAACAAGATGACATACCCATGCATCTCAAATATTTGTTTGCATGCAGACTAGTTATGGTTTCCATGATACCAAACTGCAGAAATGGCACCAGATAGATCAATTTTTCCTTCCCTGGAAGATGGAAAAAAAACCATTATTAAAATATGCAAATAACTGTCAATGGGGTTCACAAGTAATTCCCTATAAAGCCTTTGACAGGGAATGAGTAAGACAGAGAATACAACATTGTACAATACTACAGACTAGATCATATGGAAAGATGATTTTTATTCTGACAAGGACAGATATTCTGTTTGATATTCCTGCGCATAACGGACATATTGAATTAATGTCACGATAAGGAAAGATGTATCGGAATCCGTCTCTGAATTTATGCTCTGTTTTCTTTTGTTTGTGTTTGTTTGTTTGTTGTTGTTTTTTTGGGACTCACTTTTCCATATTCTGCTTTGTTCTTGCAATTTTGGACTCACTTTTCCATATTCTGCAAAAACTAAAAAGGAGGCAATAGAATACAATCTTGAAATCAAGTTTATATCATTATTCATTGAGTCATCTTCCTCTTTCTCAGACTGTCCCCAAAATTACAAAACATATGCTTGTTCAAAAATGATTTAAATAAATGCTTAATTGAATAAACAAACTCAAATAGGTGTTTCTAGGCTACTAACTTCTAAAAACTTTACTTTAATTCTATTTAGAACAAACATACCATATACATAACATACAATTTCTAAGGTTAAAAAGAAGTAAATGCAATAATGGTTTTTTCCTGCCCTCAAAATCAAATAAATTTATGAATGATCTATTTTCTAGCTTGAGCATTAATGTTTGTAGATATAATTTAAAAACATTAGGTCATCTTTGAAATAATGTTTGTTTGCCCACTCCAACACAGGATAAAAAAAAATGGGCTGGTAGGTAGGCAGGTTTCTTTGTTCAGAATTTTTCAAAAAATTTTGAAGGTATGAATAAAATTAAAATAGTTGTTGACAGAATAAGAAAATTTCAGAATGAATTCAAACAAGAGGACCATGGGCAACAACACTCACCTGAGTCAATATGGCCCTGCTTTTCTTCATCAGCAGTTTTTTGCTATGGCCAAAAAAAATAATAGAAAAAGAAAAAGAATTTCCGGAATTTCATCATTCTGACACCGTAATCAGTTTCCGTGTTAACACAAAACAATCATTTCATGAAATTCTTTTTTAAATATGGACTTTCGTAAAATACAACTTGAGTTGTGCATAAAAAGACATGAAATTTAATTTTAAAAGACAATATTGACCTGTGACATGTTTAATTTGATCTTGTATTAGTTCATATTCAAAAAATGTTGTCAGAAAAAAATAAAATAAAAATATAAAATAAAATAATTTTCCTACCTACCTACCCTATTTTTTTCAGGCTGGTAGCAGGAAACAAGACTATTATTTTTTTTGGCCTATTGTATATTCCTGTGTAAAACTTTGATCCCTATTTTGACCCCACCCTAAAACCAGATGTCATGATTTTTAAAGAAATAGCCCCACCCTATAACTCAGGGTTATGATTTGAGCAAACGTGAATCTACACTACCTCGAGATTTTTCCATATCAATGTGACTAAACACGGCTTTGCTGTTCTTAAGAAAAAAGATTTTTGAAGATTTTTGAAGATTTTTCCCTATATATTTCTATGTAAAATTTTGATCCCCACTGTGACCCACCTAACCCCTGGGGTCATGATTTGAACAAACTTGAATCTACACTACCTGAGAATGCTTCCATATCAATATGACTAAACATGGCTTTGTTGTTCTTCAGAAGAAGGTTTTTGAAGATTTTTTGTTATATATTCCTATGTAAAACTTCAATCCCCCATTGTGGCCCCCTCCTACCCTCAGGGCTCATGATTTGAACAAATTTGAGTCTACACTATGTAAACAAGGTTTCATATAAATTCAACTTTTTTGGCCCAGTGGTTTTGAGAAGAAGATTTATAAAAATTACCACCAAATTTTCACTAATTCTTAATTATGTCCTCTTAATTATGTCCTCTTGAAAGAGGGTGTTGCCCTTCATTTGAACAATCTTGAATCCCCATCACCCAAAGATTTAATTTAAATGTGGCAAGTTTGGTTGAAATTGGCCCGGTGGTTCTGGAAAAGAAGTTGAAAATGTGAAAAGTTCACAGATGGACAGATGGACATCGGACAAAATGTGATCAGAAAAACTCACTAGAGCTTTCAGATCAGGTAAGCTAAAAAAAAATATTGCTTTTTGGAGGTTTAAAAAGTTCTGAGTGGGGTCATTTTTAGCAAGTTGGTGGGATCGAAAGGGCAAACAGTTATAGAATTTTTTTTAAAGATGGCCTTATAAGGAAGTCACAATAATTTCATGAGTGCGGTTCCTGTATGTATCATATATGGAAGTCATGAATTTATTTTTTTTTACTTTAATAATTTAAATGTATATAAATACACATTTTGACAAACTGGTGATGCTATTTCAGCTTATTGACTAAGTATGATAAATCAACAATTATTTTACCTTTTTATATGGAGATTGTATTAAAATGCTTTGCCTGCTACTCAGGCCTATTCATTTTTACATAAAATTTACTGTATTTCAATTAATAAACAAGTTAAATTCATGACCATTCCATAACCATTGATTAAAATCCAGGACATAATGAGGTCCAATAACATGTTCACAGGATCTTCATGAATATTCATGCAAAATTCATGAATTTTATAATGAACTACAATTCTTCATTAAATAAATCAATATTCTAATAGTGTCCTTATATACTTAACATACATTTTTTACATTTAATACCAGTTTTAATATGAGTTATTTTTATTTGGTAAAAGCTCAACTGAACTGATATTTTGTTGGATTTTTTTTTTATCTTGATTCTTATATCATACTTTTTTAAACACTGACCTGCCAGAGGGATTTCATTTGGATGTCCAGGACCCTGGAATATGATTTCCCATTTTCTGGCAAAACCTGTTGTGTGACATGCTGGTATATTTTTTGCTGATGAAAAAAATACTGTGCTTTAAAGCAGTAACGTACATTTATAACAGAAATGTTTATACATGTACATAAAGTATTAAAAAATTAGTGACTGTACCATAAATTAGGATCAATAATTAAAGTGGAAACATATTTTTTCTAGTCCATAATTGCATATATAATATTCACTCAGTGTACTTTTCTTTATGAAATTCATTGGAAATCTACAACATTCAATACCCTATAACACAGGTGAAACTTTGTCACTGTGCACTAGAATATACTGTAGAAACTAGCTACTACATGTACATGCATTTTCAGTACTCTAGCACCAAAATGTATATTGTTTTGGCTAAATTTGTAAAAATATAACAATTGTACATTTAAAAATTAATTTGTCATTTTTTTCCCCTCGCAATATTCATTTGCGTTATTTAACTTTAGTGCTGAAGTAAAGAAATATTACCAGAGTAGTCTTAAGTGCACCAGCTTCTGGGTTACTCTAGCAAAATACTCCGTCTAGAAATGCCCTAGCTGCCTCTCAGCCTGTATTGTATATCGTTTCTAACTTACAATTATCTGGCTTGTTTCTAAACATTAAACAACTTATTAATCCATCTAAGCACTAGTCAGGTCCAATACAATCAGTATATTTATTTAGCTACATAGCTTGAATTACCTACTGCAGATGAAGTAGATTTATTTAGCTATTTCAATGCAACTTTTGACAATTTTGCTTTTTATTCAAAACAGACAAAAAATTGCAAGTATATGACTAATATTTGTACTAGGGAGTTTTAAAAAAGCAATCAAGGGAAAAGATAGGTTAAACATTGCATGCTGCTTTTGAAGACTTTTAATCATAAGTTTGTGTACCAGGTAACTGTCCACCACCTTGTGTGTGGTGAGGCATGGATTAAGTATGATTACTTCACATTGTGTTGAATTATTATATTAATCAATTATCATTTTTGGCCTATCCAGAATTGGTCTTCTTAGTTATATTTCATTCAACAAGTAACTGTTCAGTCACAAATTAACTTTTGTATAATATAGCCCCAAAACTTTCAAGAACTTTGATTGCGATTGTGTAGAGAGAGGCACATCTTCAAGATTTTTTCATGAATATTGTTTTCAGATCAGTTAATTCAAAGTTGAAAATTATCACTGCATCAAAGTTCGATTTTCTGCACATCCTGAAAAAAAAAATATTAATTTAAGAAATAAGTAAGATTTACACGATTTATTAGCTAAGTAAAGCTACCAAGTAGGTAAACAAAGCTTTCAAGATAATCCAAGCTATATGTAGCTAGATCTACTACTTGTGATTTTACCAGACCTGTTAGTATTATATTACATGTATATAATATATGTGTTACGTAGTGAACAAAAAATTCTCAAAAATACACTTCATAACCAGGGACCTATGTGTACAATTGTACGGTTCCTCGCTATATCAGGTCTGGGCGGCCTCCGTTTTTGGAGGATAGCTAAATTCAATATGGTGGCCGAAATTTTTACCATATATGGAAACCGCGTTGCATTGTGGGATAGTTTATCCTCCGATTTCAGAGGATAACACAGGTAATTTTCAAACACCTCGTGCCTACCTTTAATCAAAAAGTGCAAGCACCAGAGTACATGCAAATAAAAGTTCAAACATTAAACTATCGATTGTATGTGGCGATTTGAGATTCTATGTCTAGATATTTTGCAATTTATTTTCAAAGTTAGCACTTTTTGCGCTCCACTAATACTGAATAATTCTTGTTATTTTGTTTTATTTTTTATGATTTTTGTCTATTTAGACAAATAAAATATGACTTTAATGTTTCTTTTATATTTTTTTTTAATTCAAAAAAAAGGAAACAAAAAAGGAAACGCATTTTAAGCGTATTTGAAATGCAAAATATACTCTGCCTTATAATTTAAGCAAATAAAAGTATAAATGGATTGAATGAATTATTATAAAAATAGATAAATAAATTGAATAGCATAAGTAAATAAAATAAATAATTTGACATGTTTACTAAGAAATTAACATATATTCATACAGCCATGTGTATACATAAACAAATAAAATATTACAAAGTGATGTGCTTAAGAATTATTAAATGAAAGAAATAATAAATTATTAAACTTACTTTTTCAAAAAAAATTGTTTATCAAAATTTCTAAACTGCTTATCACATAATTACGGTACTGGAAAATCAGCTGGTTATAATTAACCTCAGTCACAGGCCGGTAAGTACAATATTTGTTTTTCAAGCTGTATACCGAATAACTGATTGACGGCAATTACAAAAATATAGTTATATTGATTTAATATCTGGAATTATCCATCATCATATGAAATTGTACCTTTTATTTGTTTTATTTCGAAATCAGCGTACGGTTCATAAATGCAAGAGTTGCTGTTATTTGTTTGGTTAAGAGTTAACTGCCCTTAGTTTTGAAAATTCCGGTAGGTGGCAAGACTGCTATCCTCTGTTTTCAGAGGATAAAATCTATCCTCCAAAAACAGAGGCCGCCTAGACCTGTATATGTTACTTTGCATATTCTAAACAGCTAAATGTGTCTCGGACGGGTCAAGCCTAATTTCGATGGAGATTCGGCTCGGCTAGATATTTGGTCTGACGCCTCCACGCGTCAGACCAAATATTTAGCCGAGCCGAATCTCCATCGAGATTAGGGACCTGGGTCAAGCCCTCACCACTTAGACACGTTTAAATTGTTTACTCCATAACTGCTTGGAACCCCCCCCCCTTTTTTTTTAGTTAAGAACTTATATAATATACAGACTTGAGTTGGGAGGGGTTCAATAACTATCGATATAGCCTACCATCGGGAGTCTGTATGCACAAACACATTACTTTTTACACCAGTCGTCTTATCAACAGTTGCGTTTCCCTCCGTCATGCTGGAAAGTCACGTGCTATATCACATGACCAAATCAGCCTGTGCGCTGCATGTGGAGCAAGATGCGTGTTTTGACTTTGCGAAAATTTTATGACATATTTAATTAAAATAAATTATATATCATTTGATTTAGAAGTAAATACAAAATCGATTGGAAATAAAGGACTTTCGTTTTGAGCTTAGTTTATTCATAAATCAGAAGGACTGGAAACAACTTCTAGTAACTGAACTGCTTCCTCTCCCTAGATAACAAAATACTATATATATGCATGCAAAATAATTCAGAGAACTCTGAATTTTACAAGAAGTACAATTTATTTCTATGTATTATGTATTTCTTGAGAAAAAAACCCAGTAATTTAAGGATTTCAATAATAAAACCCTCTCTTCTACCCAGGGCGGAGTTACATGTAGATTCGTCACGGTGGGAGGGGGGGGGGTAGGAGAAAGGGAGCTCGATGGAAGGCGAAAGAAGGAAGTGGATAGCAATAATTTATTAACTTGCATGACGATGGCTGCTTGTGGCGTAAGCGAGCAAACCACCTAAATATTATATTGTTTTACATATATCCACAGGCGCGGATCCAGGAATTTTTTTCCAAATGGGGGGTCCACCCAAGTCCACCCCTCCCCCCCCCCCAAAAAAAAAACACGCAAAATGCATTTCCCAAACACCTTTTTCGTGGTGGTGGTGGGATCCACCTTTTCTATATCCGCGCATGATCCGGTTATTTATGACAGTCGTCAATTTTTATTTTATTTTTACCACTTCATTTTCATGACGTCACAATGAAATCAACAAAAGATGACATCACAGATAGTACGTCTCATTATGACGTCACAATGTTAGCTGGTTATGCGAACTAGTGATAAAAATTGGAAAATGTTGCGCGATCTGTTTTTCATGGTGGTAAATAATCTTTCATGGATATATGAAGTAACTATCACATTAACAATTATAATTCCCCTCTCTGTTCAATACTTGTGGTAAGTATGGCTATTTGAAGATGTGGGCAAGTGCAATATATCTATTATATATTTGAATGTTAGAGTTTTGTTTTTTCAAAAAAAAAAATTATTCAGTCAAAGACAGATAATCATGCTGCTTTTGACAGGAAATTTATATTAGTATTAATATTTTAATTTCTCTATTTTCAGCGTTGAACCGCCATTAACATGGGCCCAGTACATTCTAGCAACTCTTCTAGGATACATGGGGTTCTTCATGGAGCCGAGGTGTCAATTCCTGGGACCATATTTTAGATATGTAAGCTTAAAAGTCTGTCTAATAACCAACTAATATTTTTCTAAGACTTTGGTATCAGCATTATCAAACTGTACATTACAAGTTACGTAACATTTAGCCATTCTCGAATGCATGCATCATTAAGTACAGCAAAATCAACAGCAGAAATGAAGCTGGCCAGGTCAATAAATGTTGAATATCCTTATTAGATTTTAACTAAATGATGTTTATTTTCATTGTATACTACACCTCCCTGCCTTCAGAAGTTAAGTCTACATATACATGTATTAATTAGTTAATAGCTTGCCGACATGTTTAATTTATACATGTAGAAAAAGAAATAAGAAAGAAAGTTAAGTCCTTTCCCAAACGTGATAGTGGTGGGGTCCACGTTTTTTAGGGGGTGTTCAAATTCATTTTTATCTGTATAACTCTACAAATTCCAAAGGGTTCGGGCCCCCGACCCCCTCTATATCCGCGCACGCCCCACTCCTGCCCATGTCCCGGTTCCTACGGACTTGATAGAATAAATATCCCATTCTTTTTTATAATATAGAATAAATTGAAATCCGCAAGTCTTATTATCTGTTGATGAAACTGGATACTTTTCTTAAGAAAGGAATTATTTTCTTGATTATACGCGGATTAATTTATTTGCTCACGTCAGGCAAGCAAGGAAAGCTAATACTTATGTTTTCTTTTTTCAGCGTGTGTACAAATATGTAGTCATTCGAGTAATGAAGTTAATTTGGAAAATCTTCTTGAAAAAGTAAGTTTTACGAAGCACCTTCTTTCGATAAGCAGACCAAGTGATTTTATTTATTTATTTATTCTATAACTCATTTATTTATTTATTAACTCATTTATTTATTTCAGACAAACAAACCAGTACCGACACAACAAGCTCGTGTTTGCAGTGTTTTTGGAGTTCCTATCCTTCCTTGTTACGTTGGTTTTACCCGTGTATAAAATCTATTTTTGGTGAGTGTCAATTTACAGGCCCGTAGGAAGCAATTTCAGTTGGGGGAGGGGGGGGGGCACAGCCATACATTTTCAGTTGGAGGGGCACTATCAACTACCAAAAATTCTTGACAAGCAAAAAAAAAAAAAAAAAAAAAAAAAAAGGTCATCAGACGTTTTTTTTATTGAGGGGGCACAAGCATATGGTACCTATGTTTTCTATAGTAATCTATATATCGGCAAAATTATTGAGGGGCACGCCCCCCCCCCCGGTTCCTACGGCCATGATTTACTAGAACTACTAGTGTTTGAAAACTAATATTTTTTAGGGAGGGAGGGGTTGATAATAAATAATTATTTCACCTCATTGTGGTTTCCGTTGATACATGTTTTTAAATTTTTGATCAGTCACTCTGTAATCTATACTTCTTATTAAATTATATATATAATTTAAGCCTTCAGATGCGTTATTCAATATTTGAAATGCTGAAAAATGTACTTGTTAGCCAAACATATATGTTTTGTACTGATAATCCTCTAAAACTCACAAAAAGATCATGTTATTCAATGAAATGAAAATTCACGGATTATAACTTCTATTTCACCAACTTTGCAATCCTCGCACGTAAACTGATATGTAAACCTCACAGAAATGCATGAATCACATGTCCACATATATGCAATATGCTTTTTTAAAATAATTATATTTTTGTGATATTTTGTAGTGAGGAAATTCAGGCTGGAGTACTCCAAAATTTCCTGCACTACTTCGGGTTTGTCAAGCCCAGAAGGTGTCCAGATTTGGTCATTTCTGATGTGAGTATCTTACAAAAGATAAATCTATTATTGATATTAGAGTACCTTTTGCTAAGACACGATGAATTCCCGATATGGGAACTTCCATGGGTAACAATTGAGCCCCGCGTTATTAACAGACCTATTTTTGTATTCGTAGCAGAATTCATTCAAATTTCTACATGAAAAGAAGAAGTCTCTTGCTGTGGCCTTCAATTAAACATTTAGATATATCAAAGACGTTTTAGCAATTAACAATATTCATTTTCATTCCTACGGTGATTCGATATATCCCTTTGAACTCGAAATAAAAGATACCACAGAGTCGGACACATCTGTTTCATTTTTGGATATTTTACCTGAAAAAGACATTAAAAACATGGTTACAATAAAACTTTAAGATAAATGCGATGACTTAAAAATTTCTATTGTTAACTTCCCTTATTTATGTAGCAATATATCCTTATCACATGCATATGGGGTTTATGTCTCCCAGTACGAGCAATTTCTAAAACAAGGCAAGCAATTGACAAACAAGTTGATGAAACAAGGATATCAATAGTCTCGTTTAAAGTCAAAATTTTGCAAATTCTATGGTCAATGACCTTATCAGCAAACACAATCTATCAGTAAGTCGAATGCAGACTGACGTTTTTCATACAAATTGTTAGGCTATTATTTACACACTGAATTGTCTACGGACTATTTCGTTTGACCGATCGTGAGAAGGGGCACATGGCGGGTGTGACCGATCGACAGAGGATGCTTACTCTTCCATGGCACCTGATCCCACCTCTGATGTTTTTAGAGGTCCGTGTTTGCTCTGCTCCCGATTTGTATTGTTTCAATGGACTTTGAGCTGGACTACTGTGCGTTATCCATATTTCAAAGGGAAAACAAATGCAGTGCACCGGTACCCTGTTCATGAGTAAATCTGATCTAATTTGGACTTTTTTGTGGAAATCTTAATTATTTTTCCCTGTTATCTGTGGTCCATATATTACTATATTTGTAAAAGACTTTTTTGTCAGTTGCGAATGCAATTTGTATAGTCTTAAATGTTTGGCTATCAACATCTTTATAAGCATTTCAATTCGCCTGACCACTCTATCCTTTCAGTAAGGGTTAGAATTTTGGAGGAAAAAAAACATCCAATTAAGTTCATTCTGTGGACAAAGAGAAGAATGCTGAATCATGAAACTATAAGCACTGCATTTCCGTATAGTTATAACGATCACATAAATAATGAAGGGAATCTTTCAAGCCCACATTGTGCCAGAGTGAATGTGATGAGACTTTTTAGCACTACACCTGGACGTAGGCGTAGTCATGGGCATAGATCATACAATAGACGAAATAAATGATGTCTCATTTGATTCACCTCAACCTTAAGTCAATAAACAATTAGGTCTTCATTACATTTGCACTAAACTTTGCTCAGTCCATTCTTGGATTCTTCAACTGCAGAATATGTTGCCCAGCACTGGCTCTTTAAGTCACCACGTGTGACTGAAGACAATACTATTATTCAACACGTCGGTTCCTTAAACTTAAAAGTTTAGTCTCACGCCATCATATTTTTTAGGGCCTTCCAACAATCTGTTGGAATTTCGATGGGTACTAATTGTGCAGACTTGCGTTTAAATTCCTATGAAGCAAAATTTATTCAAAAACCTTTACGTGAGAAGAAGAAAAACACTAGTCTTGCTGTGGCTTTCATCTCGACATTTAGATATATCGACGACGTATTATCAATTAACAGTAGTTACTTCCATTTACATGTTGACTCGATATATTCCAGTGAGCTCGAAATGAAAGACACAACAGAGTCTGTCACAACGGTTTGGACGTTTTACTGACTATACACGATGAGGGCCAACTAACAACTTCAGCTTTTCAATCGTCAACTTTCTTTATTTATGTACATGTAGATATACATGTATTCAACTATCACTTGCATATGGTGTTTATGTCCCTAACTTATAATTCGATTCTCAAGGGCATGTTCTGAGTACGATCAATTTTTTTTGAACCGAGGCAGACTATTGACCAATAAGTTGTACTACAGGTATTTCAACAACCTCGTTTAAAGTCAGCATTTCGTAAATTCTATGGTCGTTATATTGACCTTGTTAGCAAATACAACCTATCATTGAGTCGTATTTTGACTGACATATTTCAACCAATACTTAGGCCTTTGTTTTCATACTTTTGACTACCGAATTATTCCGTCGACCCGATAAATACATAGGGCTCACGCCGGGAATGACCGGTCAACAGGGAAGGCTTACTTCTCCTATGGACCTGATCCCACTTCTGCAATTTCCAGGGGTCTGTTTTCGTTATCTTTACCTACAGTATTTCATTACAGTATCACTACAAAAGATATAAATGGTGTTCGCTCATGATTGTGTCTAATCAGTGTCCTAAATGCAAAGAAATAAATAGCTTTCACAGATATGTTTCTCATCTGTCTAATTTTTAGATGTTAATTACTTGTTGATATTAGTTTGCTTATAGATAGTTCAGAAGGTTAGATTTTCAGCTTTTACATTGCTAATCATAACATTGATTCGTTGTTGCTTTTTTATTTTTTTTTTATTTCATTGCTTTTCTCGGCTATATATAAAACTGGTATGGCTTTCCATGATTACTGCTGCTTTAGACATTACTTTATTTTCCCAACCGTAATTCTTTTACGTGCGTCATTTTATTTTTCTGGGCGTAGCTAATTTGCATTTTTCATCTGAAATTCATGCTTATTTCCGCTCGGTTTCCATTTGGTTTAGACTCAGATTACATATTATGAGATAAACGGAGCCCAGTAGTATAGTCCTCTGGGTACGCTCTTTCCCCCTTGTTCCAGGCGGAATTTCCAGGACAGGTCCGTAGGAACCTGGAAAGTGGGGTGGATGCTTCAAATATATACGTACCGGTAATTTTGCCAGTCTATGCTTAACAATATAACAAAGGTAATTTAGAGATGTGCCCCTTCAATTTTTTGAAAGTATATAATATATACAATAGAATCAAAGCTAATTTGCTGTTGTGTCCCCCTAAAAAATAATGTCTGATGACCTTTTCTTTTTTTTTCTTTTTATATATTTTTTTTGTTTTGTTTGCAAGTCAAAATTGCTATTAGCCCCCCCTCCCCCCTCCCCAATGATATTGCTTCCTATGATGTCTTTTAAATCTTTTATGATATTAAGTCTTAAATTTTTTATGCAAAATTAATAAATCTCAAAATTTTTGTAAAGGATTTTATTACGAAATATGCATGCAAGATCGTGTTAAAATTTTAGCCCTGACCTTTTCTAGTTTCGGATCATACACTCGTCCAAAGGACTCTAAAATGTTGCATGTCATTGATTGGTTGATTGATCGCGATCGTTTATTGTTTAAGGCCGAGATGTCAATATTTCAGCCATATTTCGGCGGTACAGGGTAAATGCATCTGTGTTTATTCTCAAGATGGATTTAATGAAAACTTTGAACAAAAATTACATATAGACAGGTATGTACATGTAGCACCGTTTTTCAGTGTTTGTGCAGGCTCTTACATATAGGAACCGGGGTAAGGGTGGGTGGGTAGGCATGCTCTACCCCGATAATTTTGCAGATATAAAATACTGTACATGTACGTGTGGGGGAAAATTAATTTAAGGAGATGCCCTTTCTATAATTACGTCTGATGACCCCCCCCCTTTTTTTTTGCTTGTCAAGGATTTTTTGTTTGGAAGTGCCACCCCCCCCCCCCCCAATTGAAAATGTTTGGATGTGTCCCCCTCTCCGACTGAAATTGCTCCCTACAGGCCTAATATGTTTAGAAAAAATAATTGGCAAAATACATAAAAAAGGAAAATCGACCAAACTCGCTAAAACTTTTTTTTTCGGAAAGGGGGGGGGGGTAGGTTCCAATTTTCCAGACTCTGTCGATTCTGTCGAGGCAAGCTTCAAAGGAGATCATCTGCTCTTTTTGTGTCCACCTTCCACCAATTTTTCCTCCTTGTTTACATTAATGCTTTTCGTCTTCTCCCAGGTGATTCGCCGATATGTATACTTAACATTCCCAAGATGGGGTCTGAAGACATTTCTTTGGTGGAGAAATCGTTCACAACTGACGATCCAGGAAACCGAGGACTGAGGGGGAGCTTGGAGTTGTGGGTAATTGAGGGTAAAAATGAATGTAAGTAGGTAAATGGTTTATTATAGTGACATGTACATGTTGTATTACATAAAATCATTAGTTCTGAATTCAAACACAGAACAACAGCCTTTTTCTATCTATCACACCAAACAAACTTCTCTACATGGTATGTATGTAAAGGCTGAGTGCAGGTATTTATCACAAATATATACATACTATGAACTAGATTTCCTACAAAAAAAATGAAATGGATATTTTTTTTATCTAGCCATAAGGGGTGGATCAAGGATTTCCAGTTGGGAAGCAAAGCATGTGAGTATCGATTTTTCATGTGATGTCTGATAGTCTAATTGTGAAATTGAATTAGGCAACTGCATTAAAATTAACTTGTACGTGTAGATATTATATCTACATATTATTATTTTTTTTATTGTTTTTTTTTTTTTGGTAGGAGAGGGAGGGGTTGCTCCTCCTTCATCCACCAAGGTCCTTATCAACATTTTGCTCACGACACCATTTTTTTCAATTACTTAATTCTAACTTTAAATGAACAACCATCCCCTAGAAAATGATTGATTATTTCATTTATATACATTGTATTATATTGATTAATATGAAAAGTACCTCACTCTGGTAATTTTTAAAGATACTCTTAATTTGAAATCATAGTACCATCAGGTCAGCATATATTACTATTAGAGATTGTTCTATCTGACGTATCCGTGTAAGTATCCGTATCCGTATACGTATCGAGGTGAGAGAGGCATCTCGATCCCGATGTCTAAATTATTTACTATAATTTCCATCGTTATTTGTTTGGTTTTAAAGCAGCCCCATTCATTTAAGAATAGTATATGGTATTTTTTCTAATAAAAAAATGTATTAAGCTGCTGTAAAAGTTTGTTATTTCGCTGGAAAATTTAAAAAAAAATAGATAATGAAATTCAATAAATTTGTATTTGTTTTCATTATATTGTTTAAAACTTTAATTGCAATTTTGTTTAAAAACATTTATCGGGATCCCCCTCTCTCCCTCTTAACATCAGGACATTTTATTGATTGATTCTGTAATTTACATTAGATGACATAAAAGTTAACCCCCTCACTCACACACTATAAATGCAAAAGACGTTGATATCCACACAATCAATAAAACCGTGTAGCAGTTTTTAAAGAGAATTTGCTTCCAGACCCTTACCAGTATATGCTTGAAAACGCCAGTCCCCCCCCCCCCCCCAAGAACACACGCAAACTTTCATAGCGTCTGTTGACTTTCTTCATTCTTTTTTTTTTCAATGAACTATTTGACAAATACCTGTATGTCTCCCCTTCCCCTCCCCAGTTGAAATTGCTACTTTCGGGCCTATTCTCATACGGCTTGATTTTGTTTTATATTTTGTCCTTTCAGCAGTAATAACTTGAAAAGACTTCATGGCGACAAAAATAGGTAATGAAATGAAAATTCAATTGTTAAATTTGATTTTTCTTTTTAGTTCTCTTGTTGTCTTACATGTGTATGATAATTCATGGTTTGATATAGAACTAAAATAGGGTATTCATTATGAATCTTAACTCTCTTTTTATAAGAAAGAAAAGAACATTAGACTAAAAAATGCCAAAACAATAGATTTATCTACATGTATTTCTTCTATGCTACCTTGTCCATCCAGCTGATTTTTATTTATTTATATTTTTATTTTTATTTATTTATTTATTTATGCATTTTGGCCCAGATTGGTACAAGTGTGAGTCAATTCAACACGCAGTTCATAGAATTGAATAGAAGAGGCTGCTTCAACGTATAGCAGAAAAATAAAATAAAAACACAGAATAAAGGATAAAATTTGTACGAAACATATAATTGATAAAATATCAGCATTTTTTCAGAGTTTTGATCCCGCTTGTACACAAAGAATTACAGTCATCTTAATTTCAATAAATAAATCATTTAAGTAAACTTTAGTCAACATGTATATAAAGTAATGTATGAGACATAAAAAATTTTCTCCGTTTATCTCCTTCTATCGACAATTGTTAATTCATCCCCGACAAAAACACGTGACAAAAACTGCGTGTAATTACATCACTTTCGGAAATAGTATATAGTCCTTTCTCAAGCTCTCTGGAATTTCGGATACGGCTATCACATAACAATTTAGGGAATTTAGAGTCTTCAAACCACCCCAGAATTGCCAGTTTTCCAAAGCTTTTCTGCAGAACTATGTCCCTCAAATATAATCAAATGATATACCGAATGTTGATAATGATAAAAAGAAAATGAGGATGGAAATTTTCAGTGACCCCCCCCCCCCATACACACACAGAGTATGCAGTATGGTCACCTTTTTATTGTCAAAGTTTTGATAAGGTGACTTGTCATTTTTTAGTTTCTCCCTGCCTCTGCCCAGCTTCCCCCTTCTCCACTTTGTTAATCAATTTTAAGTGTCTGCTTGATGTAGACAAACTTATACTGATCTAGAATATTTGATCTCTGACACCTCGTACAGTTAAACTTTGTTAACTCAAACCCTTGGATATATCGAAGTTTTAATTGGTCCAATCAAGTTTGAGATAACGAGCGTTGACTGTATGCATTATGGGGAATACGTCTTGTACTGGTAAAGGTTACTTCTAGAATGAAACAATAATGTATCCTGATATTGTGTGTGTGTGTGTGTGTGTGTGTGTGTGTGTGTGTGTGTGTGAGAGAGAGAGAGAGAGAGAGAGAGAGAGAGAAGTCCCTTTTTGAACCTTTTTTTTTATTTGTTAGCAATTTAATAAAAATATACGTTTTTTTTTTTACTAATTTTATTTTTTTAAAATCCTTCCATAAAATGATAGGTGTGAACAGCAACTTGATACTTTTCATTAGAAATATTACTATATATCTTATTTTCTAATGAATGAGGTTAAAATCAAACAAGAAACAATGAAAATGTTACCCAACGGTTAAATCATCGGGATCGAGATACTTCGATACGTATACGGATACGGATACGTATACGGATACGTCAGATAGAACAATCTCTATTAGAGATTGTTCTATCTGACGTATCCGTTTACGTATCCGTATCCGTATACGTATCGAAGTATGAGAGGCATCTCGATCCCGATGATTTAACCGTTGAGTAACATTTCCATCGTTTCTTGTTTGATTTTTTAACCTCATTCATTGGAAAATAAGATATATAGTAATATTTCTAATGAAACGTATCAAGTTGCTGTTCACACCTATCATTTTATGGAAGGATTTAAAAAAAATAAAATTAGTAAAAAAAAATACGTATATTTTTATTAAATTGTTTAAAAATAAAAAAAAAGGTTCAAAAAGGGATTTCTCTCTCTCTCTCTCTCTCTCTCTCTCTCTCTCTCTCTCTCTCTCACACACACACACACACACACACACACACACACAATATCAGGATATATTATTGTTTCATTCTAGAAGTAACCTTTACCAGTACAAGACATCATCCCCATAATGCATACAGTCAGCGCTCGTTATCTTATGCAACTTGATTGGACCAATTAAAACTTCGATATATCCAAGGGTTTGAGTTAACAAAGTTTAACTGTACGGGGTGTCAGAGATCAAACATTCTAGATGAGTATAAGTTTGTCTACATCAAGCAGACACTTAAAATTGATTAACAAAGTGGAGAAGGGGGAAGCTGGGCCGAGGCAGGGAGAAACTAAAATATGACAAGTCACCTTATCAAAAATTTGACAATAAAAAGGTGACTATACTGCATACTCTATGTGCTATGTGTGTGTGTGGGGGGGGGGGGGGGGTCACTGAAAATTTCCATCCTCATTTTCTTTTTTATCAGTATAAATATTCTGTATATCATTTGATTATATTTGATGGACATAGTTCTCCAGAAAAGCTTTGGAAAACTGGCAATTCTGGGGTGGTTTGAAGACTCTAAATTACCTAAATTGTTAGGTGATAGCCTTATCCGAAATTCCAGAGAGCTTGAGAAAGGACTACGATTTCCGAAAGTGATGCAGTTACACGCAGTTTTTGTCGGGGATGAATTAACAATTGTCGATAAAAGGAGATAAACGGAGAAATTTTTTTATGTCTTATACATTACTTTATATACATGTTGACCGAAGTTTACTTAATTGATTTATTGAAATTAGGATGACTGTAATTCTTTGTGTACAAGCGGGATCAAAACTCTGAAAAAATGTTGATATTTTATCAATTTCATGTTTTGTATAAATTTTATCCTTTATTCTGTGTGGGTTTTTTTTATTTCTCTGCTACGTTGAAGCAGCCTCTTCTATTCAATTCTATGAACTGCGTGTTGAATTGACTCACACTTGTCCCAGTCTGGGCCAAAATGCATAAATAAATAAATATATAAAAATATAAATGAATAAAAATCAGCAGGATGGACAAGGTAGCATAGAAGAAATAGATAAATCTATTGTTTTGGCATTATTTAGTCTAATGTTCTTTTCTTTCTTATAAAAAGAGAGTTAAGATAATGAATACCCTATATTAGTTCTATATCAAACCATGAATTATAATACACATGTACGACAACAAGAGAACTAAAAAGAAAAATCAAATTTAACAATTGAATTTTCATTTCATTACCTATTTTTGTCGCCATGAAGTCTTTTCAAGTTATTATTGCTGAAAGGACAAAATATAAAACAAAATCAAGAATAGACCCGAAAGTAGCAATTTCAACTGGGGAGGGGAAGGGGAGACATACAGGTATTTGTCAAATAGTTCATTGAAAAAAAAAGAATGAAGAAAGTCAACAGACGATATGAAAGTTTGTGTGTGCATGTTCGGGGGGGGGGGGGGGGGGGGGGAGGAGGCTGGTATTTTTAACCATATGCTGGTAAGGGTCTGGAAGCAGATTCTCTTTAGAAAATTGCTAAACGGTTTTATTGATTGTGTGGATATCAACGTCTTTTGCATTCAGTGTGTGAGTGAGGGGGTTAACTTTTATGTCATCTAATGTAAATTACAGAATCAATCAATGAAATGTCCTGATGTTAAGAGGGAGAGAGGGGGATCCCGATAAATGTTTTTAAACAAAATTACAATTAAAGTTTTAAACAATATAATGAAAACAAATACAAATTTATTGAATTTCATTATCCATTTTTTTAAAAATTTTCCAGCGAAATAACAAACTTTTACAGCAGCTTAATACATTTTTTTTTATTAGAAAAAATACCATATGCTATTCTTAAATGAATGGGGCTGCTTTAAAACCAAACAAATTACGATGGAAATTATAGTAAATAGTTTAGACATCGGGATCGAGATGCCTCTCTGAGCTCGATACGTATACGGATACGGATACTTATACGGATACGTCAGATAGAACAATCTCTATTACCAGGGGGTTGAATAGAAATAAAATGATTAAAATCCCTATGCTATTCAAAGAAAACTTTACAAAAATTACCAAACTTATTTTAGCTGATATTTCCTCAAACTTTGTTTAAGAGGAGGAGTACAGGAACAAATCAGGAACCAAAATGTACAAGTATAGGTTTCTGATCAAATATATGCATTATAAGAGTCGCACACAGGTCCTTCTATCATTAGGGCTCTTCAACGAGGCCTACAGGGAATGAGAAAATACTAGTGAATTTCAAACTACGTTGCGTGTGTCAAAGATCTAGATATTTTGAAATAAAGGTTCGTTTTGAATACAACACACGGTACAAGCATAGGGATTCAACATCACATCACTTTACTGTCTGCTATCTGCAAATATATAGATTTCATTGACTAATAATAAACATCTTACATGTGATTAAAAATTTGATTTAAGTTTTAGTCTGCTTCATGATCTTGGGACCAGAATTGGAAATAAAAATTTCCAAGAATAGCGGAAATCTTTATTTTGTCAAATTTACAATGAAGTATAATTTAATTTACAACTTTAATTAAGTCTCAGGCCCGCATATCTTTTTTTCTATATGCCCCAGCTTCCAAAAATAATCTGACAAGCAAAAAAAAAAACAACAAAAAACAAAAAAAAAAAAACAAAACAAAAAAAACAAAAACAAACAAACAAAAAACAAAACAAAACAAAACAAAAACCAAACAAACAACAACAACAAAAAACACAAAAAAACCTAAACTGACCAAAAGTGTGTGTGTGTGTGGGGGGGGGGGGGGGCTTCCCAAGAAGAAAAAAACCTGACAAGAAAAAAAAGAAAAAGAAAAGCTAATCATGGAATTTTTCAGTAGTCGACCTTACAACATCAAAAAGTGGGGGACCAGCATCTAAAGGAAAATTTACTATAATAAAATACTAACTATACTCAGAAAAAAGTCCCCCCCCCCTCGCTTTCTATGGGCCTGATTGCGTAAGAAATGTGATAATTCAACATTGCGAACACGGAACTACTTTAATGTTATGATCTCATTCGTGCGCATGCTTATTTCATACTTCCTCTCCACGTTGAGAAGTAGACTAGACACCGGCGATTAGTTGTTGTACCATTTGGAATATTTAAATCGTAAAAATGGTTTTAGATATTGAACTCTTTAGGGCAGATAAAGGAGGAAATCCTGACAAAATCAAAGAAAACCAAGCCAAGCGTTTTAAAGATGTTACTTTGGTGGATAAAGTAGTTGAAAATGACACCCAGTGGAGAAAAAGTAAGCTTAACCTGCCAGGGAAATTATGCCTCTAAATATTTGTTGAAATTAAAATTTGTCGGCCGTTTTGCCTAGATGTAGTAAGGTACAGGATGTGAAAATATATACAGAAACTTAGGTATTTATTGATGATGCAAATTTGTTGATGGATGATGCAACTTGCAAGAAATAATATGACTCGAAATTCCTCTGTTTTTGGCTTATTAAAGGCCCAATCACTGAATTCCTTGGGTTTTTTTTTACATATCATCTGAAGTTGTTAGAATAATCTTACTGTGTTTTGGGACACAGTGTCATGCTAAACTAGATTTGTAAGACTATATATATATATTAAGTTTTAGCAATGGAATGTTCAACAGTGTATGTACTTAAATAACATGAAGAATCTTTATAAATATATTTTGAATTAAACATCTGTCACAAATTCGGATGAGAATGCTTAATTTGCATTAACATATTATAGTTTTCATGACATTATTATGACTTCTGTTCTGTATTTACCAGTTTAATCGGACTCAGAAATTGGAGTTACTGTAAGTAAGAAAGGATCGCAAATTGGAGTCCACATATGGGCACACAAATAAAAAAAAAATTACTGTTCTTATGGCAGAATTAAATTGGGTCTATAAAAACTGCTCAAGCAAAGTGTGTCTGATCATGTAAAATAGAACTCCCTATAAGTATTAACTATCACTTGTTTGATGAATAAACATAGTTGTACATTGTTTACTTCTTTGCAATATCTTCTGCAGAAGAAACTCGCTAGAAAAACTTAACAACCCTAAAAGTCTAGACTCAAACTTTTGTAAATTGTGTATCCTAATTTGATCATTTCTGAACCAACGTCCTTTGATTTTCAGAAAGGTTTAGAGCTGACTTGCTGAATAAACAGAAGAATCTCTGTAGCAAAGTTATAGGCGAGAAAATGAAGGTGGGTAAGGCTTTAGAAGTACTGATAATTGAGGATTTCTTTATAAAATCTTTAAATAAAGAAAACCCCAGCCATTAGCGTTAAATGAACTATTTTAAGGTATGTCACTCGTGAAATTTCTTATATCAAGGATTTTTTGAGAAGTATATTTTGGATAAGTACTCATATAGTATGACTCAATATCGCAGAGAAAATGGGGTGTCAGTGTGCATCTAACTGAGCTACGGTACAATGAAGTTGACTTTTTTGCACTTAAATTGTAACTCTTTGGTTAATCACTTTAACCGTTATCATATTTTATCAGATGTAACCATGGCAATAAACATAATCTTAATTTACGTAAAATAGTTTGAATAATATTTATCATTGAACAATTCATGCAAATTAATGGGCATGAATTATTGTGTGACCTTTTTGCACTAAAAAAGTCTCATATTTGGGGTAATAAAAATCTAAATAGGCAATAGAATATTTTCTTGTATCAAACTTTTTACGACTTAAGTGCTGGTCGGTCAAAAGTATCGAGTAGTTTAAAATAATGAAAGAAAAAGTTGGGGTCAGTGATGTAAATTTTGAAATATTGGTCAAAATATGCGATTTTCTGGCAAAAAACTGTTTAAATTTTTTCTTGACTTCTTTAATATATCTTCATTTCTTGGCAAAATTTGTTGAGCAAAGGTGTAAATTTTGTTATAAAAATATAAATTTAGACCTATATTTAATATTCCAGGCATATCATAACGGAATATATTCTCTGAGTAAAAGTATGTAAGGCTAAAGTTCCAAGATATTAAATATAATAAATGTGTAGATTTGCAGAAATTTCTGTTAAATATCCTTCCACCACAAGAAATAGTCCCTTATAAATCTTGTTTTTTAATGAATTTTTGAGCAGTTTTTTAATTGAATGTTGAACATTTTACATTGCTTAATTTAAATATGTTATAAAGATTGAATTGTAATAAATAGTTTTTAAGTTAGAGGTTCTGACTGAACTTTTCTAAAAAGCTGACGAGTGACATACCTTAATACAAATCTTTTTCTTTCTTTTATGTTTATCAATGCATTGCAGAAAAACACTTTTGTTGACAATTTGAATGTTGATATAATTTTTATTATAAAATAACATAAATAATAAGAATGATAGCAACATTATGCAAGGGTGGTGGTGGTGGTGGTGGTGGTTGGGGGGGTTAGGGGGTGGTAGTGTTATAAAAAAAATGGCAGAGACATTTACCTTGCTTACTGAATCATTCTTTTGCCCTGTAAACCAGTTGCAACGCATTTTCACTGAGCGTAAATGCATGTTTTATTCTTAATGCCTCTTCATTTTTAATTAAATTCCCCCAGGCTACAATTTAATGTGCCTGCAAAATAAGAACTTCATTAACTCCATGTAATATTAATCTATTTTGAGATTTGTGTTCTTTACAAATTTTTGCATTATGTCATTTTCAATTAAAGACCATTGAAATAAGGAAAATTTATACAAGTAGTGGCAATGTCTCCACAATTGGGAATGTCAACGTGAGAAGATCTATACTAGGAATCAATGTTGTTGTATCTAAATCAACTTTAACAAAAAAGTTACGAGAAAACTTCATTGTCAAAAGATTAAAAAACATCAAAAACCAATATTTTAATTTTTGACATTACTCATTTTTCTCAACTCATGCTGGTATTATAATATAATCTGGAATTGACAACCTTGAAGACTTGTCTCACAAGTTTACAGTTTATGAATTCATATGATGAAGATTCAACCTTGTGATATATCATTACTTATAATATGTTTTTAAAGGCAAAACAGCCACAGGGTGATGACAAAACAGTGCCTGATAATATCAAAGAAAACTTAGAAGAGTTCACCAAAGAGCAAATTCAGGTTAGTGTCATTAGTTAATATTTTATTCCGGAAAATGGAAAGAAATATAGGTCCATAACTACACCCTCTTCATACCTTTTCAAGGTTTATCATTATTCTACACTCATTAAGTATAATATACAAATTGCAGAAAAGAATAAAAAAGGGAAAACTATCTATGCAAGATTATTTTAAGAGTTGTGGAAATTTTAAAAATTATTATCAGACATTTATCTGACAGAGGGGTGGAAAAGTTTTTTCACTGCAATATGTTACCTTATTTTGTACAGAAGGAAGAATAACAGCACTTTAATGCTCTTTATTGTTTTTGACAGTTTTCCATCTCAAACTTTTCTTTCCTTACACTTAGACAACCTTTAACAAATTAAATCAGCCATGTGGCCATCTCTGTTGTATAGGTGACCTCCCGATCCCAATCTTTTAAAATTTACATAATGCCTGATTTTTTTTTTTTCAAATGGTCATGTGGACTGACATTTTCTGTTCAGACATTTTTTTAACTGGCCTTGTAGACAACTCCGTTTTTAAAACTCATCATATGAATGATGGAATGGATCTATTATATTTTAAATTACAGATAAAAAAATGTATAATAAAAATTATACAGATGTTTAAATTAAAAATGATTAGTTCAGATATACTGGAATTGATTAAAGACTGAAAACTAAATTTTCCTAATAACAGTATAGCTGACGTTGAAATTAAATACCTTACATATACAATACAATGTGATTTAAAATTGTTTTTAAAGGAATCATTTCATTTTCATCACAGGATCTGACTGTAGTACAAATAAAAGAACTCAAAAATCTGATTGATGAACAGATGAAAGTAAATGATGCCGAATTAATCAAGCATGAACAGGAGAGAAATGAAGCACTTAAAGAAGTAGGCAACCTTGTTCACGAGAGCTGCATCATCAGCAATGATGAGGTAGGATGACTTATATATAGGTACAGTGTATGGATATTGCTCAGAAAGAGGCAGTTAAAATTTTCCAGAATTGTTATTATTATACCTTAAAAGATTTCTTAAATTGTTATTAGCTGAAAATAGTATTAGTTTTTTACTGAGCAGCAGACCAGTTTTCTTTAACACTACTAGTTGTAACTTGAATTTTAAACTGAATGTTTGGCAATGACTGACTTATGTAGATTTGTCCTAAAGATTCAAAATTCAAAGCTGGAGAGTTCAGCAGCAGCTTTTTCTGAAATAATAAAAAAAAACTTGGTACATTTTTCAGTTTTGCATTGTGCTTTCATTTTATAAAGTTATTATGGTTATTTGGTAATGATGATGAAAGAATTGTTGTTTGATTATTTTGTAACAGTTACAATTATTACACCAATTATTACGGCATACGTGTATGTCAGAAAAGCAAAATATGTAAATTTTAGACTTGTTAACTCTAAAAATTGATGATGATGGGTTTTTTTTTCTAATTAATTCAAGTACATGTATATGTATATGAATACCTGTCATTTGTCCAAAGCAAATTTTTCTTTTCTTGTTTTGACACAATAGAGTTTAGAGATGATGTACTGTAGAAAATTGATCTGAATTCTTGCTTTGTCAGGAAGAGAATGGAGTAGAAAGAACATTTGGAGACTGCGAGTCCAGAAAGAAATATTCACACGTAGACTTAGTGGTCATGGTAGATGGGGTAGACACTGACCGGGGCTCAGTGACCTCTGGTGGAAGAGGATACTACCTAAAGGTGATCAAAGAGGCACTTTAATTGTCCCAGGCTTTCGCGGAAGCATGGGGACATTAAATCTCGTCTATCCGTCAATCTGTCACAAAATCTTTAACTTTGGTCATAACTATTGAATGAGAGAAGATAAGGCTTTCATATTTCATATGTGCATTACCTGTGAAAAGACCTTTCCAAATATACAATAAATTTTGACACCGTGACCTTTAAGTTTGATCTACTTTTGAAAATTTTAATTTATGTTTTTGTTTTTGTTTCAGGGACCATTGGTGTTTTTAGAACAGGCTCTCATTAACCTAGCCATGCAGACATTGCATGTGAAGGGTTACATCCCTTTGTACACACCATTCTTCATGAGGAAGGAAGTGATGCAGGAAGTGGCCCAGCTTTCACAGTTTGATGATGAGCTCTATAAGGTAGGTAGCTGGCTGGTATTTTAAATTGTGTATTTTAATGACAGCAAAGCAAGCTATTAATAACAAATACATGCATAATTTTTTGCATAAAATTATTAAATCAATTTCAAAGTACAAACAAGAAAAAAGAAGTATTGAAGGATGTGGACTTCTTTACTTTAGATCCTCACATTGTGATCAGTGATGTTTATCACTAGGTTAAAACTGCATTCACATTGGTTTTTTTTTCAGTTTTAAGCTAAACTGAGCCAAATTAAAAAAGTAAAAAGAAATGATAATAAGAAAAACAAACTGCAATCTCCTATTCACAACACTGGTAAATAAAGATACAAATTTGAACACTTTCAGGTAATAGGGAAGGGCAGTGAGAAGTCAGATGATAGTACTTTAGATGAGAAGTACCTGATTGCCACCTCAGAGCAGCCAATCGCTGCCTACCATAGAGACGAGTGGATCCCTACAGAGAGTCTCCCCATCAAGTACCTCGGCTACTCAACCTGCTTCAGACAGGAAGTTGGATCACATGGGAGGGATACCAGGGGAATTTTCAGGGTCCACCAGTTTGAAAAGGTGTAATTGAAATTTCCTATTAATGTTTTAGTTTGTAGTTTCTCTTTTTAAGTGTTGAATTCTCTAATATTAAATTTGGTTAATGTTTCAAAAGCTGAAATACTGTATATTTTGAAATAAATGCATGCATAGATTTTCCATAAATTGACAAAACTTTTAATTTCATAGGTACTTATCTATAAAAATCCTCTATTAAACTGAAAATAAAACCCTGACATTTTTATTAAATTTATTGAATTTTCCTTAATTAGGTAGAACAGTTTGTGCTGACATCACCCTTTGAAAACAAGTCCTGGGAAATGTTTGAAGAGATGATCCTGAATGCAGAGGAGTTCAATCAGTTACTTGGCATTCCATATAGAATAGTCAATATTGTGTCAGGTATGGCATTCCATACAGAATAGTCAATATTGTGTCAGGTATGGCACGCCATAAAGAATAGTCAATATTGTGTCAGGTATGACATTCCATACAGAATAGTCAATATTGTGTCAGGTATGACGTTCCATATAGAATAGTCAATATTGTGTCAGGTATGGCACTCCATATAGAATAGTCAATATTGTGTCAGGTATGGCATTCCATACAGAATAGTCAATATTGTGTCAGGTGTGGCATTCCATACAGAATAGTCAGTATTGTGTCAGGTATGGCATTGGCATTCCATATAGAATAGTCAATATTGTGTCAGGTGTGGCATTCCATACACAATAGTCAGTATTGTGTCAGGTATGGCATTGGCATTCCATATAGAATAGTCAATATTGTGTCAGGTGTGGCATTCCATACAGAACAGTCAATATTTTGTCAGGTATGGCAACCCATACAGAATAATCAATATTGTGCCCAATGTGGCATTACAGAATAGTCAGTATTGTGTCAAGTATGGCATTCCATACAGAATAGTCAGTATTGTGCTCAGTATGGAATTCCATATAGAATAGTCAGTATTCTGTTCAGAATAGTCAATATTGTGTTAGTTATATAATCTTTGTCAACTGAGTAGAGAAGTCCGAAGAAAGTAATTGTTTTATCAAAATTTAATCTCCAAGTACCAAGTTACACAGTTTTGATAACCTGCAATGTTATCAAAATGACATTCTGTGAACTGAATTTCAAGTGAAACATTCAATATTTGGATTAAATCCGAAGTCAAAATTTAGCTCAACCAAGATGGAAGTCTTAGTTTTGTTTTGCATCTGTTTGTCAGAGAGCTTTTCATATCTTCAACATCTCTTAAACCATTGAACCAGTTTCACCAAAATTTGCCATAAAACAGATTCAAACATTCTTTTGTTGTTGAAAATTTGAAAAGTTTGATGTTACACAATAGAGTTCTTATTAACTATGTATTTAAGATGAAAAAAAATAGGTGAATCAGCAGAGGATTATGAACCATGGGCCTCCTGTTTGAATGCTGTAATTTTAATTGATAAGTAATAGTTTTCTTATTGATTATAAATTTTCAGGAGCATTAAATAATGCTGCAGCCAAGAAGCTGGATCTGGAGGCTTGGTTTCCGGCATCTGGAGCATTCCGTGAACTTGTCTCGTGTTCAAATTGTCTGGATTACCAGGCTCGTAGACTTAAAGTACGATATGGACAGACCAAAAAGATGAATCAGGAGGTAAAACATTAAAATTGTCCATTAGTTTCAATGGATTTGGATTAAATACTGTATACAGGGTTATTTTCGCCCCATTTTATTTTTGCCCTTTCACACTTGCAAACAATTTTGCCCCATTTTAAATTCGCCCACTCATAGTTTTGTTTAAGAAATTATACTGTATTCTTTGAATTCGCCCCGTTTTAAATTCGCCCAAATGAGGGTAGGGCAAAGGGGCGAAAATAAAACGGGGGCGAAAATTTCCCTGTATTCAGTAGTATCTTTAAATGTCCTATGCTTGCAATATCAGTCCTAGTGATTTTTCCCTATGGTATGTCTTATTTCAATGAGATTGAAAAATTTAAAAGTTGTTCCATTAGTATCATCTCGGAATTCCATGATTTTTTATAGATCAGAATGTATCTGTTTGGATTTTATTAAAATTCAGGGAATAAGAAAAAGTGATGCTTCAGAATTTTAGAATTGGCCTTAACAATTGAGAATTTATATTTACTAATTTGAATGTACACTGAGAGAATCAGCCATGCTCTCTGACATAATGACAACCAAATAAGGACAGAAAGAAATAGTTCAGAGATCACATGAGATACCATGGAGTTAGGACATTAAAAAACCCTCAGATTTTACTGGTATGGGAATTATTGACAAAGCATTGGCAAATATCAAAATACATTTGGCAGTTTTTCCTCGTTTAGGCTGATTATGTCCACATGCTGAATGCCACTATGTGTGCCACCACCAGAACAATATGTGCCATTCTAGAAAATTACCAAGAAGAGGATGGGGTGGTGATACCAGATGCCCTCAGGCAATTCATGCCTCCAGGTAGGATTATTGAGTAAATTATTGAGTTTTTTTTTATTAGAAGACAGGTTCTTTGATATATGAAGGAAGAATGTTGAAACTGTCATGCATAATCAACAGATTTCTATTCAGTATTGAATGATAATATTGTGAAGCTTTTAATCCTAGGGATGTTCATACATATGAATAATGTTCTAATCCACATTATTAAACCTTTGGGATTTATGCCATGTGAAGTAAATGCTGATGTTTTAGTTCTTTTCCCTTTGAACATTTTTAAGTTATTTTTTATGCCCCAATAATTGAAGATTCAGGGCATATATTTTAGGTCTGTCTGCTTGTCTGTTTATCTGTTTGTCTATTTGTCAGCAAAAACTTTGAACTCTTGAGCTTGACCTTGGAGTTAAACCTACCTTTGCAAAATTTTACCAAACTTTAACCTTGGCCATAACTTTTGAACAGTTTGTGCTAGGGCTTTTATATTTCCCATGTTTATTCCATAATCCAGACCTTTCTTTGGGTCCCAACATTGTTAGCTCTACTGGTCAGAGACCAGAAGAGCTTATGCGATAGTAAGGTGTCCGTCTGTGTGTCTGTCTGTCCGTCCGTCTGTAAACAATTTTTCAAAACGCTACTCCTCCTACGGTTTTGGTCTGATTCCAACATAACTTTGCACATAAGTAGACTACACTAAGATACATAATTCTGTATATCGGTTTTTGATTTCAATGAACGATGTTGCCATGGTTACTAAAAATAGAAATTCTGTTAAAAACCTTCAAAACGCTACTCCTCCTACAGTTTTGATCTGATTTTAATATAACTTGGCACACAAGTAGACTATACTAAGATACATAATTCTGTGTATCGGTTTTTGATTTAAATGAATGGTGTTGCCATGGTTACTATAAATAGGTATTTCTGTGAAAAACTTTCAAAACGCTACTCCTCCTACAGTTTTGATCCAATATCAGTATAACTTTGCAAACAAGTAGACTACACTAAGATACATAATTCTTTATATGGATTTTAGATTTTGATTTTTGTTGCCATAGTTACTAATAATAGAAATTTCCTTGAAATACCTTCAAAATACTACTCCTCCTACAGTTTTGGTCTGATTTTAGTATAACTTAGCACATAAATAGACTACACTAAGATACATAATTCTTTATACCAGTTTTTGATTTTGATGAACAGTTTTGCCATGGTTACTTAAAATAGAAATTTTCTTGAAATACTTTCAAAATGCTACTCCTCCTACAGTTTTAGTCTGATTGCAAGAAATCTTGCCACAAAAAGAGACTAAACCAAGGATCATTATTCTATGTATTGCTTTTTCAAAGTTTGAAGTCCAAGTGCTACTTTTATCTTCCTTTATAAGTACAACCAGTAGAGCTACAGTCTCGTCAGAGACTTCTGGTTTAACTTTTGAGCTTGGAGTTTGACTTACATTTCAAAAAAGTTAACCTTGGACTTGAGCTGCCATACAAGGACATCAGTGTTTCACAAACACATCTTGTTAAATTTATTTTCATTGTATTTTCACATACACACTTTACTGACATGATTAAAAACAACTGTGGAATATATATATATATATATATATATATATATATATATATATATATATATATATATATATATATATATATGTTTGTGTTATAATTATGATTTACAATTGCAGGATATGAAGTAAAAATTCCATTTGTGAAACCAGCACCCATTGACCAAGAAGAAAGCAAAAAAACAAAGAAACACAAAGACGCCCAGAAAAAGAAAGAGAAAAATGTGGCCGAGGGGGTGGAAAAGATGGATCTTAACAAATGAGTGTGTTAATTAATTAGAACTAATTTATTTCCCTTGACTATGTCTGTGATGGATTGTGCTGACAAATATGTGTCTACATCTGTTGAACTCATATCAGTATATAAATAAGAACTCTACAGATTATTTATATTCTGTAATGTGGTACATATATTGACTGTGGGCATTTCCCCCCAAAAAGCAGGATTTTATTTACATTGTTAGTAATATTTTTTGGCAGAATTGTGATTGAAGAAATATTCAAGTTACAAAAAAAAATGTATTGTTCAAGAGAAGTGCTATATGAATACTGTCCATTATTTAATTAATACTAAGGAAAAAGTTTCAGACACATTCACTGAAAGATACTAAAAATTATTGTAAGAGCTGTGTGCCATTTACAATGTAAATGTATGTAGTACAGAGAAGTACCAATACATTTGTAAAAGTTATTGAATTTTCTCTTGGATGTTTCTATAGATGACAAGACTTTATAGTCTTGCTTTATACTACTTAATATGACAAAAAAGAAAGTAATGAAATTGTAATGCTATTTTAAATGTGCTTGTAAAATGATGTATTGGTCAATTTTATGAAAGATAAAATAAATCTAGAGAGTCTTATATGCTTTTTTTTTAGCTCTTTTACAGTCTTAAAATGTTAAGATGCTGGTCATATGTAAAAATATTTCTTATAGACGATTGTGTGTTCCAAATTGATAAAATGAGCAATAAACCTGCTCTCCATTTTGTTGAAAGTTTTCATCTAATTAATAAAACACTTGTTTTTATACTCACAAGGTTAGTTTGAAATGGATTAGAGGAAATGATCACAGCTGATAGCGAAGAAAATTATACAAACAGCTTTTTGTTAATAAACTGGATGTTGTGCTTTTTAAAAATACCTTATACAGGATATTTTAGCATCAAATGATATATCTGGTTCCTATGAAATAGGAAAGGGAAATGTTTTTCAGATATTGTGTTCTGATTTGCTGAAATACCTATGAAATATGCCTGGATGAGTCATTTGGTACAAAATGTAATATTTTTTAAACACATTTTTATATTAATTTGCTATCTCTGGGTCATCATTCCATGATTTTTAAACGTTATAGTGCATTTTAACTAAACAAAATGAGCAAACATTTGTAAATTACTGCCCTGCTTCATTATTCTTTTTATATCACAGTGGCACTAGTATAGGATACATGTACCTGTCTTTTACAGAGATGAATCTAATTTTTGGGGGTTTGATCCTGGCATGGAGACTTTTTTTTTTTTTTTTGGAAAATGATCAAGTCGTTTGTCAGATTAATTTTATTTATAATGATTATTGCACTGAGAGAGCGAAGGCCATACTTTCTTCAACAACTGATATTTCATGCATTTGCATTTAACTGTACTCTATATTTATAATTAACTAAGTGAATTGATGCTATGGTATCATAAGCAAACTTTAAATATTACATTTTTTGACGAGGTTTTTGACTGGAATGTAACATTTTTTTACGTGTGTAACTTTCTTGTAGTCTGCAGATTAGAGCCAAATAGTCCATCTCCTTTGACAGAATCCTTTTCCATGCAAAATAAAAAAAAAAAAAAACTAGAAATATGTCCATAGAACATGAATTCCCCGCCGAGGGTATATTAGTAATGCAACTTGAAAATTTGTTTTAGTGTATGAAATTTGATGAGAATATCTTGAATAGTTTCTTTAAAATTGACATTGAAATCTAAAAAGTTGGATATAGATGATAAATTTTCGCCAAATTATGTTTATATCTTAAATGGTTTCTTTAAAATTAAGCAAAATGCAAATCTAAGAAAAGTGAGGACAAGGTCACAGGAAAGTTCAAGGTCAAATGTTTTTGATGCAGTTGAATACTTCTCACAAATACGTATCAGCATATTTAAGTTTGATAAAAATATTTTGAATGGTTTATTTAAAACTGAGCTCAACACTAATTTAAAATAAATGAAGTTAAGGTCAAAGGAAAGGTCAAGGTCAAAAAATGTTGATGCAGTTGAAAAGGTTACATCAGTATGTATAAGCATATGAAGTTTGATAAAAATATTATGAATGTTTTCTTTAAAACAGAGTTAAACACAAATTGAGAAAAGTGATGTCAAGGGTCAAAGGAAAGGTCAAGGTCAAAAAATATTGATGCAGTTGAATAGCTTACATCAGTATGGATTAGCATATGAAGTTTGATAACAATGTATTGAATGGTATCTTTAAAACTGAGCTAAACACTGATTTTAGAAAAGTTATGTCAAGGTCAAAGGAAAGGTCAAGGTACAAAAAATATTGATCCAGTTGAAAAGCTCTCATCAGTATGTTTCAGCATATGAAGTTGGATAAAAATATCTTGAATGATTTCAATAAAACTGAGCTAAACACTAATTTAAGAAAAGTGAGGTCAAGGTCAAAGGAATGGTCAATGTCAAAAAATGTTGATGCAGTTGAATAGCTTACATCAGTATGTATCAACATATGAAGTGTGATTACACTACCTTGAATGGTATCTTTAAAACTGAGCTAAACACTAATTTAAGAAAAGTGAGGTCAAGGTCAAATGAAAGGTCAAGGTCAAAAAATGTTGATGCAGTTGCTTAGCTCTCATCAATATCTATCAGCATATGAAGATTGATAAAAATATCTTGGATAGTTTCTTTGAAACTGAGCTTTGAACAGACTAAACGCAAAGTGTGACGGAAGGACGGAAGACGGACATGACAAACACTATATGCCCCGGCCATATTCATGGCGGGGCATAAAAATTTCTTTTTGATTCTGACTGGGTAAAGTTGACACAGTGCAAGCATTAGGAGTAACTGAATAATCAGAGAAAGATGTTGATACATGTAGAATCTGAGATTTCAAATCGGAGGATAGAGTTTTTCTTTTAAGTTGGAGAAGTATTGTGAAAGATCTTTGGGAAAATGATGATAAACTGGCAAGAACTTGTATATAATTATTATTTATGAATTTAATTAGATTGAATATCAATATTGTCCAACAAGTCATGCTTAAAATATGGCTGTTGGAAATATGTTTACATTTTTCACACATAAACCTACATTTGACCTGGTTTTTAAGACACCTGAAACCGTTTCTATACATAATTGATTCACAATATTGCACAATAGTGGGATTTAAAGTAAAAGAATGCATCGACAGTGCATAAGGACCTGCTCACATTGCCACATTTTGTGCTCAGTGGACCGTTTGGGACAACACGCAAATGTGGACATTATTTCCTGGATGATATAATTTTTTTAGGAAAAGATTAAAGGTTTGTAATTAATTTTGTAATTAATTTATTTGAAATTTTCGACTTTGATATTTGTTGATGGCCATCACTTTGACCAAATCCACGACACTTTGGATAATTGGCCAATGCCTTGCACTTGTTTCGCTTTAACAGTAACTACTAAGAACATGGCGTAACAAAAGGTAATGTACAAGAACTTGTCAGGAGCGCCTGATAGAATGAAATGAAAGAAATTCGACGGAAGAAAACAAAATACATAAATTTAATGCCAGTATTTACTGATAGAGTAAAATTTAATTTAAAGTATTTTATTTGATTAAAATACGCTTCGATGAAAAACTATATAAGCACATGAATTCAATGCTATAGTATTTATACTAATAAATAGAATGAAATGAAAGTATTGTAATTGATTAAAATACACTTCGACGAAAAACAAAATAAGCACATGAATTCAATACTAGCATATACTGATAGATAGAATGAAATGAAAATATTTTATTCGATTAAAATTCACTTCGACGAAAACACAAAATAAATGGATGAATTCAGTGCTAATATACAATGTATGTGGTATACTGAAAGACAGAATAAAATGAAAGTATCTTACTTCATTAAAAAACACTTTTCGAAAAAAAAAAAAAAATACTTGAATTCAATCCAGCAAATACATTATACCCCGTACACACGGAATTGGATCGAATTTAAAAATGAATTCGTGAAATATTACGTGTTTTCAATTCTGGTCACTGTTTACAAAACATTAAATGTACATATCGATGTTAAACAGGAAGAGGTGCGTTTTAAATAAAATGTTCCATAAATTCAATGAACGTTTTATTCCTCTCCAGTTTGGTTGAGACAAGGTGGTATTCGCCACACTATAGATGCATTGTCCCTGAAGGAGACATTTTCCACTCTTCTTGGGACTCAGCTTTACGAGGGCCGTTTAATAAATAATGCAAAAGGTCATCTAAAAATAGGAAAAGCATGTAAAGCAGATTCTCAATACTTTCAATACCTCAAAGTATTCCCTGTTAACATTTACACAAAAAGTCTTTTTACCCATGACCAAAAAACCTCAGCATACTCATCTGTAGGACGCTTTAAAGACACTGATGAATGGCACTTTCCATGATATACCTGATATTGTAAAATCTTCCTTTGATTACTTTCGTATGTTTTTGGAAGAAAAAGATCTCACAATGGCTGAGATCTAGCTAATATGGGGTATCCCCAAGCGCTGTAAACTTTCCTTTCTTCAAAATTTCAATTTCTCTATTCCTATTTGCAGCAGCGTTTTCATGTGCTGAAAAAATACTTCGGGGACCAGTATTTGGGCTTGCTTTGCAGGAAATCGGCTTAACTTTCCTGAGTGAAATTTTTACATAAAGGTTACCATTGATAGTCCTTCCTTTAGCTGTATTACATGTTTTACTGGACTTCTTGAATAAAAAGAAAATTAATAAAACATATATGGAACCCTTGCTTCTCTTTGCAATAATAGAACGACAGCTTTCTCTTTTATTCCACATTTTATTCTTGATCTTCCTTTTCGGCTCTAAAAAGTACGCCAATGTTTCGTCATCCATCACTCAAGTTTATCCAATCTTCATATTTTTGTAAAAATGCTTGTTTTCAAATAGACCATTGGCATATTTTACGTGTGTTTTCTCTTATGCATTTGTAAAGAAATAAGGCACCCATCTGACAGAATTATTGTTAGATTCATTTAATTTGTCAGAACTCTATAAACTGTTATGACGATGAAAAATTTCGTCTAAAGGAGATGGGTGAACATGACGAGCAATAAGCCTATAGTGTGACAAACATGAAGATGAAAAATTAAATTTCAATTATATCAAAATATTCCTTGATATTTCGTCTAAAATTAAAATATACTTTATGTAAAATCTCTATAATTTGCAAATATCCCCCAAAGATTGAAATTATTCGCCTGTGAAATATTAGACACACACAAAAGCGGACAAAAAGAGTCATTTTCTCATACTATAATACTATTTTTCGATATGAGTGGGTCTTCGCTCCACCTTTTTGAAAGTTAATCCTCAAAGTTTGTATAAAAATAAACATTTTTGGTTACCAAAAATATGGAGCAATGACCCACTATACCTTAAAAATATACTTTTATGACATAACATTCGCATCTTTTCGAGAAAAACTTGAAGTCCGTTAAGTCAAGGGTCATATCACAAACATGATTTAAATGCCATTATTCATCAGGACTTGTGTAGTCTAGTGGTTAGCGTGCTAGTCTCGAAAGAAAATAATACTCAGGATTTTTATTGCTAGGGTTCGAACCCCACGAATACCACATTAATTTTTTTTAAGTAAAAGAATAAATTTTGCCGAGAAAATTTTCCTCAGAAAAGTTTTGTTTATCATAATTTCATAAATTTCAATAATGAGAACTTTACTCTAAATATTGAATTCACAAATTGAACATGATTTTTATATATCTGAAGCTATAGGCTTTCTGCACGCTATGTTCGCCCATCTCCTTTTAGCAAAGTCTATCAACGGAAATTTGGCATTTTCAGATATCATGTTGCTCACAGTATCGATATTTTTTGGTGCCCCTACAGACCAGTTTGACTGCAATCTTTTAATTGTACTTTTTTTTTCTTTTAAATTTCCAAATCCATCTGAAAACTGTACAGCGTGAAAGACTAGTCTTTGCACATATCAAAATCATATCTTTAATATGGGTTATCCAGATATTTATGTAATGAAGCACAGTTTTCATATAAGCCCTCATTTTCATCTTGGCAGAGATAATTTCTAAACAATTTCCATGCTTACTTTAAAAGTGAATTCCTTTGCGACAACAATGGGAAGAAGCATGGGGTTTTCTGTGATTGGGAGTTCTTTAATAGCACTTTTCAACTGTTAAAAAATAAAATTAAATACTTATTATGATAAACTGTATGTTGCATTACTTATTGAATGACCCTCGTAGATTGACAAGCCTTTAGATATGAATATACAATATCTATTTTTTGGTTTGAAAAAAGATATTTATGGCTCCACTTGGATTCATACCACGTTAACTAAAATCAATCATCCATATCTAATATCTTAAATTGAAAGAATGGTCTTCTTTCAATCAGATTTCCTTCAAGAGCACCATATAATAGTGCATTAAATTGATATTTTATAGTATTATTAAATAGTATTATAGTAGTAACAAAATACTTCTCACTCCGTTAGTCCACAACATTTATTTTCTTTTGCATCAACATATATGTATATGTATATCGAGAATGAGACACTGAGGTCGCTCTGTTAATCATAGCTAGTTTTAAAAACTATTGCAGTCGTATACCTTTTTTCTTTGTTTTGCTGGACATTGTACATTGCATATGAGACTGAAAGGTCCAAAAGTGCTTTTGCAGTTTTGCCCACAACATTATCGCTTTACTGAATTCAATGCCCCTTATCTTCTGTCCGCATGGTATCATCATATTGAACGTAATCTTATAATCTGTGCAGTTGCCTCCTTCCCAAAACACCATTGAGTATATCAGCTTAATGTCAGAATGGATAAAGAGGTTATAAACATTCACAATTACAACAATTAATTTAATCTGTGTGTATCAGTAATTTACTTGATGTCCTCAGAGCAATTTGTATTCAAACGATGGCATATATACATGTATTAAGACATCCATTTGAAATATTTTCCATCTTCAACTGAATTCATTACATCAATGTGGACAATTCTTTCTGAGAGCAACTTACTTCTAAAATAGTGCTAACTTCTATTCAACATATCCATGATTCACATAATGATATCTTTGATTAATTTTTTTTTATCTCTTTAAAACGCTTGCATTAAATCTTCTAACCAAATCGTTATAAAATAATTTTAGATATCATTAATTGTATTACAGAGATCAACTAATTATTTACATATATATACCAAAAGTCTAAATTAATTTTTGCGGATATTAATTCTACTACGTTGCTGAGCTTAACAATTGATCAATTATTGATAAGAGCAATAACTGAATTAATGATATCTTCAATTGATTAATGATATCTTCATTTCTATGAGTTTATGTTCAGGTCAGACGATACGTTCCTCAAATATCTGTTATGTATATCTTCGTAAAGTATGAAAAATATTTAAAATTTTAATGACTTTCTGATTTGTAAACCAGTTTCTAATCGTATTTAAAAAATTCAAACACTAAAAAAATTGATATTGGCAAATTAAATTTTTTCCAAAAGGATTATGCAAGAAGAACTATCCATTGGTATCATGCACAAATGCCTGGTAAGGTACCTCAATTTTTTGTGAGTAAACATGTGAAAGTAGCAAAACTTGGAAAAAATTATATATTATTGAGGAACGTATAGTCTGTCCTTAAAAATAATTTGGCGCTCCATATTTCCCTGTAATGCGTGTAATTTTTTAGACAAGTTGATATCCCCCGTATTTATAAAGTGTTCCAAAGGAGATGGGCGAACATAGCGTGCAGAAAGCCTATAGCTTCAGAAATATAAAAATCATGTTCAATTTGTGAATTTAATATTTAGAGTAAAGTTCTCATTATTGAAATTTATGTAATTGTGATAAACAAAACTTTTCTGAGGAAAATTTTCTCGGCAAAATTTATTCTTTTACTTAAAAAAAATTAATGTGGTATTCGTGGGGTTCGAACCCTAGCAATAAAAATCCTGAGAATCATTTTCTTTCGAGACTAGCACGCTAACCACTAGATTACACAAGTCCTGACGTACAGTGGCATTTAAATCATGTTTGTGACCCTTGACTTAATGGACTTCAAGTATTTCTCGAAAAGATGCGAATGTTATGTCATAAAGTATATTTTTAAGGTATAGTGGGTCATTGCTCCATATTTTTGGTAAGCAAAAAATGTATATTTTTATGCAAACTTTGAGGATTAACTTTCAAAAAGGTGGAGCGAAGACCCACTCATATCGAAAAATAGTGTTATAGTATGTTTGTTTGTTTGTTTGTATGTTGTTTAACGTCCCTCTCGAGAATTTTTCACTCATATGGAGACGCCACCACTTGCCGGTGGAGAGCTGCAAATTTGTCCTATACTCGGCACTTACGGCCATTGAGCAGTGAGGGATCTTTTTCGTGCCAACACCTACTGCGACACGGGCCTCAGTTTATACGGTCTCATCCGAAGGACTGGTCTCCACGTCCCACAGTTGAATTCGAACCCGCGACGTAAGGATCAACTCCTTACGCCGCGACTCTAGAGCAGACGCTCTAACCACTGCGCCACGCGGGCGACTGTTATAGTATGCGAAAATGACTCTTTTTGCCCGCTTTAGTATGTGTCTAATATTTCACAGGCAAATAATTTCAAACTTTGAGGGATTTTTGCAAATTGTAGAGATTTTACATAAAGTATATTTTAATGTTAGACGAAATATCAAGGTAAATTTTGATATAATAGAAATTTAATTGTTCATCTTCATGTTTTTCACACTATAGGCTTATTGCTCGTCATGTTCACCCATCTCCTTTAACGTAGATATCAATATGATATTATAGGTATCGCTCATTTTTTTACGCTGCAGATTCAGGATGAAGTCAGTAATAATCATTGCAGTCTTGGTTGTGATATTGATTTTAATGCCTCCTTGTTGCGGACTACGAAACAAGAGATCACCAATTGCAACCACGACGCTGAGAACAACCCAGCTTTATAACCATCAGACGTCACCTTACAGCACCTTGACATCAAACATGTCTAGAGTTCCAACTACAGATGCGTCTCATTTTACAACTAAGGATCTTTTTCCACAAAATTCGCAGATCGTTGATGCTATGTAAGTTCTAAACGCAAATATTTCATAAGATTTAGACTTCAGAACACTGATACATGACAGAGTAATCTAGTACCTTTTTTTTAAATGACTAGACATGATTTTAATGCATTGTTATTAATCCCCTACCCGTGAAACCGGAGGGGACTACAGGTTTCCTTTGAGTCTGTCCGTCCGTCTGTCTGTCCCTCTGTCTGTCTGTCAGTTTGTCCCACTTGGTTTTCCGCACCTTTTTATGGATCAAGTTTGCATTTCGTCCCGCTTCGTTGATTTTTTTAATGGAATTATGGCATCTTCATGTTTTAACGGGAACCAGGTTACACTTGCCGGTAGGGGACTAGTATTGCTAATGCAATACTCTCAGAATGCTTGTTAGTCCCCTACCGGTGAAACCGGAGGGGACTATAGGTTTCCTCTGAGTCTGTCCGTCCGTCTGTCTGTCTGTCAGTCTGTCCCACTTGGTTTTCCGCACTTTTTTCCTAAACGCTTGCAGATATTGACTCATTTTTAGTATGTGAGTGTATCTTGATGAGTTACAGATCAAGTTTGCATTTCGTTCCGCGTCATTGATTTTTGACGGAATTACGGCCTTTTCAATTTTTAAGGGTTTTCCGCAATTTTCTTCTAAACGCTTTCAGATATTGAGCTGATTTTTGGTATGTGACTTTACCTTGATTAGTTATAGTTCAAGTTTGCACTTCGTCCCGCTTCATTGATTTTTGACGGAATTATGGCATTTTCAATTTCTAACGGGAACCAGATTACACTTGTCGGTAGGGGACTAGTATTGCTAATGCAATACTCTCAGAATGCTTGTTAGTCCCCTACCGGTGAAACCAGAGGGGACTATAGGTTTTTATTTTGGATAAGATATCGTTCTCTATTACTTGTATGTATAGTAGGTCAGTTTCGAGTTCTGTTCGATGACATTAATTTTTTGTTTTCTAATTTTACTGAACATCAATGGAAATCTCTTTTTAAGAAGTTTTGGATTCAACTCTGTGATATTGAGGGTTGGTACACTGTCGTTAATGTGCAGATAAAATTTGAAATTCATTGGATTTTTATCCTTTTTGACAGCTTTTAACCTTTTTAGGAAAAAATTCAATACAAACTCTGTTTTCCTGTAATTAGTCCCCTACCGGTGAAACCGGAGGGGACTATAGGTTTCCTCTGAGTCTGTCCGTCCGTCCGTTCGTCTGTCTAGCTGTCTATCCGTCTGTATGTCTGTCTCTCTGTCTGTCTGTCAGCCTGTCCTACTTGGTTTTCCGCAATTTTTTTTTAAACGCTTGCAGATATTGAACTGATTTTTGGTATGTGAGTGTATCTTGATGAGTTACAGATCAAGTTTACATTTCGTTCCGCTTCAATGATTTTTGACGAAATTATGACCTTTTTATGATTTTTGGTATGTGACTTTACCTTGACGATTTATAGATCAACTTTAAATTTCGTTCCGGAATTATGGCATCTTCATGTTTTAACGGGAACCAGGTTACACTTGCCGGTAGGGGACTAGTATTGCTAATGCAATACTCTCAGAATGCTTGTTAGTCCCCTACCGGTGAAACCGGAGGGGACTATAGGTTTCCTCTGAGTCTGTCCGTCCGTTTGTCTGTCTGTCTGTCCGTCTGTCCCTCTGTCTGTCAGTCTGTCCCACTTGGTTTTCCGCACTTTTCTTCTAAACGCTTGCAGATATTGAGCTGATTTTTGGTATGTAAGTGTATCTTAATGATTTACAGATCAAGTTCGATTTCGTTCCGCTTCATTGATTTTTGACGGAATTATGGTATTTTCAATTTCTAAGGGTTTTTCCGCAATTTTCTTCTAAACGCTTTCAGATATTGAGCTGATTTTTGGTATGTGACTTTACCTTGATTAGTTATAGATCAAGTTTGCATTTCGTCCCGCTTCATTGAATCTCAGAATGCTTGTTAGTCCCCTACCGGTAAAACCGGTGGGGACCATAGGTTTCCTCTGAGTCTGTCTGCCTGTCTGTCTGTCTGTCCGTCTGTCCCTCTGTCTGTCTGTCAGTCTGTCCCACTTGGTTTTCCGCACTTTTTTTCCTAAACGATTGCAGGTATTGAGCTGATTTTTGGTATGTGAGTGTATCTTGATGAGTTACAGATCAAGTTTGCATTTCGTCCCGCTTCATTGACTTTTGACGGAATTTTGGTATTTTCAATTCTTAACGGGAACCAGATTAATTACACTTGCCGGTAGGGGACTAGTATTGCTAATGCAATACTCTCAGAATGCTTGTTTATTTTGGATTTAACTTTTAGCTATTGCATTTCGTACACTTTACTGTATATACCAAGTTTACGTTATCTGTTTTGCCCTTTATTAACCGGAGTTTAAAAATGAAAGCCCTAGCAGCAACCGTTCAAAAGTGTTAGGCAAAGGTAAAGTTTTGAAGGTCAAACTCCAAGGTCAAGGTCATGATGTCAAAAATGTTGGTACCTAAGGAAATGTCTTGTCAAAATAAATACACTTGTGATATATGAAAGCCCTAGCACCTATACCAAGTTATGGCTAAGGTTAAAGTTTTCTTAAAAGTAGTTCAAACTCCAAGATTTGGTACCCAAAGAAAGGTCTGGACACATGGAATACACATGTGAAATATGAAAGCTCTAGCTTGAACCGTTCAAAAATTATCTTTAAGGTTAAAGTTTGGTAAATTTTTGCAAAAGTAAGCCAACCTCTAACGTCAAGATAAAGAGGTCAAATATGTTGGTACCTAAAGAAATGTCCCGTCACAAGGAATACACAGGTGAAACATTAAAACCCTAGCATCAGCCATTCAAAAGTTATGGCAATAAAATATGGAGATAACGAAGAGTATTCAAGCTCATAGTCCATTTAAACAATACAAATTGGGAGCAGAGCAAGCACGGACCTCCGGAAACATCAGAGGTGGGATCAGGTGCCATGGAGGAGTAAGCATCCCCTATCGACCGGTCACACCCGCCGTGTGCTCTTTGTCATGATCGGGTAAACGGAAAAGTCCGTAGAAATTTCAGTGCGTAAATAATGGCCTAACAATTAGTATGAAAAACGTCAGTCAGTATTTGACCTAATGATAGATTGTATTTGCTGTCAAGGTCATTGTATCGACCATAGAACTTGCGAAATGATGACTTCAAACGAGACTGTTGATATCCTTGTTTCATCAACTTGTTGGTTAATAGCTTTCCTCGTTTTAAAAATTAATCATACGTCGAGCATGCTTTAACTGGGAGACATAAGCCCCATATGCAGGTGATAAGGGTATATTGCTACATAAGTAAGGGAAGTTGACGATTGAAAAGTTGAAGTCATCATGTTTTATCATAAAGGTTTGTGGTTAGGAAACCATTAACGTCTTTTTCTAGTAAAATATCCAAATATGAAACAGATATGTCTGACTCTGTGGTGTCTTTTATTTTAAGTTCATTGGGATATATCGAATCGACATATGAAAGGAAGTAACTATTGTTAATTGATAATACGTCGTCAATATATCTAAATGACAAGTTGAAGGCCACGTCAAGCTTTTTCTTCTTCTCATGTAGAAGTTTTTGAATAAATTCTGCTTCATATGAATACAAAAACAGGTCCCCTTACAAAGGGGGGAAATTGGTACCCATGGGAAAGTTAAATGTTTTTACGGACAAACAGATTAACAAACAGAACAGCTAGACATACAGACGGACGGACAGACCAAAAACTATATCCTCCCGAATCTTCGATTACGAGGGCATAAAAATAAGCTACGATTCCATAAATATTATTTTTACTATTCTTCAAAAACATTGTACACGTATTACGATGTTAGCCGGATCATTACCACACAGGTAAAAATATAGATAAATTAAATTCTATTTATCCATTTTGTTGAGTTGATGTAAAATGTAAGTTTCGTACTCTCTCTCTCTCTCTCAATTGCTGATCTCATATACGTTGTAGCAGAGGAGGGAGATTAGTTTTAAGTATATGTCAACCTTCAGACTTTCTGTCCATCACAAATGTTGATCGTTTGAGAGGCACTACATAATTTATATATACCTGTATAATTTTGGATTTTGAGTGCACTATCTAGAAATTCCAAATTAATATAACTGGTTATGTTTATTTTAACCATGCTTTTCTATTTGCATTTGGCTAGGACTTCAACAAATGTAAACAATCAAGAAATGTATCATGGTTTGCTTACATTAAACTAAATTATATCTTTAAACAATTTTAAATGTTTTTTTTTTGTCAATAGATAGTGTATCCTCCCTCGAAGAATAATATTGTACTCCTCAGGTGGCTAAATCGTCGCATTGACTGAAAAAAGAGAGAAAAAACAGCAATACTTATATAATATTACGCAGCACTTCTACTGAATGTTACATATCTAAAGAAATAAATACATTGTAAAATCTTGATTTAAATTTTATATTTGCAGAATTCAAAAATTAGGAGAGGAAATTTTGAATCAGTATACATCCCCATTTGTGCGCTGTGCCATGGACCGTGTTATTAAAGGATACAGAAGTGTCTTCGAGAATGGGTGCAACACTGAAGAACTGCAGGTTAACAATTTGTATTATTTATAAAGAAAGCTTATTTAAGATATTTTCTCAAAGAGAAAGACTTTTTCAATACAAAGTACATAATTATATTTATTAAAAATGCTATAAGAGGATGATTATGACAGTTTTTTAAAGATGGAATTCTCATTCAACGCTGTTTAATTTTATTAAAATACTTTAAACAGTTAAACAAAAAAGTGCCCCTGAAGTGATTTATTTGATCATTTTAACATTCATTGATTATTCATTGATCTTTTAGAAAATCAGAGAGCAAATAGAAAACCATTGTGATGATGAGGCATGGTACTATTCGCTAACCTTAGAAAGAGCCAAGAAAACTGGAATACAAGTTTGTATGGATTGGATGGTCAAAGCTGATTTATGTTCAGAAATTGATGTATCTGACCAGCTGTTCTGTGATGATTTCTACGTTTTAACACTAAATTGTTCAATGACCCAAAATAGCACAGAGACCACCTCATCAATTCCTGCCTCATTCAACAGAGGAACCACCGAAAACAATGAAGGTGAGTTATCCTGAAATAGTCATCACTGGTGATAGTTCTGAGAGTTAAAAAAGAAAATAGTAAGTGATTATGGAATAGATATTTGACGACTGAAGGTTTGAAGTTGCCAGTTTGATTTCAACGAATTTTTGTTTTTGGAAAGATAATATAATTTTATTTTTGTAAATATATACTATATATTGACTTCTGTATGCTTTTTTGGCACGACACCTTGTTTTTCAGCAGTCTCCGTGGCTGGATTGGCTGGGGTAGCTCTCGGCTGTTTTATCTTTGGAATACTGATAACTCTGCTTGTGATGTTGATATTGTACAAACACCGTCAACTAATTAGGTAAATTCCGTATTTTCCCACGAAATTTCCTTGATTTAAAAATCTTAATTCTGAAAGCAAAGTCAGTAGATAATAAATTTCAAGTCAATATATCAAGTTTCTAACAGCTCAATTTGTTTCAGGACATGGACAACTGGAAAGAAAACCAATTTACTGTTTTAGAAAAAAAAAATCATTTCTTTATTTATTTTTCATTTAGAAAACGAGATCAAGCATCCATAAGTAGCACAAATTTCCCAAATTTGAGACGACCACTTCCTATTCCTAGAAATAAAAGCGATATCTACGATAAAATTGAGGAAGCTAACGAGATCCAACAGGCAAAATTAATGAGTGTTCTAAGTGTAAGTTCAAATAGACCTTGTCGATAGTATTGAGATGTCTGCAGATTTATGAAAAACGAATCCCCCTTAAAATTTTGTTTCATGAAATCATGTTAATACCGATGTATAAATATTCCAGCGATGCATATATGGAAGGCTGGCTGTTTTTCAGTCATGGATGAAACTTTTTACATATACATAGTTAAATAAAGCATTATGTTAGAATTATATAGAGACTTTTAAAGAATAGCATTTGACATTGCAGGCACAGGAAGATAACTATGACCACCTTAACGCTCGAAAATCTGTGAAAGAAAGTGTACAAGTTCGTTATACGACATCCGTGAAAAGGGAAAGCACTCCTAACGGATTTTACACTTTTGATCCACGAAAGTCGGTGGACGGAAGTGCAACACAAGAAATCACAAAGTACGGTAAACTCAGCCCCAGAGATGCAATCGATTCCCAAGGTACCGACAGCATGGGGTATTTATCCTCCAGCAAGTTGTCGCAGATTCGAGCCATGGAAGGCACCATTAAAGACAGTAATGATAACCTTACAGGGATTGCCAAAATAGATGAAGAAAGGGGATCAATTTGTAGCGAAAAGGAAAACGTTAGAGCAAACGGGGACCTCAGAGATGACATGGAGGAACCTGACTACAGAGATTCAGAGGAATGGTTCACCAGAGAAGTGGGGAATAAAGAAAAGCAAATTGACAATGAGGATGAAATGCAGAAAGACACAACCACTAAAACAAAGGAAGCAAGTGATGATATGGAGGAACCTACATATAGACGTTCTGGAGACTGGTTCCAAGATGAAATGAAATCTGAAGAAGAAGAAACCAAAATGAGTGATAATGAATCCACAAGCAGGGATTCAAATGAAAGGGTTACAGAGGAAGTGGAAAATGGAAATGCAGAAAAGAAAGAGTCGCCGGATATGGAAACACAAGACATGGAGGCAGGAGACTATTATATCCTGGAGACGACTGAGAGTCGCGCATGATAATTATTGTTTGGCCAGATTTTTAAGATTCTCAGTCTTCCACATTCATTTTACTTTCTTTTAAAACGAATACAATTACGTTGATCAATTTTTGATGTGAATTTAATTTTGTCAGATTGTATACGCCCCTCTTTTGATATTATATTTCATCAAAGTATATAGCAACACTGAATCGCAAGAAGATCTACTTGTTTGTATGAGATGTTTTTAAAAAAAGCGATATTGTATAGGTTAATTCTACTTTAATCCACTCATTACTTTCAAATAAAAGTACAATAAACAACAACACACTATTTGGACAAAGCAAGGACACGAAGCAGCTTTATTGTACGTTGTACATAAAACTTGTAAGATATGAAAATTCATAATTATATACATGTATATCGTATGTTGGATTGAATAAATATAGATAAAATTTAAATCTTTATCGTGGTCTACGTGTCGTCCTAAACTGGCATTTAAACAATTATTCATCTCTTATATGCCCTTGCTAACGAGACCGGTTCTAAAGAACCACGTGATATTAACCAGGTATTCGAATAAACATCTTGTAATCCCGAACAAGTAATTCATTATAACACCAAAGGGAAATTATTTCTGTCTAATTCGTTCCTCAAACGAAAGAAATCATATTTTTCTTCTCTTTTAAGGATGACCTTTACTCAGATGGCAAATAACCTCTCTAGAAAGTGATATATATTGAAGATAATGATAATGTACTAAATATATAAATATTCAGAGTTTCAACAATGAGTTTGTAAAATATGCCAGTCCGAATTTCCTCTGTCAAAATTTTTATTTAATATTACAAAAAAATCTGAATTTTTATAGCTTCAGTTTACTTATATTGCCAATATTCTGCTGATATCAATATTATATCAAAATTATCGTAATATTTTTGAGTTATGCTGTATGGAATAGCTGTTGTTCAGATGAAAAGTTTTTTTTATTGCATGCCTTCCAGTTATTTTAAAACATACATTGATGAGTTGCACAAAGATCATAACAATATGTCACGATTTGGTCGGCTGACCACAATAGGACAGACCTAAACAAAAGTTCCGCGCATCAAGAAATGTTACTTAACAATAAAATACTTTGTTAAAGAATTCTTATTATAATTATCTCTTCTTATGACCAGTTAAAGATATTGAATTTGTATTCTTTATAAGATTATAGAGTGTAAATCAACGCAAGTGTATAAAATTTCAGTAGTTGGAAATAAGAACTTTCAGAGAGAGAGAGAGAGAGAGAGAGATGAAAATTATAAAAATAGCATACCAATATAATATACTTTTAATTACAATTGAGTATCTGACAAGTTACATTGAATATTAACGCTTAAACAGATTCTTCTCCAGAATCAATTTCTGCAACAATATCAGCAGCATCGCACAGCGAAGATGTGAACACATCAGGTGCAGCCTGGAAACCATTGTGTCTTGCGAATGCAAGGTACCACACTACCGAACATACGTGTGCGCAACATTCAACTGTTCTTGAACCACCCTTGCACTCGCAATACCACCCGGTCACATTTTCCGTGGAATACTCAATCCAGATATTGTACAATTTTCTGGACGTATGTCGTGATTGTATACGGGCGTGTAGTAAATCCGATTCCTCACAAGACAGATCAATTTTATAGTCACCTTCCCCGAGGTGTTCATCTGAATATTTTTGGGCTTGTTTAATTTGGTACACCCCAAAAGTCTACATACGCAATTCATCTTCAGTTAACTTGGGAAAATCTGGTAATGCATGCTGTGCTTCTATATTAGTCCACTTTTTTTTTTTTTCATTTTTCTCTGAATTTTAAGTTTGAATTTTTTCTGATGCGTTCTTGAACAGAATTTTTGCTTTTTTCCAGAGCTGTTAATCTCATTTTACGTGCTAATTCGTCATCGTTTTGATCGTTGCTTTTTAAAGGCGGTCAAAATTTATTTATTTCTGCACACACGATTTGCACAAAATCCTTTATATTAGGTATTTGGCTATTAGGAATGACATTGGCAAGAAACTTCCATTTTTTAATTCGTCCGTTTGCAGCCTCTACTTCCCAACGGACTTTTGTCACTAAACGTGACATGTTAGCCTCTGCTGTATTGTGCTGTTTAGCGGACTTTTGAAGGAAGGCGGGCATTTTGGTTTGGAAACCAAGTTCATCAAGAAATTCAACGGCATCCCGATCTACAATTAATACGTCATTTTCTTTGAGAAAGCTCATTATGTTGCTCCTGTTTTTTTTTCATTATGGAGGCACCATAATTTTTGCTTTTGGACAAATAAGGACCCATAGCATCAACAATATAGCCTGTTGGAGGTGATAATAAAGGGTTTAACAAGGGGTCTGTTCTTGTGCATAGAGTATACTTGAAAATCTACTGTGTATTATTTATTTGCTCCCCTTTTTGCACGAATAACAACCATACTGCAATTTGACATGTAATGATCTAGGTTTTTATGAACTTTATTTTTGGGGTAGAGAACCGTTCGCGCTAGAGTACTTTCCACATATCTTTTAATTTACAAGTTGATGGGATTTTTAAAGAAAGATTTGGACTTTTTTATTGATTTTCTTTGGTTTGAATCAGGGCAGTTCCAGGACAACAAAACTACATTTCGTTTGAGAAACTCTCTTGTGCATTCTGAGTTACGACATGCTGCTACATCAAACATGCAACTCGTTTTATGGGGAAGACTAAACAAGCACACGTGGTACTAACATCTTATGAGCATGACGGAGTTTCTCATAGTTAACGCAAAGCCTTTTCAGAATCTATACTATCTCGGTCTGAAAACTCAATCACAATTCAGGGTATTTTTAGGGTGGTCTGTGAGGAATGTTGTAAAAAATGTTGAAAAAAAATGTGGAAGATACTTCAGCGGGGATGGTAGTAAGTTTTAAAAAGAAAAGACATTCTGTGAAAACTTAGTTCATAACATCCCTAATTGTATTTAGCCTGTTCTCATGTAGAAAGGGGAGCAACTAAGTGCCATAAGATCAATTATCAATCTCGAACATAAAATCTTTATTAAAAATGCTAAATTCCTTATATCTTTTCTGTACACCTTTGCTTAGTAGGAATATATTTATTTCCAAAACGTATATCAAATAAGTTCACATGAGCATGTTAGGTTAAAAAGTTTTTGGAGCTGTACATTAGTAACATGTGAGTAATGCGTATACAATGACATAAAATTAGATTCGTGATTAACATGTGTACATGCATAGTTTAATTTGTACATATAGATCAATTAAGTAATCTGACACTTTGTAGAGCAGAGCAGGTGTGGAACAATGTTTTTTATATTATTCTGACCAACCACAAACATGCATACTACACAGTATCCACGGCGTGTCTGGATTACCGTACACTAGATATTATTTAGTTCTAATCTATTCTTGTACATCTTTTTATAAGTTCTTGGTATTTATGTGAAACTCTTCAATTACGTACAAGTTCTCTGCAGCTTACATTGCCACAAAAATCTAAGCAAAAATGTTGAATGATTTTAACATTTGATATATTTTTTTTTCTGATTTTAATAATATCAAAACACACATATCGATCAAAAGCAACATCTTGTAAAAGTCTATAAAGCATGCGTATATGGTATTGCGATGCAATTGAGCAAAAAATATTTTCATACGAAGTTAAACTTATTGAAATGTTTGTTTTACTATCACTCAGACCACATACGTTAAATATAATTTTTTTTTTTTGCATGAAAGAAAGCACAGAGAATACCCATCTGAGTGTTTTATGAAAGGTCAGTATAAGTTCAGTTATCGGGAATTTATAAAGCCTAGATTTTATCACAAATACTTTTGAAACCATCGATTATGATAGTATCAGTACTCTCCTATGAATGTAAAGAAAAACAAGATGTGTTTGTGAAACACTGATGTTCAATATTGGAGCTCATGGCATAGGTTATAGTTTCTCAAATGCAAGTCAAAGCCCAGGGTCAAAAGGTCAAAACTATTGGTACCCAAAGAAACGTTTTGTCACAAAAGGAATACACCTGTGAAATATGAAAGTCCTAGCACAATGGTTCAAATTATGACGAAGGTCAAAGTTTTTAAAAAGTAAGTCAAACTTCAAGGTCAATGTCAAAGGGTCAAAATTTATGGTGCCTAAGGGAAGGTTTTACCACAATGAAATATGTGAAGATACGAACAGTATTCGAGCTCAAAAGTCCATTAAACATTACACAAATAGGAGCAGAGCAAACACAGACCTCTAAAACTTCAGAGGTGGGATAAGGTGCCATGGAGGAGTGAGCATCCCCTGCCGACCGGTCACACCCGCCATGTGCTCCTTGTCATGATCGGGAAATAACGGAAAAATCCGTCGACAATTCAGTGTGTAAATAATGACCTAACAAATAGTGTGAAAAATGTCAGTCAGCATTTGACTTAATGATAGATTGTATTTGCTGACAAGGTCATTGTATCGACCATAGAACTTACGAAATGATGACTTCAGACGAGACTGTTGATATTCTTGTTTCATCAACTTTTTTGTCAATAACTTACCTCGTTTTAGAAATTGTTCATACGTAGAGCATGCTCGGGCGTATCGAATCAACTGAGAGATATAAACCCCATATGCAGGTGATTAGGGTATATTGCTGCATAAGTAAGGGAAGTTGACGATTGAAAAGTTAAAGTCATCACGTTTATCATGTTAAGGAATACACGCGTAAAATATGAAAGCCCTTGCACCAACCATTTAAAAGTTATGGTCATGATGAAAGTTTTTTTCAAAAGTAGGTCAAACTCCAAGGTCAAGGAAAAAAAACTTCAAAACTGTTAGTACTCAAGGTAATTATATAAGGTCTTGTCACAAGAAATACAAGAGTTAAATATGAAAACCCTAGCACCAACTTCAAAAGTTATGGCCAAGATCAATGTTTTTCAAAAGTAAATCAAACTACAAGGTCGAAGGGTCAAAATTAATGGTGTCCAAGGGAAGGTCTTGTCATAAAGAATACACATGTGACGTATGGAAGCCTTAACACCAACCATTCAAAAGGTCAAAGTTTGGTTAACATTTTGCAAAAGTGGGTCAAACTCCAAGGTCAAGAGGTCAAACATGTTGGTATCCCCCAAAAAGGTCTTGTCATAAGGAATGCACATGTAAAATATGAAAGCCATAACTCCAACCAATGAAAAGTTATGGGCAAGGTTAAAGTTTTTGCGTACAAACAGACAGACAGACGGAGGGACGGACAGTGCAAAAACTATATGCTCCCGAATCTTCGATGACGGGGGCATAAAAACTACAACTGTGAAAATTTAAACTTGCAACACTTGGTTAGCCATTTATTGCAAGCATGTGTTTGCTAACATTGATTGATGTCAATATTGACCAATATTGTTCATTTTTTTTAAAATATGATAAATGCCTTAACATGACATTTTACAAGCTCTGGTGATCAAAGCAAGTATATGTGCCTAATAACGGACATGCATCTGTGCATTTACTTAAAATAAAAGTACTTCTTATTTTTGAATGATTAGAAAATTACAATACGAGCAAATCATAAATAACATAGAATATGTAAATGTCAGAATATTGATGGTAGACATAAAGAAAATCAGGAATTGAATGCCATGAACAAATGATCTTTCTGTACTTGCTAATTGGTCAAGTTTGAGTTATGATAGCCATTTGCTAATAGTACTTTAAATCTTTCTGACTTATATAATTATTGAGGAAGAAATGTTTAGTGCTACAAATGTAACATTATAGATTTGGCATGCTAAGTAAATATGAAATGTGTATCTCCTATTTTGATTGTTAAATATTGATGCACAAGGTTTCAAATAACGTTTTAGATTACCACTATTCTGAGTAAATATTAATACAAATGCTTACTTGTTTGCAATGGTAAAAACAATAAGATTGATTGACTGAATATTGGGTTCATTTAGAGTTTGGTACCGGTGTTTTTAAACTTCCAAAAGAATGTGAATCCTGGTTATCTTCAAATCAATAGCCAACACATGACAGTTATCTTTATTTAGCGATATCATGTATGTACTGTATATAGTTTGTTTTTATCCATCACTCAGAACTGAAACGTGCATCATGAAAATTCTTGTAGTAATTTTGTGGACATTAGTTAAAGACGGTAGGTTTCTAGCAAATTGTTTTAAAATCTTACTTATAGATCGCCCATAGTTCTCCTTGTTTCCTTGGGGGTGGGCTTGAGGTTTCATATGTAGCGGATTCCGCAACATCTTTTTTCCAATAAAGTCATAAATTAGAGAGATATTGAAACTTAGTTTAATTAGACATGGAATGTATTAAAACAATTATTCAGAAAATTTTACATTCTCATTTTTTTAAAGTCTGCACGTATTATCACAAGTACTTTTACACAACATGTTTTTTAACTTAAAAATTACCAGTCTGCTTACCATTGTTTTTTTCATTGTTTTTAATTAAATGCATGCCGATGTAATGAATAAATTAACCCTTTATTATCATAATAATAAAAAGATGGATATGAAAAAGACAAATGAAAATAATGTTTTTGATTAAATGCATGTTGATTTAATGATTTAACAAATAAAATTTATGATAATAATAAAAAGATTGATATGACAAAGAAAATGAAAATATTAATACCTTTTAAAGGTAAGTTATGTGTAAAAGTCTGTATTGAAGCTGCGACTTAAGCAATAGATGGCTTGGAAAAATCGGTTTCAATGGAGTTTTGAGCTTCATGCAAAGTCCAATGTTTTTAAAGAAATATTTTTTTGTTAAAAGGAGTCCTTGCAGATGTAAAATACCACGACTTCACCAGAAACAGCTTGTTGAAAGACATTTTACCTTCCAATGATCTGGACACCATTGAAGGACAGCAAACTCTAAAACAATGTGCTTCTCTGTGTGGTGAAGTGAAGTCTTGTCAGACGTTTTTCTATAAACCGCTTGATGGAAAATGTTTTCTGTACACATCCGCAATGCTGGATAACTCAAGTATCATTCCAGAAATGGGAGTAGGCGTCTATGATATGAAAGGTAATTTATCCTAAATCGTCTAAGAATTTTTAACAATTTGCTGTAAGTAACACTGGGTATAGAGTGTTACGGTTAAAGGTAATGAAATAAATTCGTTAATTTGATTGATTTTAGCTGGTCGCTGCGGCGTTAAGTACTTGTATATCTGACGTTGTCCTTTGGCCGGGAGGAAAGGGATGCTCCTCCTTAATCCACCAAGGTGCTTGTCAACAGTTTGCTCATGACACCATTTTTCCCCCATTATTTATCACTTTAAACGAACAACCCTGCAGATTACTAAATTTTCGCGACATCTTATTTACGCGATAGAGCTATATGGTATTTATCTGCGAGACAAAATTTCCGCAGGCAATGGTTATTGTTGTAGATATCCTTAACATTATAAATATACGCGAGAATAGAATTTTGGCGAGCAAACAGATTCGCGTACGTAATTAGGCGAAAATAAAGTTGATACTGAATATCTTATGATAACTTTTTTCCTGATGTGGCAGAGGCATACAGATGTCATTTTTGTTGCGAGTATATCACAATGACAGAGACGTGTACTCAGGTGAAATCCAGGAAGCAAAATACATTTAACCGTGAACAAAGCTGAGCTTACATAGCGGCTGGAAAAGGGCAGTCTTGAGAAGACTAATATGGCGGACAAGATAACTCTTTTCCTTTTAAGAATCGTGTTAAAGTTTAAAAAGGGCTGTCTCCAAATTTGTTAAAAGCAAAATAGTATGAGATATCTAAACGAACATCTACAATTGTGTGATTTTTATATTTGCTTTAAGCAACTTGTTGAAATGGTGTATTTTCGCTCTCCAAGCCTCATGAACAACTCGACATAAACAGCAAATATAAAGTCACACAATATACTAGTAGATATTCTTTATGTAATAGACATACCATTTACTTGTGTATAAAACATATATGATCTGTAATGGGTTCTGATTTTCTAAACACAGTTTTCTTTGCACTTTGAATATTTCACTTTCGAATTTCGAATTTTGTTGCTACCGATTATGCATTGAGTAAGAATGATGAATAAACAAAGTTATCTAAGTTATCCCCCTTTAACCATGGGGTGAATAAGTAAAGTCGCCCGTTGGAACATCTTCGCTAGCCAAGGGTTTCTGATACGCTACTCTCCTCATAAGCCCTTGGCATACGGTGTTAAAAAAGTTGGGATTTTTTTTTCTCAAGTTGTGATTGGAGTTGATCGACATCGTTCGACCAATCAGCAATTGTTTTTTGTAAATGACGATATTTGCGTTCGGTATATATCTTGACTCTTTAAAATGAAAAATGCAAGTAAAGAACGATCCGTAAGATAACAAGTCATTCTATGAAAAGTTATATGGTACCATCCAATATCTTAAGCTACGTGCAAAATATGTGATTAAGAATCTATACTGAAGATGTAGATTTAGCATTTTAACATGTTTAAATAACAAATTAACATAACTCAATACCTTCTTGTTAATTATTCTTTAAAAACGTTATTTTTTAATTTTTTTTTTTTTTATTTCTGTCGATGACGCAATCTGTGCGATCGTTATCACGTGACGAAAACACGTCTTTTGTCAGCGCCGTATGCCAAGGGTTTATGAGGCGAGTAGCGTATCAAGAAACCCTTGGCTAGCGAAGATGCCGTTGGGATCACTACATCAATAGGAAGACAAACTTTGTCATGTACAGCGAAAGTGCTTCCCTCGGATGGAATTTATCTATCACACTCATCTGATTCTGATTTTTTTCTAAGTACTAGCACAAAATTTCAGAATATTCTTTAACATCTAAGAAACTGATATCAGTTTTGACCAAAAAAAAACAAAAAAAAAACAAAACAAAAACAAAAACGAAACAAACAAACAAACAAAACAGAAAAAGAAAATCAAACATACAAAAACAAACAAAAAAGTAATTTTGTTTTTCTAGGATGCCCTATTCCCGATTTTACTTTGTTCAGAGAAGAACGTATTTGCTTTAAAGCCTTTTCAACAACAATTAAAACATCAGACCATGCAAGTGAAATTTGTGCACAGCAGGACGGAGAGCTGATAATTTTAGATACAGACCAGAAGATCAATTATGTGAAAAACTATATTCTCCAAAATTGTGAGTAAGAAACTATAGAAAACTACAATATGTTAAAATTGATAAAGCGGTGAATTGACTGACGTACATGTGTATTACAAAAATTCCAAAGTCACGTATAAATGGTATACCCATAATGATGTATATAAATCTGTATCAATTTGTCATTTCTAACATTTCTAAGATAGGATTTATCATTTTTAAAATTCTCTGCAACTGATGGGATTTAGTCTCACTAACATCCCAACAAAAGTTAAAATTTATCAAAATACATATTCAAACCTCAACAGTTTGATCTCGTTACCCTTAAAATAATAAGATTCATTATTGATAATTTACTTTACACCAATTAAGGCTTATCATTCTGAATATTCTACAACTCATAAGATTTATCATTGAAATACACTTAATTACTTGGAATTGATCATTGAAAAGACAATTTTTTTTTTCATATTTTCATTCATATTTATGTCTAACATTACCAAATACATGATAAGTTTTATCATATCACCTACATTTACTGTCGGAAATAAATATATAATGTGTTTATCATATCACTTTCAGTTAATGTGGGAAATATCGTTTACGCTTTAATCGGACTTAACAACTCTGGTGGCGACTGGAAATGGATCAATGGGGCACCCTTGATGTCCAGTGCCTTTGTCACTTACTCGATCAACAATTATGACGGAAATATGCACCCGTGTGGGAGTAGTTACTGTGGTGTTTTGACTGTGTCTCCTTCAGCAAACTTAAATATACATGACAGTTGTTGCCTTAATACACCATCTCTGTTTGTTTGTTCCACATCCAGTTTGAGTTAATATCTAAACGCTTTTGAACACATTGCAGTCACCACTTTATTACAGTTCCCAGTTGTTATTTTAATATTGATTAGTTAGTATACTATATATATTCCTTTCGGAAATATTTAGCTCCTTATTTAGTGGATTTTTTTATATACCTTTTCAGAATCAAAGAAAAAAAATCATTCGAATCAAATCAAATCTTCATCACCTTTATTAAGTATGTGAAGGTTATTACCGTTTACTACTATTTCCTGAAAATACAATAATTATATAAATAAAAGACATTCTATATTTTTGAGATTGCTAATGAGAATTTTGAACGGCATCACTTTCTTGTAAATTCATCAAATTGTGAAAAAAAATACGCAAGGAATTAGCCGAGAAAATTGAAAAAAATCTAATAAACCAAAGAAAAATGACATAACATGAAAAAAATCTCTACCTAATGACAATAGAAATCCAAATGAACATAAGTTAAATTATACTAAAAGAAATCGATTATAAACATATTTGAAAATTTGTTATGATTTTTATCTTGCTTTTTTGTATTTGATCTTAAAACAAGTACATATATAGGCATACTGATACAAATTAACAAACTTACTGATATACATAAAATAGAATACAAAAGAATTTTTAAAAAGATTTTTCCTAATTAAGCGCAGGTCAACGTAAAAAATCAGACAGAAATTGAAAAAAAATATTTTCTCGATGCGTTCAGTTTCATTGCATTTGAAAAAATGGAACTCATGATATTTTATTTCAAAATCAACGTTGTGTCCACTGGAGCGGGGCTTCAGACTTCGTAGCGTCATGCTACTCTCCTTAGATCTACATTTCATACAGTCTAAGGCGCCTTACCCATTTATTCAGAATGTATTCTGCTAAGATAACTTTCATTAAACTTTTCAATTTTGGCACTTTAATTCGATGTATTCATTATTTGAAACAAAAACCTTGGCCAAAGAAATTTCCCTAACAACCGATCAATTTTTCTTTGTGTCTTGACGAAATTTCAACAAATTTTAAGGCTTTTTACGAAATGTAAACGCAGTGATTTTTTTTAATTTAGTGCAATAAGAAAGATACATTTTTGAAGGGTTGTATCAATGTACTACAAAAAGAAATTACATTCTTAAATAATTTTGCCATAGAAACACGTTTCCCATTTTTGCTGATTCAGCGTTTTGATTGATTTTAGCAATACTCCAGTTGTTATTATTTATTTCACTAACTTGATGCAATTATCGACAACGAGTTAGTTATATTGTTATAAGAGTTAGTTATATTGCTACAAGAGGTAGTTATATTGCTATAAGAGTAAGTTATATTGCTACAAGAGTTAGTCATATTGCTATAAGAGTAAGTTATATTGTTATAAGAGTTAGTTATATTGCTATAAGAGTTAGTCTTATTGCTATAAGAGTTACTAGTAGTTGTTTTGTTATAACGAAATACTTTCCTTGTTATTACTAGAAGATATAGGAATGAAATAAAAGTAGTAATCCAAATAAAACCTGAACATTTATAACTAATTATTATGAAATCATGAATTGTCTTGCTGTCGCAATCATATTTTGTTAAGTAAAGCAACTCTAAGTAGAACACATTAATACGTTAGTTGCATGGTATTATCACTCTGTTTAAAACAATTCACAAGCAGGTACTACAATAAAGAACATCAATCAAATTCATAAGACAATGAACTAATATGCTGTTGTTCCTCTGACTATTTCTGATATATCGATTAAAATAAATAGTAGATATTTCCGATACTAGCTGGTATTCTTTTCACATAGAAATCAAACTTTCATTGTGAGAACTCCCATAAATCAATTGATATACGTATGCTGCCTGATTTTTACGTGGACCTGTTCTTAATAATAATATAATACTTTTGATACTTTTTAAAATACTTTTGGGAGATTTGCATGAAATATGCCGGTCTCCTAAATGGTTAAATATTTTCAGAAATATTTATTTCTATTTAATGGACTAAACGTACAATTTTTCTGATATTAAAAGTATTCTATGAAAAATGGCCTTCCAATCCATTCACCTATATAGTTAAAAGACTTTGAGTTTAATGATGGTCACTGTTTACATTTCCTCATCTGTTCATTTTCATGCATGTTTGAATAAAATATATATCTTCAAACTTCATGACTTTGTTTTCCCCTTTTTTATATATGGTAGTAGCACATCATCACATTTAATTGCAGACAGAAGTACAACATGATAAACTGCATGAGACGTAGCATACACTTCACGTGCTTGTAAAAATTACTTAAAAATTCAGATTCCCTACTCAACTAGAAAAACAAGCATCTTTTGCTCCAGATAGGTTACCTCTATACACGGAATTCTCCTCAAAATTACAGAAGTCATATCTGATTTTCATATATACGCTTTCATCTCCACGATATCAAAATATGAATTTTTTTGATTATGCATTCATAACATCGATTGATAAAACAGTGATGTCCTTGTGTTCCTGGGAGGGGATATTATTGGATTTGTCATTTGATAAAATAATGCAATTATCAGTATTTCTGCTTCATAACTGATCTTATTCGTATGTAAACTCCTGTCTACTTAATTGTTTAAGCCAGAGAGGAACATTGGCCACTAACGATATCCCGCCATTTCGTTGGTTTTATTATTTATTCACATCTCTCTATCTACAAGGAGTGTTTTGTCCAAAATTTTCATCAAAGAAAGCAGTGTTTTATCGCAAATGTGTTGTTTTCACTTTGAAATAACACATTTTTAAGGATATTAATATCATTCAATGGATTAATTTCAAAATTACAACGTTAGCCTGAAAATGTAATAAACTATGGTTTCAAAATGTAATAGAGTGTAATCTACGAAATATGCAGCAATAAGTAATTTCGATTCATTTATTTATAGGCAATTGACAACTAATGAAAACTAAAGGTGCTGTGAGCAGCAAGCACACAAAGTTATACCCCCGCTCCCACTTGAGTATTATGGCAAAGTCCATTTAGTTTTTGCGAAAGCCCAAAAATCTATCCGATCAAAACGTTAAATGGTAAATGCACAATGGTACTATGTACTAAGGATTCTGGGAAAATCTCATTAAATTTTTATTTAGGCGTTTAGGAGGAGTTGCGGATGAGATGGGGTGTCCCCAATAATATAAAAAGAATGGCAATGTCCATATTTTGCTAAGGGAAAGCCCAAATATTTGTCAGATCAAAACGTGAAATAGGATGTGCACAATCGCTTTATGAACTAAAGTTTCTGTGAACTTTCTGTGAAAGTCTCGTTTTAAAAATTGTATTCAGTGATATAAAAAGCATTGCAGATAAAGGATGGATACCCCTTATATTATAGAAAGAATAACAGTGTTCATATGTTGGTATGGGAAACACCAAAAATGTAAAATAGGTGAACAATGGCACTTTATAATAAAGAATCTGTTGAACTCTCATTAAGTTTAATTTATCAAGTTGTATAGGAGGAATTGGGCATAAGAGATGGGTTCCCCCAAGTGTAAAAGATGGGCTGAAGGACAGTCGGTGGTACAGAAAGACGGACACTCCAACACTGTAATAAGATTTAATGATGATGATACTAAAACATATCACTTTTATATGGTACAATTTTCATCACAACATTCATAATGTATTCAATATTTATATCAAACAGGTTGCCACGATTTCGTTGTATTAGCCAGATTCTCGTAATTTAAATTTAGATATCCTAATTTGGAATAAAGGAATGAACAATGATCGTCAATAGTTTGTATCACATTACGAGGTATTGTTGATATCCACCGATATGCATTTATAACTGAATTTCCCCTGTTAGTACAGGAGTCACACAATCGAACGGGGCCCTTCATAATCCGCATGAAGTAGTCCTTTACACTTTTTGTATATTTAATCTCCAAGAAATTATATATTTTTTGCACAATGGTTAATGGGTTTTGGCACAAGTTTTCATAGATAACACTCATTATTCTGTCTTTATGGCATTGTCGTATATCCTCAAACGCTAACAAATCTAGCGAAATACGACTGCACAAATTTTTAGCAGATACCGATAGATTACCTTCATTAACAAGCTGCGTAAACTGTGATTGCAATGTACCTCGTGGGTCTCGTACAAGGTGAATTATTTTTAGTGATGGAAGCCTTCCCAAAAGCTTTCCCGCCATTACAACGGACAGTCTTATTGTTTTTATAGTTCGTGTCCTAGATCCAATACATCTGTCGCGTAACAACCATATGCAATTTCGTACAATTTCAATTTTACTTGGTGTGGTATTTCTTGGGTTGATGCATCTATAATAATTGCCAAGTTCTGGGGTATGAATTGCGATGAATTGATCAGTTAAAGCCGTCATGTCAATGTGGCCAAAATTGCATGTAAACCAGTTGTAAAGTAATTCTGCATAGACGGTTTCAAGTTCCTCTATGGAAATCGTTCTGGAAATTTATAAATTAAAAAAATCATAGTTTATTACTCCTGCATTAATAAAATATAGACTATGTCCTCCAACTTATTGTTGGACACTAAATTAACTAATTTCATCAATTTTTTTGGCATATAAGAACATAACAGTTGAACAGAGTTCTTTAGCTTTTTCTGATGATATTAAACTGGGTTTTGGCCGTACACGTGTTTTTTGAATTCTCATAAATTATTAATCACTTTTCGAACTCTATGTCTTTGATAAGTGACTTTAAAAAAGTCTTTTTATCATTAAATTCCTCATCTGCATTGAGGAACTTGTAGAGTGTATAACAATAGAATATCGCTTAGATCCATTACAGAAAGACTTCAAATGATTACACATTTCCAACAGATAGATGAAATTTCTGAACAAGCAAGCATGAATCTTTTTTTTAATAACATATAACATGTTTATGCCGCGCATTATTCTGACCCAATCCACACTTTAAGTACCTTAATCAAATTAATCTTTCACCTAAAGGTTAGATATTTCAATTTTGCAATTTTCTTATTCATCCTTACTTTTGCTGATAAAAAGAAAATAGATTTGTGTTCCAAACATTTTTCCCGACAAAATAATCAAAGTCAAGAATCATCTTTATGGTGAACATAATGTATTGTCCAGAAAATGCATACTTCATAGAAGTGCATTAAAAGCAAAATAACAGAAATTATATTTTATTGTTTACTTCACTTATCAATTGTAAATAGAGCAAAATCATTATACTTAACAATATGTTTTATTTTGACAAATGCGAGCTAATATTAATTTGAACGTATAACCTACAGCATCGTACTGTTTTTAAATTATCAAAATTTTAAAAAAAAAACTATTCTTGGAATTTTAGACTTTAACAGATAAGTCGATGAATATTGATCTTACAAATTTAAATTTTAATTATATTCTAATTCAAGGCCAACCTTTTGATGGTTTTGTATATACCCTATCATTAGTGTGAGACAGTCAACAAAGGGCAAGTCGACAATCTAATTAAAATGAAACTTGTATTTTCGCTCCCCTACTATACGCTTCAATACAAGCGTAGCGAAAATACAAGTCTAATATTCTACTAATTAATATATATATATATATATATATATATATATATATATATATATATATATATATATATATATATATATATATATATATATATATATATATATATACACTTTATGAAAAATCCAATTTTTGGTACAGTAAAGTATTGATATATCCAATGAAAAAATCAAGAATCACAAGACTCGAATAATCATTTTAACTGTAAGGGCAGATGGCGCTTAAAGTTAAAATGATTATTCGAGTCTTGTGATTTTTGATTTTATCATTGGATATATATATATATATATATATATATATATATATATATATATATATATATATATATATATATATATATATATATAGAGAGAGAGAGAGAGAGAGAGAGAGAGAGAGAGAGAGAGAGAGAGAGAGAGAGATCACCTTCTCGTTCCATTTAGAAACTTTATTGCAGATTTCCGATTCACAGACTGTGTAATGCCATGTAATGGTTCGAACATGTAGAAGTCGCCATCAATATGGCGGACGAGATCAGCAGTTAGAGTAGATCCACTCCTCATATATGACACTATCAGCCGCATCGGCTTGTTGTCTTTGTAAGTGCCTTCATATAAATATACTCAGATTTTTATATCTTTAGGCAGAATGTGTTAGAGGAAACATAACAAAAGTTGTGAACTTCCCAGAGAATTTATTGAAAATAAGAATTCCTGATGTAGTACATGAAAAAAGCGTAAACATTTACAAGAATCAAAAAGAACCGGAGACACGTAAAGACCAGTGTTGTTATGTTATTTATTTATTCCTTGTTTAATTTTCTTTTTAAAAATTTCTTTTTTGAAATCAAACTAAAAACTAAACTATTTTTTGCATTCATATTAACAAAATACCTGAATAATAAGCAGGTCTTGTTTCTGATGAACAGCTCACACGTCCAAGTCGTAGTTTCCTGATTATGTTGACTAAAGCTCTTTCTTAAATCATAATGAATCCGATGAAAAATGAAAATAATAAAACTTGAACCTTTTTAAAAATCTTTATCCAGTCTAAAACAAAACATTGCACAAAACCGTGAGAAGGAGGGGTTTGATTTATTTTCCTACTACACTGTGCATGTTAAACGTCTTAAAAATTTCATTTTCTTAATGCTATAATCAAAATTTCTTTGAAATGCTAATTTCAACTCTTTTTTTTTTTTTTTTAGATCGATCACTGACCCTTTGCTTCAAACTTTTCAAACATCAATTAGTATTTATTTGGATAACTCCAAATCTTATTATGTTTCTTGAACATAAAAAAAAAAATTGTATTTCACAGGGACATAGCTGGTTACGGAGGAAAAATGATTGAGAAGCAAAATATGAGCCTGAAAAAAATTCTGACAATCAAAAAAAAAAAAAAAATTATTAAAAAAAATAAAACACAGAAACATACAAATAAACGATAACCTAACTCTATTTCAGGGAGGGTGTGTTGATGTTATTCTCTCTTTCGACAATTAATTAAGGAGAACGACCTCAATTTACATGGAAAATTTCATAACAGCAAAAGAGTATTTTCGTAAAAGGGATGGGGAGTGACATCCCCTCTAGTCCCCTCTGATATAGGTATCTGGTTCAAAATGAACTTAATTATGCTTTGACCTATTGCATGAAAGACAGAACATTTAGTAATACTTCTTTTACATGTCATTTTACTAACAATTTAAAAACAATGTCAAACTTTGTTTTACATAATCAGCAATTACAAAAAGCACTAATTAATGACTAACAGAAATTATCAAATTTAAAGGGCGCCCTCTCCCTTTCTCAAGAAAAAAGACAACTAGCAAAACTGAAATAACTGAACCCTATATATTTACAATTTTACGTGTTTAATTAGAATGTTAAAAAAGCAGTTTATATGAAACAATCCCGGGCCTCCATGATACACGCCCGGTCTGTGTTGTGTAGTCTGGCAAAGTGCGAACTTAATACCTGAAAGAATTATTTATCGCCATCTAATTACGGCTAAGTAGTTAATCGATCTGACAATGTTGTATTCTTTTTACATATAGTAACTATAATTGATCAAAAGAAACAAGTTGAAAGATAATAAAATAATAGAAAGGAAAAACTTCAAAACAGAATTAGAAAGGAAAAAGATGATGAGCTCTTATAAATATTAAAACTATACTTAGTCTAGAAGAATAGAATAGGCAGTAATAATCTAAGAAAGAAAATTGAATATAATTAGGGTTTTAAAAACTGAAAATGTGGATAAAGATAATATTGTTTAGAGAGAATACTCTTCTTTGTCAGAATTAGGAATTAGATCTGGTTTGCATTCATCTTGGTGAAATCATTTAGTTTGCTAATACCATTAAGGCAGAAAGACTTTAGCTTGTGCATCCAGAATGTTTCCTTGTTTTTTCTCTGAACATTATTCCATCTTTGGTCATGGTCAATAACCAATACTGTCATGTCCTCCCATTTGTGACTTTTGAGGTTGAAATGTTCCCAAGCTGGATCATTGACTTTCTAGGCCCTAAGTTTTGTATCGTGGCTATTGATTCTTCCCAGACCCCTCCTCTTCCCCTCCTCTTCCCCCTACATACCTGTTTTTGACAATCCTTGCACCTGATGCGTCATTTACAGTAGTATTTAACAGGACACAATCCCTTTTATTCTGCAGCTGAGGCTTGTAAAGGGGCTTTTTGTGTCAAATATGATATGTCCGATACAAAAAAGTTTTTAAATGATTAATGTTCCATTTGCATCTTCCTCTTTTAATAACTCAGCACTTACAAACAAAGCTTTTGAAAATGAAAAGAGGCCTAAGATTGAAAAGATCCAATATAAAAGTTCTTCAAAAAAAGAAATTATAAAGGACGTTTTTAATTCTTTAAGTTTTTTAAGTTTTGTGTGAGTTATTGTCAAGTGGGCATATTTTATGAAGCTAGCGCGCTTCATATAAAATATGCCTTCGGGCATGTCTGCAAGTCTGTGTGATCAATAATTCTCAAAAAACTTAAAAAACATTCCTTCTATTTACATTCCACATGTTTAAAAGCACCAAAAGAAAAAAAAAATCAATGTTTGAATATCTTGCTGTCCTATTTCGTTATATTATCATCAACGTCTCTGTAGCCTCGTTGTACGTCACATTTGCGCGAGTTTCTCTGTGTATTTCTACATGTGACTATACACAAAAATGACATTCAAATGAATTTCATAGTTGTTATAGTAAAAAAAATACACAACGAATGTAAATATAAGGGAATGGGTAAGACATAAATGCACTAAAAACATTCTGCATTAGACAACCGATTGGCAGAAATTGGTGAAACTATCTAAAATCAAAGTTGATTGATTTCTTAAATGCTGTGCATTCATTGTAGTGTTGATTAAAGCGAACGTGCAGATGTCTGTCTATTTACTCATAGTTCCTAGTTGTAAAATTCAGTCTTTATAGTTCCCACCTTTGGCTGACAAGGTATTCTGTACCTCACATGACCTGGCCTCACTTTTTTTTCATTCACAAACTAAGTATATTAAGAGAACTTTTTTCTATAGAGAATCTCTTTAAAAACATAAATGTACGACACTTTCGTAAATATGCAAATAAAAAGTCACAACTAGTGAATTTAAAAACATAAATGTACGACAATTTCGTAAATATGCAAATAAAAAGTCACAACTAGTGAAATTACATTTTACATGAAATATGTTTTTAGCCTATAGGAAGTAATCGGTTAACCAAGTGAAAATTTCGTGACCAAACTTAGATCTAGATTTCTTCTTTAACCACAACAAAATAGCTTCTTCATTTCTAAATCTTAAGGAGGTTGGATCCTGCCATCAAAAGTAATGGCAATTTTTTTATCAAATATATTTTTAGAATCTACACACATAGCTTAATTAAAAATCAAAACAAAAAATGGGGGTCAATGCGCTTCTTTTGGCGCTACAGAGCATTTAGTTTGACCTTTTTGCACTGTAAATACGTCTTACACATAAATGAATTTTTAAAGTTTTTCCTCCAATATTTTCTATTCACATAAATTATGGGAACAAACACAGTCTTGTTTCATCTTAAATAGACACATTAAAATTTGTGACAACAAAAAATTTTAAAATTACTTCACATGTTCAATTATTTGACCTTTTTGCACTCAAAGAATATCATTTTTCTGGCATTAAAAATTTAACAAGCAATAAAATCATCTGAAAGTAATGACACTTTACTGAATTTAAGAAGAATGATTAAAAGTATCTTATATATTCAGAAAAGAAAATTAAAAGTGGGGGTCTGTGATGTTAAATTTTAGATATTACAAAAATAGTGCTAATTTTAAGCTTGAATTAGAGCTAATGTTTTGGATTTTCAAAATATATTTGCTATATTTATCAAATATGATGATAGAATTCATGATAGTTTATTTAATATATAATTTAGGACCAGCATAAAACAGTTCACGGCACAGAATAACTCTGTGTGCAGGCTGCATGGAAAAATAAGAATCCAAACTTAATATACTTTAAATACGTCGAAAGAGAAAAAATTATCATTTTCTTCTAAAAAACCTTCCGTCACAAAATATAGTTCCTCACGTAAAGTTTTTGGTATGGAATTTAATCATGGAGTTTTAACTGAACATAGTTTAATTAGTATTGTAGAATCAAAATTTATTGTAAGAACTAAAACATTATGCAGAATTTTTGAAATATAGGTTAAGACAAATCAAAAGCGCAGGAGCGAACCTCGTTAATCTCATAAATTCTTTTTCTGCTTGGACTTGTAACCTGTATTATTACAAAGACAATTTAGAATGATTTTCAACACAGAGGTAATCAATTTACTGTTTTTGTTTGTCGGTTACTTTGTGAATAACTTAAACGTGTTGCAGAGATTTACTGATATGATCCTATAACTGCCAGTAACATATGTGCATCAATTATTATACTCCCCAAACGAAGTGTGGGAACATGTTGCTTTTACTTATTTTCTATTCATCTTCTTCCTGGACACTTATTTGTCAATTTTTATCCTCGGAAACTACTTATCCGATTTATTTGAATCTTTTTTAGATTAAAAGAAATGTAGTAAAGATGTACGAAACAAAGGTGCACATGTATGAATTTTCTTGTGCGTGTCATGACTGATAAAATTTAAATTAAAATAGCATAAATGTTCATAATTTTTTATGAAATTCAATATGCAGGTGTATTTTATGAGGTTTTCCAATTTGATATACTGTGGAATCACTCATTTTCATGATGATTTAATTTTTGTTGTTTGTATGGCATAAAGAATCCCACGAATTCATGTACTCCACCACGAATTTTGAACCCACGAAAAGAAGCAGTTTTACAATATAAGAAAATCCTTATAATATATGTGTTGGAATTGGATTGGCTGGAATTGTAAATGACTTTCTGAGCTTTCAAAGAAACAAGACGAAATTTACAATGTAGATATGCATACCATGTCTCTACATTATGATACTATCAAAAATGAATGCAAGAGCATGCATGCACGTGTTCTGAAATCTAAACGGTAAATACTTAAATATACAATTTTTTTTCAATAAAATACTTTGAAATTTTATACATACGTATATATTATGAGACAGTATAAAAAGGTATGCATGTATGTGAGAAATCTAGACAACATGTGCATGCAAATTAAATTGGATAAAAGTTATATGGCTATTAATTTCTTCATTTTCAAGAAAACAAGACGAAATCTTAAATGTAGGTAAGTTTTAAATGTCCCAGAATAGATTCTAGAATATGAATCCACTTGTGCTATTTTTTAATTATTTTTTTTTAAATTGCTTCAGCTCTAAGAATTTTTTTTTGAAATTTATGAGATACTGAAACTTAAGTGATTTTTTTTTAAATGCACGCATGCACGTGTACTGAAATTTAATTGGCCAAAACTCATAAGGATTTATCTGACAAGTGTTAGCTGCCTTGTTGGAAATGTGGTACTAAAAGGCCGTAGGAGAGATATTTGGGGAATATCTTGAAATATGTAAGGAAATAGTCTTATTTTTGGTAATGACAAATGCTTCTGAAAGAAAAAAAAAATGATTTCAACTACCATCTCCATCTCTTTCTTTCAATAATTCAGCACTAGAAAAGAACATTGAAGTGTGTTTAAATATTGCTTTATACATCTGGTATCATAGCTCTTCCAGACTAAATATAGAACACGGCAATGGCATCAATGGACTAAATACATTCTGGCCACAATTGACATTTGAGAGTAACTATCGGTGATAGATCACTTGGGTGTTTATCGTTATTTAGGGTTTATAAAATATACCGTGTAATATTTACTCAAAGTCATTATTCGTGAAATTTAATGTTTAAAGTTCATATTTCTAGTTTGAAAGCTATATTGTACTGATGACGATCTGACATAACTTTTTTTTATTAAAGAATTTCTTTTTTATAAAGAATTCTTCTTAAAAACATAAATGTATGAAATTGCCGTGACTCTGCAAAAGCCTAAATGTTCTCAATATTGTGATTTTAATCCCTCCTTTTAATGGGTCTATTGGACAATATGACTTCATAAACCCTCCATATCTTTCACATTGTTTCGAAGACATTTCATGCTGCATATTTCACGAAGAATTCGATATTTGGGGAAAATGGCTTTGAAAAAAAAATTGTTAAATGCACACCTTTTCCCGGACTTGAATGGCCAATAGACGTTAAATCTTCTTAAAATTTTGCTTTGTAACAAAATAAAAATAAATCTTTACCGTCTTCTTTTAAAAGAAATGTTGATGCTTTATATGTACTTTCTAATTTATGAAAATGGTAATAAATCAAATCCATTTTCTTTAGTAGTTTGCTGTAGAGCTAACGCAAAGGTTAATTTCTTTGTAGTGTGAGGCTTCCCAGTGATCTGAATGACTTAATCCTCAGTTGCATAATTGAAATGTTTAAATTTTTATAAACGATAGAATGAAATATCAAACACTTGTCCATTTCTGAACAATTCATTTTATTTTTCATGGTAAAAAACGTAATTTAGCCACATTTTATGTTTTACTTATAAGGGTATCAAATACACAGTAAATAAAAGGAGAATAAAAGAACTCTTTTTACATGAAGATTATATATTATGAAAGTTTTTATATCACTTTTAAAATACACATTTAAAACATTTATTGGATTATCTTTCATATTTAATTTTCATAAAGTTATCACAGACCAAAAAACGATATAAACTAAAAAGATAATTTAAATGTTAAATATAAAATTAAAGGAAAATAATCATATGTTTGACTTGACATACCTGAAAGTATCGTGTAGATATGAAAAAACGAAATAAGTCCAAGAAACACAAAAATATACCAAAATCTCGATATAAGACTTCGTAATGGCGACATGTCTACAACTGTCTGGTCTTATATTTACTCAAATAAGTTTATATAAGCTTTTCATACATTAGCTTCAGAAAAGTTTAAAGGAATCATCTTTATAGCAAAGAAACAAGAAAATGAATTGAGCACTGCTGTTTTCTCTCTTAAGAAAGATGACTTTTAAATGGAGAGTCAAAATAAAAATCAATAAAATCAGCTAAAATATTTTTTCTTGTAGTGAGTTAACAATAGTCGGTTCAAAATAAAAAGGATCCTATTTATTCTTTGGGTCAATTCATTTAACTTTACGTTTCCCACTCACAAATTTCAATTTATATGCATCGCATCGATTGTTCTATTGATTAAAGACGAATCAATATTCAATGTTGTAAGAACCCCTTTTTTGGGGTTTTCCCACTTATTCGATTTTGTTTCGTTTATAAATACGTCAGATTATGCCCTTGAAACGTGAGTAAAGGGGCCAAACCCAGACAATAAAAAAAAGAGAAATGTTCTTGAAATCTAAAAAAATGAATTAGTATAATATTATAAAAGTTTGTTTGATAATGGAAGGAATTTAATAACATTTGACTAGCCTGTATACTCATAACATTACATATTGAAAGATAACATAACATATTGAAAATCATATTGAAAGATGAGTTTTCTCTTCAAATGATAACCTCAATTTAATAAATCTTGAAAAAAAATTTTGGAGTGTACCAAAATGACACAATATTGCATTAATAATGATATATTTATATTATTCTAACTAATCGAGATATTTTTTTTTAATCTCAAGTGGATGGCACGGCTATCCATAAATTGTATGTTTTATCAATATCGAATTTTGTTTCATAAATCGTAAAATGTTTTGTTTATTGATACATGGATGTACATGTAAATCATCAAGTAATGCTTAATCATTAGTGGATTCTAAATCACCTGCTGTTTTGGCAGACAGTGAATTTCAAATCTAAACATTTAGATTAAATTGAAAACAAATACACCTGGCCGTAAGACATAACACTTTCATACTCACAACATTTTCTAATTTTTTTTTCTTAAGAATAACCCTTTTTAAGATTTCTGAAAGTATTCTGTTCCGAATTTGTGTATATTAACTGAAAATTTTGTTTCTACTTTATCATATCCCACCAACCAGTACTCTAACCTATTGGGATATACTGGCGTAGGACCCTTTTGTGGGATAAGTTGCTTTTGAGGATTTAGAATTAGCTGTGTTGGTTGATGTCCCATTTCCCTGAAATAATTTCTGGGTTCTGAATTTGTCCAAGAAACGAAATGGCCGTTGAATAGTTTTTTTTACTTGAATAGATTGGATGCATGCCACCACAGTTAAAGCATCTGTGTTAATTTGCATGTAGCACCTAGCCTACAATACTTTTCAGCTTTGTGATAAGCAAAGCACGCTCCACGAGGGACTTCCTCATACTTGCTAAATGTCGACCGGTCTGATGTTATTTTGCTTAACTTTTTTTTCAGATTGCTTGAGGCGAGCATTGACATAAATCTCCATATGGACATCACCCCGTTCTACCTCACCTTGTTCTATGAGTTCCCTGAACTCCTTATCATATCTCCTCCAATCCCCCTTTTCCTCTGCAATTTGCCTAACTGATTCCATATGTTTTGCAAGCTTTGGCTGTGCAAGTGTATCTTTAATGAAATAAATTGTCGCATACCTATTTCATGCAGTTACCCAGTCATGCAGGGATAATGAGCCATCCCTAAATTCATCATCATCTGTGGACTGCATATTGTGAATTACCACCTTACCTGTCTGATCTTGTTCTTCCACTTTGATAGAATACTTACTTTTTCCCTTTTCCTTTTTTAACAACAAAGCCATATCAACATATTGTTTTGACCAAATTTTAGATTTGATTTTATCAGAAACCCTTGCCTCTATTGGCACTGAGGAGCTCACAAATCCCGATTTCTTACCTGCATTTTCTACAGGTGGGAATTCAGTACCCACAATCTGTGAACTGTGTTAGGCTACAACATTTGATACCAAACCTGAAATACCTGCATCCCCTGACTTATTCATTGTGTGACCATCAAACCCAGGAGGGCTTGCTGTTAAGCTGTTGCTTGTAGAGGTGGTAGCATTATTACCCCTTTTATTCCCCATATTATGAACAGAGATACTCCCCTGATGTTGTAGCAATGGTTTTATCACTGCTAACACGTTCTCTGTGACTGACTTTGTTATGGTTTGGGTTAATTCAGCTAAGGTTTCAGGAGGTACACTGAGGGGTGGCGTGCTGGTATCGCTTGCCACAGCATCAGTGGTGGTGGGCCCTCTTGTTTCCTTTTGGCCACGACGTGGTCTTATCGCCTGACTTGTTTTGGGCTGCTGGGATTTATTCCTTTTTCCTGGCATAATGTTGGTAATCCTATAGAATTGTAAAATTGAGGCAGAAGTATATTTCCAATATTTAACATAATATAGGCCTAAATCATTTAGTAAATGTCAATTGACCGGAACTGCACGAGTCAGATCAGATACACCAGTACCATGACCACGCATATGAGCATGTTAATACTTAAAATCACATTATATAAACACTTGAATGCATCGAATACAAAGTAATATATGCCTAAATGTCAATATTGACCAGGACTGCGCGAGTCAGATCAGATGTATAAGTACCTTGACCACGTATGCGATCATGTTCATACTTAAAATTACATTTTAATGATTGTATAACCACTTGAATGCATCGAATACAAAGTGTACATCCTATTAAACAAACGAGAAAGTTGTATAACCTGAGACTGTTTCCAACAGTCACTTTCCGTTAAATCACACCCTATACTTATATACAGTTGATGACAAAATTCATCCCGGGAATGTCACAATAAAGTGTTCTGAAACAGGCAAACATTTCCCGCACTACTGTATAGCAAATCACACCACCCATTGTGCGACTGCAGAAGCCATTAATCAACTTCTCTGGAACCGCTGCTGGTCAGTAAGAACTAGCAGCCACATAAAACAGAACGCTGACATCAGTAATAAATCACCACTTTTGAAGTCGATTCACCTCGTGCCGTGTCAAATTCCAAAGTAGGCTATAGTGCCTTTACCAAAGACAACTATGAATTGTTAATTGTTTCTCAAACAAGCAATTAAACTGATCATGGTGGTCCTAAAATAATCGAAGCAGATTTAATTCACAAAGAAACGCCGTTCAAACACTCAAAATAATACTTTTATATAAAGCATCTATAAGCAATAAACCTAAATATATTTTTTTTAAAGCCCTAATTCGAAACGAGTGATAGGCATATTTTACGATAAATCTAAGAATAAAAAACCGTGAATCATTGATGGAACAAAAACATGTGAATGATATATTATAAATGTAAAAAGGGGACAGCGAGTACAGAACGGAATTTAATTAAGTAATCAACAAATACCGCAACAAACAAATTGGCAAACATTCATTTCCCGAACGATTTCTTCACAGAAAAAGGGTAACTAAGGAACTAAAACGAAAACCCAAGCGGGTACAAAATGGCAAGTACAATGACTGCCTGAGATTTGTACTTAGGCCTTGCCTAGAGTACTGTAAAATTAAACAATTTTAGTAATCAACTAATGCCGTAACAAACAAATTGGCAGACATTTCTCCAACGATTTTCCTTTACAGAAAAAAGGATAAATCCGGAACGCATTAATTAAAATACATTCCTAGATAAATCAAATAAAATCGATGAAAAAATCGCCAGGGTAAAAGCTGAAACTAAAACGAAAAACCCAAGCGGGTACAAATGGCAAGTACAAAAGACTGTCTGAAACTTGTACTTAGGCCTTGCCTAAAATACTGTAAAAATTCACAATATTTTAGTAGTCAACTAATACCGTAACAAACAAATATTGGCAGACATTTCTCCAACGATTTTCTTTCACAGAAAAAGGATAAATCCGGAACGCATTAATTAAAATACATTTCTAGATAAATCAAATAAAATCGATGGAAAAAGTTGAAACTAAAATGAAAAAATCCAAACGGGTTTAAACTGGCAAGCACATTGAATGCCTGAAACACATACCTAGGTCATGCCTATAGTACTGTAAAAGTCACTATTTTTGTAATAATGAATTTAACACATAAAGGTTGAAATTAAAATGAAAAAGGACAATGATTGGCAAGCCAATATCTGATAAGCAGAGTTAATTTTTTTTATAATTTTTAAAAAATTTTTTTTAAAAATATATAATTAATTTACAAAAACTGAAAAATTTGAGCATGTTACATGTACCATATCGAAATGATTTTGAACAAAGGAAAAAAGTGACAATCTTGTTCCATTTTCTAGAAAATCTATTTTCTCGCTGAAATTAACGCTCCCCTTATACTCCTATATAAATGTACATTCCCTTGTTTGTTCAGATGAACTCCGTCGCATACAAATTTCCGACTACAATCTCCTTCATTGGGAGAAACAAAATAATTTCCGTGTTCCCAAAACACACAATAACTTAGTGATGGCAATGCACCTATCAATATTGTATTCACTCTGTCTGCTACATCATTGTACCCAAAATTAACCTCAAATCTTGGCAATAATTTGCAAACAATTATTTTCGCAACATTATAGCGGCGATGCATCACTGATACCACAGTTTCAATTTCTGCTGCCAACAATGTAGGATCTGTACTGGGAACGATGTCGTTCTCCCCGATCATTAAAACAACTATCTCGGGACCTAAAGCAAATACACTCTCCATATCCTTAGATATTATATCACGAACCTTCCTTCCACCCACACCCCTGTACAAAACGGGATGCGTTTTTCCCAGACCAAGATTTGCAGAATATCTAATGTCATCACCATGTTTCAAGAATTCGTGAAAACGACGCACAATTGAATGACCAAGAATGACAACCGAAGTTTTGCACATTGAAGACATGATAAAATAATTTTACTCACCAAATACTTGATAAAATAAATAACAAACTTGAAAAAACGTCCGTCCTCCAAGGCTGTAGGTGGGAGAAGAGGCAGAGTGACGCACCGCGTGGCCGAAATGTTAAATGTTTGATTTTGATTGGTTAGTCTCTGCTTCTCCTAAGACATGAAACAAAATGACCATTATAATACATCACTATACAATATATCAGACTTGAACATTCAAGGAGGACACTTATTGATTACAATAAAAAATTTAAAGTAAACTTAAATTTATATATATATATATATATATATATATATATATATATATATATATATATATATATATATATATATATATATATATATATATATATATATATATATATATATATATACATTATTTTCCTTTTACTCTGTCTGAGTTAAGGATGGGAATGCTTATTAAGGCAGTTCTGTCTGAGGGTATATCACTACAATACTTAAACTTTCTCTTATCTAGAGAAGGGGACTGGTTAAGGTACTACTTGCACCGTGGTACTCCCCTAGGTTCCCATTGATACATGTAGATAAAAACCAGGTGCCTCAATCTTCTTCAGATCTACTACCCCCAGAGCTAAACATCAATTTTCTAGGATACTTGCCACTGGTGTTTAAACTTTCTATACCCTTATATGCTCTTACCCTCAGGGTTTTCCATTCTTTATCCTCATATGTCCAACAAATACACAATACCCTGTATTTATTTAAAAAAAAAACAACAGTATAAAAGGATTTACCAAGAGAAAGTTTCAAAAATGTAATTAACTAAGCAGTAATTAATTAAGAAAATAAAATTTTAAAAAATAAAAATTAAAATAATAAGAATATAATTAAATACTGGGGTGGAAAGATGGATGAAAACACATTAGAAATAGAATGACAATTGAAAACGATTTTTTTTTACCAGAAAAGTTTTTTTAAATTGATTTTTTATTAACTAAAAACAGAGGGAGATAATTCTTACCAAAATTCAAGGTCATAAATTAGGACACATCCCACCCGTACAGTAATAAAAGGGAATTATGTCTTACTATACTTAGTATTCAACACCTAGACATCTGTTATGTATTCAATTACACCTTGTTGTGGCCCTGCCCTACCCCCAGGGGTCATTTTATACTACCTGAGGATATTTCTCTTATAATATGACTTATCAAGGCTTTGCTGTTCTCGAGAAGATTTTCAAAAACATTTCCTATATATTTCTATGTAAAACTCGACCCCTCTTGTGATCCACCCTACCCCCAGGAGCTATGATATGAATAAATTTAAGTCTAGAGTATGTAATGAAGCTTTCATATAAGTTCCATCTTTTCTTGACCAGTGGTTCTTGAGAAGATTTTTAAATGATGCCACCAAATTTTCGAATTCTTAATTATCTTCCCCTGAAAGAGGTCGTGGTATTTCATGTGAAAAAAACTCAAATCCCCTTTACCCATAGATGCTTTGTGTCAAGGTTGGTTGAAATTGGTCCAGGTGATCCTTGAGAAAAAGTCGAAAATGTGAAAAGTTTTCAGACAACAGACGGACACTGATAAGAAAAGCTCCATTGAGTCTTCGGCTCAGCTGAGCTAAAATGAGGCATTTAAGTATCTTTACCGATAACAAACTTCAGTGTTAACTAAAGGGCAACCATTTTAAAGGAAAGAAAAAAATCTTAATCACAATTTTCGGAAGAATAAATTTCTTCTTTTCTTTGTGTTTGTGTTATTTATTTTTGTACGATTTAAAAAAAATCAGAAAAAAAAGTACACAGTATGTGGCGTCTGACCCTAGAAGAGCATGTAAAGCAGTCAGTATTGTGTCTGTAGGGTGTTTATTTAATGAAATTCGTAAAAAAAAAATTAAAACAACTAAATGGTTATTCTTCTATACTAAAAAATTGGTACAAATGGATAAACAAACAAATAAAAATGTTTTCTATAGAGACCCACAGCATTAAATATTTACCACAGGACAATGTCAAGATTGTTCCACAAAATGCGGGCAACAGGAGGTTGGATGGACTGGATATGGACACAAAGACACAGGGTGACAACTAGCGATATGATGATCAATCGTCGTACATCACTGGATTTTAACTGTGAGACTTCTTCTGTTTCAACCTGCTGACCACAATTGGTCATGACTAACTTCATATCTGGACAAGACTTTGCGCAATGCACGTTGGGAAATTAGTTTTCGGACTAGAAGTCATTTAAGGGTCTTGTCAGGCACCAAGATATTTGTCAATTCCACTGGATTGGGAAAGATGGTATACAAGATATAATAGTGCTGATAAGTTAATGTTCAATTAACAAACGAGAATAACAAGTGGCAAGTTTTGTCTAGTGTATGAGCAATAATAATTTTTTACTGATGTGATTTGTAATACGTACTGAGATATAAGTCCATAATACAGAAACATTTCTCTTATATAGCTGTACACTAAATCATTTATCCAATATTTATCCAAGAATTAATGAAAAAAAAAACAACCTCTGATACCTTTTGAAACGCCTCTCCCATACATTTTTAAAATACTTCCAATATCAACTTAAACACCTGTTTTACTTAGCATAATATGTTTTCACCTTCTTAAACTTTGTGAAATGTATCTCTAATGCGTTATCGAAATATTTCCAACCGTTCACGGTAGCTCAGTCGGTAGAGCGCTCGCTCCGTGATCGGGAGGTCGTGAGTTCGAATCTCGGCCGCGACAGACCTAAGTCGATAAAAAATAGGTAGCAACTGTTCCTTCGCCATGCGCTCGGCACTTTGAAGTGAAAGTTGCGGGTCCTTCGGATGAGACCTTAAAAACCGAGGCCCCGTGTCACGGCAGGCGTTGGCACGATAAAGATCCCTCACTGCTCAATGGCCCTGAGTGCCGAGTAAAGGTCAAAATTTGAAGTCCTTCACCGGTATATGGTGACGTCTCTATATGAGTGAAAAATTCTCGAATGGGACGTAAAACAATATACAATCAATCAATCGAAATATTTCCTCCAATACATAAATATTCTATAATACTTACTTTAATACTCCTCTAATAACAACATAAACAACCTTCTTATAATTACCAAAATAACTTCTTAAACACAAATTTAACACTTACGGAAACACCCCTCCTGTACTCCACTTGGACTTTGATATAGACGTAGCTCCAGGGCATTAAACTTAGACGAGGTCACTTTTGAACTCAGACTCGCTGTTACTAAAGGGATTGGGAAACTTGAGGCTGAGATCAAAGTAGTGAGATCATCTAAGTTTCATTGCCCCGGAGTCTTTACCTCAATCCAAGGCATTCAGTGTGTAGTTTATGATGAACTAAATGTTATTAAGCTCCATGTAGGTCACTATGTTATGAAGTATCTTGTGTTTCATGTCTATGGTAACTACCAGAATGAGACTTAAATCACAAGCAAATAAGGATAATAAATGTCAAAACTTAATGCACATCTATAACTCAAGAGCGTTTTCTTAAATGAGAAATTAAAATAAAAAAGTAGATATTCCATTATAAAAAGTAGATATAAGATTATAAAAATCTGTGTGACAAAATCATTCGAACAGTGAATACCGATATCAAAAGATAGGATTCAGGGATATTTAAACATTAAAAAGAAAGAGCTAGGTTCACTTTATGCATAAAATGGCCCTGTAGATATACCAATTTATTGACTAACACCTTATGTTCCATTTTAAACATCAAGATAAAGTAGAAACTTAGTGCTTTCATTTCCTATTAAAATTTTTCTCCTTAAAGTCCAGGCCCCGGGGCCATAAAACTTAGATGAGCTCACTTTTTGATGTCAGTCTCACTTTTCTACTATATATTCCTTTTTATAAAAGTGAGACTTAGATCAAAAGTGAGCTCATCTAAGTTTTATGGCCCCGGAGCCAGGTCTTAGAAAACAAGCTTTATGGAATTGCTGCAATGTTATTGAATTTTAAGGAAAACAGGTATATTTAAGTACTTTCAGAGAAGAAAAATAATATGAGCGCACCCTCTGATCTAAAAAGTAAAACATGTTTTGTAATCCTTGGAAACGGTTCTATCAGTAAACAATTGCATATTTTAGATCAGAGATTGCGCTTTATATTAAATATCGAAAAATAGCTTTAAAAATTGGCTGTTTTTGTAGAATTGTTCAGGATATGAGGAAATGGCGCATTTCATGACGTCATAATGCATTCACTATTCAGAAAATTACGTCATTTTTGGTAGATTCGCAATCGCCAAATGTCTAAATGAAATTTAAGGCATTGTCAACTAAAACTAAGCAGTTTCAGTTTTTCAGAAATTCACAGGGCCAAAAAAGGCCCCAAGTGAACCTTGTTCTTTTTAATATATATATATATATATATATATATATATATATATATATATATATATATATATATATATATATATATATATATATATATATATATATCATAATACTAGTATATAAAAAGTAAAAACACACGTTCAAGGAAAAATTCATTTACTTTTTTTCTTTGTAAATTAATCCTAAGAATAATTAAGTAAATTTTCCTTTCAAATAACTTATAAGAATCCATCTCCATTAAGTAATTTAGTAAGAATTGGTGTTCCGAGACGTATTTTTATTGCTAAACGTGATGACTCCGCAGTATTCTAACTGTCAGGAAGGCAAGAGGGAGTATCTACTTATAACTTTCTTAATCGGTGTGTGTGGTAATAAGGGTTAGGTACGTAACTTTCAAAGAGGGTAAAGATAGCGGGCTCCTCAAAGAGGTTTCATAGTATTCAATGTAATTCTAAACGAAGATAGAAATGAAAAAAAATAGGACAAATTATTTTTGGCTTACTTTGGCTTTCTTAAAAGAATTATGCATATATGATAAAAGAATAAAACAATCATGAATCGAATTTTTGCGGAATTTTTTTTTTAAGAAGTCTGATGTTTATTTATTTGTATCGAAGACTTAATGTTAAACTTGTTTTTTTTTAAATAACTGCGATTCAAAAACCTTGAAATATCATCTGTGCAGCAAAAGGCAAGGACATTGGGTGTTTGTCTTTCCTGAATACGTGACTCTCACGGGGAGGGGCAAAATAAAAATCAATGAATTTAACAAAAATAAGATTTGTTTTTGTTGTAGCGAGGTAACTAGAGTTTGCTCAACTTGAAAAGATGATATTTGTTCTTCAGTTCGATTCAATCACCATCACGTTTTCTGGTCAACAAATTGAAACTACATGCACTGCACTGATTCTTCCGTTGATTAAGGACATGAAATCAATAGTCTAAATTACAAAATATGCTTCCGGTCTATTTGTTTTTTTTTTTTTAATTTTGTCAAGTATGCCTATCAGATCGTTATTATACCTTAAGAAAACTGATTAGACCTCTTAAAGACATATCTTTGCTGAATTTAATTAACAAGTGGATTAAAAAATAAATAGTTTATTGATTTTTTTTCTTAAACGATTTTTTGATATCGATTGCACATAATGACATAACATATAGGGTAAGTAATCGTGTTAAAAAATCCAGACGTGTAAATTCACAAACTGTTAGACTGAAAATTGTTAGTTTGAATTTCTACAGTTGTAAATTGTTGATCTTAAACTTTAATCTCGTGTAATAATACCGTGTAATACATGTAATTCAAACTATAAAAATTGCAATCGTAAGCTTGATGTTCGGTAAGTAATGCAAATTGCAATCTAAAATTAAGAAAAGCCAAAGAAGCAGTTTCTTTATATCTTGAATCCCTCAAATATTCCCTGTTAACCTCAACAGGTCTTACGTCTTTGTACTCATGGACATATCACCTCAGCATACTCTTTTTAGGGCTGTTCAAAAGACACTGATGAATAGCGCTCCCCATGACCAAACTTAACTTGTAAATTCTTCTTGATTGTTTTCTTGCGTTTTTGGAATAAAATATCTCACAATGACTGAGATCTACGAACACAAAGAATGGTTAAGCTCTGTAAACGTTCCTTTCTTCATAATTCCCTTTACATTTCCGTGCTTATTTGCGGCAGCGTTGTCAGACGCAAAAAATTAACTCGGGTACCGGTTTTTGGTCTCCCCTCACAAAAAAGCTGCATAAAAAACTACCATTGATGGTTCTTCCTTGGGTGCAGGTTTGTGTACTGTCGGACCTTTTGACTAAAGAGAAAACCTGTATTAGACATATTTGGAGCTCTGGCTTCTCTTTGCAATAATAAGGCTACAGCTTCCTCTCTGATTCCACATTCTTCCTTTTTGGTTATAAAAAGTGCACCGTTGTTTTGACACCCATCACCTTACCTTATCATACCATCTTCTGCAATAATTTATTTTTTTATAGACCATTGGCACATTTAACGCATGTTTCTTCTTAGGCATTTCTAAGGAAATTAGGCACCCATCAGATATAGAAATATTTTTTAGATCCATATTTCCTTTATCAAAACTCTATAAACCGTGACGATGAAATGTTAAGGGTCTAATCAACGTCTTTCACGGCAAATCTATCATTTACAGATATCATATTGCTCACAGAATCGACACTTTTTGGTGTCCCTTCAGATTTTGATCGACCAGTTCATTGGCGAAATTGTAACACTCCATTTCTATTTTTGGATTTCTTAATCCATCTGAACACTATACAGTGTTAAAGGCTTGTCTTTCCAGATAACAAAACCAAATCTTTCGTTTTGGTTTTTCTGTGATTTTTGTAACGAAGCGCAGTTTATACATCCGCCCTCATTTTCATCTTCTTAGCAGAGACAATTTTTAAACAGTTTTCAACTCAGTATAGTGACCATGCTTTCTTTCAAAGTGAATTTCTTTGCGAAGACCATAGGTTTTCGGTTTTTGGTAATTATGAGTAAAATAGTACATTTCAACTGTGAAAAAATAAAATTAAGTGCTTGTATACTGTAAAATCACATATTTTCGTGGTTTTTGGGAAAAACTATGAGTTCGCACGGATTTGATTTCGTGGATGAAGAATTGCTGGTTAGTTATGTATATAACATTTTACATTTCGTGTAGGATATGAATCCGTGGGTCTCTTCATACCTCAAAACAACGAAAATTAAGTCCCCACGAAAATAACTAATTTCACAGTATTTATAATGATAAATTGTATGTTGCATTACTTATTGAATGACCCTCGTATGATGTCAAAATTCGACAAATATGTTTACTCGACACTTGTAGTTTTGTTTTGTTTTTGTCAGATGTCATTTTTATTGTCGTACGTATGTATACAATATGGACCCACAGACGGAAACATATCAAATTCAAACTGATTAATGTTTGAATTTTCACAATGAAGTACTCAAATTGTGGCCATCTAAAGCATTTACATTGATGATGTAAATTATAACAAGGAAACGTGAAGAATTTAAGGTACAGTGTTCGATTGATTGATTATTATTGTTTTACGCCGAGTCGGCAATATTTCAGCCATATTTCGGCGGTAGAGTTCGACATAAGAGTTTAAGATCAGATTTCACTTTAGCACACCTGTAGAGATACAAATATACAATTTTCAATCTAATAAATACTTAATTTACACTTCTGGATTTTTTAACATGATTATTAACCACAATGAAGATGGAATTGACGGAGGAATTACATGTTTTGGAGAAAATATATAGACTCGTTATTTTTTGGAAATTCAGTAAGGGGGTGTATATCCTTGCTTCGGGTGTCTGTAGACAACCTCTCGGGCCTTTCCAACCCATGGAAATGGAACTGGAAATGCTCCAGTTGATCCGATGGGGTCTTAACTCGTTGATGATGAGCAAATAATTAACCTGGACATAATTTACAAACAACTGGTCAAGTTTTTTGTCATAGAAACCCGTCTGAAAATTACGTGTACTGAGGTCGCTGTACATGTACATTGCTCTTTAAATTCTCTGACCGCGATTGTACTTTAAGAATCATACACGATCATAATACATTATTCTTAAAAACGACGAGTAGATTGATTTCATGCATGTGTTTTAACTGCTTTGCTCTTATTTAAAACTGATTCACATTGTGAAAATGTATATACAATTTTTTTTCAATATGAAAGTCACAGTAAAGCTAGATCATTTATTTCTAAGACAGGTATTTTAAACATGGATATCAGAGCCAGTTTTTAATTGAATGTAAATTTATAATATGTTCTAAATGGTTGCAAATGTTTCTCAGTCAGCAACTTTATTTTGTCTCTGAAGTCATATGTTGCTTGAATTTGAACACAATTTGAAAAATCTGTTGCCCTAGAAAGATGGTTCTCATCTGAGCGCCTTATGTTCCAATCCAATGCACTTCTATTGGGCAATTTTCTGTTTGCATACTTTAGTTTAACAATATCTATAATAACTTTATTATTAGCTCTAGATATTCATACTCGGAGAATATTTTCTGCTAATATATGCTAGGAATATTAAATATAGGTTTCAATTAATATTTTAAAAATAAATTTTACACATTTTAAACCTGGAAGTTAAAACTCAAGAGACTTTGATTTACATCTTTCGCCTAAAAAGCGCCCATATCTTAAAACTTACATCACTGACCTCTTCTTTTAATATTTTGAATTACACGAAACTTTCAACCGATCGTGAAAATCTTGATACAAGAAAATATTTTATTGCCTATTTATATTGAAATTACACAAATATTTTTAGTGCAAAAAAGTCATGCAAGAATTTACTTGCATTAATTTGCAGGATTTCTTTTTCAATAAGAAATATTGTTTAATATATTTAACATAAAATAAGATTATATTTATTGCCAGGATTATGTTTGGTAAAATATAATTAAAGTTAAAGTGATTAATCTAAAAGTTACAGTTTAAATACAAAAAAGGTGAAGTTAACTGTACCTTTGCTCAGTAAGATGACCCCTAATGTTCTTTGCGATTTTGAGTTATTCTTTATGAGTACTTATCTAAAATAGACTTCTTAAAAAATCTCAAAAAGAGTATTGCTCGAAAAATGTCTTTCACGTACCTGTACCTATGGTCCTATAGTGTAGAAGACTCTGAGTTCATGATTATCACCGTTTCCATTTTTCTCGTTTCTACATTTGTACGCATGGTGAAAGTAAATACCTATTTTCATACTTCATTATCTTGTTCATTACTCCTTTTAACCCACAATTTCAATTATTTTGTAATTTGAGGAAAGAATTCAAGGTGTAGATATTAGGCAAATGAATCAAATTTAGGAATTCTGCATTTTGAAGTTTTTTTTTTAAATTGTGTATTGGCCATCCCAGTTTATCATTCTGTCTTCTTTTAGCAATTATATCTGTGATGAACTGCTGTTGTTTTCACTTTGGAAATAAAGCATTTGTTAATTTAACAGGACGAATAAACTCTGAAAATAGCAATTTTATTCAATGGATAAATTTCAAGTATACACGGTTGAAAATGTAATAACTTTTAATCTTAAAAAATGCAGCAATTGGTAATTTTTATTCAGTTGGCTTAACAAATAAAGACAGATTTATTTATTAGTGATACTAAAACGTATCACTTTTCTTTTATTACAAATTCCATCATGACATTCATCATGTATTCAATATTTATATCCAACAGGTTGCCACGATTTCGTTGTATTAGCCAGATTCTCGTAATCTAAATTTAGATATCCTAATTTGGAATAAAGGAATGAACAATGATCGTCAATAGTTTGTATAACATTACGAGGTATTGTTGATATCCACCGGTATGCATTTATCACTGAATTTCCCCTGTTAGTACAGTAGTCACACAATCGAACGGGACCCTTCATAATCTGCGTGACGTAGTCCTTTACACTTTTTGTATATTTGATCTCCAAGAAATTATATATTTTTTGCACAATGATTAATGGGTTTTGGCACAAGTTTTCATAGATAACACTCATTATTCTGTCTTTATGACAGTATTGTGCCACCTCAAACGCTGACAAGTCTAGCGAAATACGACTACACAATTCCTTAGCAGACACCGATAGATTACCTTCATTAACAAGCTGTGTAAACTGCGATTGCAATGTACCTCGTGGGTCTCGTATAAGGTGAATAATTTTCAGTTTTGGAAGCCATTCCAAAAGTTTTCCCGCCATGAATACGGACAGTCTTATTGTTTTTATGGTGCGTGTCCCAGATCCAACACATCTGTCGCGTAACATCCATATACAAGTTCGCACAATTTCAATTTTACTTAATGTGGTGTTACTTGGATTGATGCATCTGTAATAATTTCCTAGTTCTGGGGTATGTTCTGCGATGAAACGATTAGTTAAAGCCGTCATGTCAATGTGACCAAAGTTGCATGTAAACCAGTTGTAAAGTAATTCTGCATAGACGGTTTCAAGTTCCTCCCTGGAAATCGTTCTGGAAATTAATAAAACAGTAATCTAAAATTAAACGCTTAAATGTTCACATTATCTTAAAACTACAACACTGATAAAATATCGGCGATGTCCTGCAACTTAGTGTTGGACACTAAATAACCGCCGCTATTTCATCCATTTTTTTAGCAGAGACATTCAAGAAATAACAGTTTTATAGAGTTCCTGCTCTTTGTCCGTTGATATTGAACTGAGTTTTCGTCGAGTAGTTGTATTCTGATGAATTATAAATCGCGTGAGAGATAATGCTAAAAAACTCTTTTGAGATGGTCGTTTATTCGTCATCTACGTTGAGACACTTATAATTATAATGTCCATTATCGAAAGACTTCAAATGATTACAGGCGATACTGTTCCAACAAATAGATGGAACTTGCTGTACACACACACACACACACACACACACCCTCACACACACACACACACACCCACAGAGAGAGAGAGAGAGAGAGAGAGAGAGAGAGAGAGAGAGAGAGAGAGAGAGAGAATGCTATCTTGATTCTAATATCCTAATTACTACAAACAACTAGTCACCGTTTTGTTCCATTTAGAAACTGTATTGCAGATTTTCCATTCACAGCTTGTGTTATGCCATGTAATGGTTCAAACATGTAGAAGTCGCCATCAATATGACGGACGAGATCAGCAGTTAGAGTAGATCCGCTCCTCATGTAAGCCACTATCAGCCGCATTGGCGTGTTGATATTGTTACTGTCTGCATACAAAGATACTCAAATTATAATATCACTGGGCAGAATGTGTGATGAGACACTATGCAACGCTATATATTTCCTCGAGAAAGAATGTATGACAATAAGAAACCATGATGTAGGACATCATGTATAGATAAAAAGCAGGAAAAAAATCAAAGACACATTCTTGTAGTCGCCAGTTTATAGTATTTGTGTTAAATGTAATGTGAACAAATTTCTTTCTTCTGAAACCAAAACTGCAAATGTTTTAGGAGCATGTGCCATATTTACATAAAGTATTTTATGTATTTTAAGGATGAAAAAAATTGTTAAACCTTTTCTGTGGTAGGGTTTTTCAAAAATATTTCTGATCAAAGGTGGATGAATTTGAAAGTATCGATATACAAGTATAAATATATCAAAAGATTCTTAGAGCACAAGAAAAAGAACAAGATACATGGATTCTTCTGGTAAAAACTCTTTGTTATAATCTTAATAATCGTTATAATCCTGTTTTACCAATTTAGCTTTAGCAGAATGTAGTCACTGAAATACACCAATTCTTTTTTCTCCTTTAACGGATTTTAATTTGTTTCCTTTGTATTTATGTTAACAAAATACCTGATAGATGTACAGGCTTTGTTTCTGACGAACAGTACACAGGTCCAATTCGTAAGCTCTTGATTATGGTGACTAGATCTTTTTCTAAAATTAGATATGAATGCGCATGAAAAGTCTGGATAAGAAACGTAAAATAAAAATATGAATTTATAATTGATGGTGGTGTCCAACGCCCTTTTAAATCATTTATATTCAATAAATTTGAAAAGAGTTGGATAACTTGCTATATAAAAAGACTTAGAGAAGGCCAATAACAAAACACTGCACAAAATGGGGGCTTGGGGTGGTAGGGAATTGGCTTAAACTTCATACTGTATGCTTTATTTTTGATAATAATACAAAGCTTTTCTAAATTTTTAGGTTTAAACTCAGAATACGCTTTAGAAGGCTTATTATCCTGATTAAAGACAAAAGATGTGATAGAAATTGATAGGAAAATTGTTTCGTCTACATCGTAGAGAAATTGATTCAAGTCAAGAAAGTATTCATATGTGTATCTGAAAACAATCCAAAAGATTGCAAGGTTAACTCTACAAGATAGAATATTTAAAATCTATCAAGAATTATTTTGGGTAAATCCAAATTTCATTCTGTTTATTGAATATAAGACACACAGAGAATACATTCGGCTTTCAAAAGGGGGAGGGACATCTAAATATTGAGAAAAGAAAAATAATTGAATTAAAAGCTTTGAATATCTCACCTAAAAAGAAAAAACAAAGCAAAAGAAAGAAACAAAAAAAAAAAAAAAAAAAAAAAAAAAAAAAAAACAACCCAAAGAAACAAACAGAACAAGACAAAACAAACAAATAAGATCAGCCTATACTTCTTAAACTATTTTCGGAGTCGGATGGGGTTTTTAGGCTATTCTCGTTTTCAACCGGCCTTTGGATGAAAAATTCCATACTAAATAAACAGCAAAAGACTGTTCTCGAAAAAAATGGGTCGGAACTCCTATGTTGTCTCACATACTCGTTAATCACCTAGAGGTGATTGTTGAATCTGCGAGATATCTGAAGAGTTTCACTGGAGTGAAGACCTCCCTGATCCCCTCTGATATGATTTTCGATTTTTTCCTTATGTTATATGAAAGAAAGATGTGTAGTTTATTTACTGTATATGTTATAATGGTACTAGCATATTAAACACATGCAATGTCAAACTTTGTTTACAATAAAAAGTGTACCTTTTGTAACCTCTGTTTTTCATGTTTCAAACCATTTCCAATTCCACTAGAATACCTCATCACTTACAAACGAATTGAGTGTTTTAAAAAAAAAAACACGAGGTCTTAATACATAAGGTATCATTGTAGTTACAGACAGGACGAGGACATGAATATATTCATTTTTACTGGCTCACAAAATGAGAGTTGAAGGCAGAAAGGGGAGTAATTAACTGTGATCTAGATCGCTTGGACGTTTAATCGCTTGGACGTTTAAAGTTATTGAAGGGTTGATTGTATCGTACGCGTTCATCTGGAAATTAATCTTTAAAGTCCCCCTTTCCGTCAACAAGGACAGATCTTTTTTTTGATAATGACATTTTACGTGACATGGCAACACGATTTTTCATTCACAGACTCTTGTTATAGCATAGGGGGATATCCTTCCGTTATTTTTAGATAATCTTTCGAAAACTTATATTTCATGACATTGTCGTGACTCTACAAGACCACATGCTATGATAATAGCATTTTACAAAAAATCACGCTTATAGTATATAAGAAGCAACCCGACCACTCAAGATGTTGAAATGTACAATATTTGTGTTTCATCAAAATAGACAAGATCTTTTATACCGCATGACCTTGCCTTCCTTTTTTTTATTCACAAACTTTTATAATGCATATAAGGAGAACCTTGGCCTTTTTTAAAATAGAGAATTCTTTTTAAAAACGCAAATGTACGACATTGACATGAATAAGTATGCAAATAAAGTAACATATTTTTCGCGAAAGCACACTTTTAGTATATAGAAACCAACCTGACCTCTCAAGATATTTAAAATTTACAATATTGTTCGAAAATCTTTTTTCCTTGACCAAAATAGTATATCTACTTTTACCACAACTAATTAGATTCTTTATATATAAAACATAAATCTTAGAAAATTTTATCATATGTCAGCAGATAATGCATATTATAATATTTAAATATTTTATCTACTTAGATTTATAACCAATTCTATAACAAAAAGAATCTTCAGGTGAAAGATTTTCAACACAAACATTATAAACGAACCGTTTTTATATACGAGTATGTGTATTTTGTGAACAGTCAAACGTGTTGCAGAGATTTATTGATAAGATATAATAACTACCAGTAACATATGTGCACTACTTATTATTTTCCTCAAACGAAGTTAAAAACTTTTCTCTGTATTGTCATCAATTGTTCTCTGAAACTACTTATCCGATTGAGTTGAAAACTTCTTAAGGTTAATAGGCGTGATTTGTAGATGCACAGAACGATGGTCATTTTGTGCAAATAAAATGATTAATATGATTAAAATATCTTTAATAATCTTAGTATCTTTAATATTATCTTAATCTTAATATCTTTAATTAATAAGGTGAAATATAGGTATTCAAAACTAATTTATTGATTATTTTTGATTAAGTATTTGAAGTGTATTAATAATAGTAATACATTTTTTGTCTTATAGAGAAAGTATAGCGTAGGCATCACAACGTGCTTGTTTCGATGCTTAAAAATACTTAATAGTTATTTCAAAGTAGGTGATTAGTAATATCTTAATATAAATAGTGTTCAATTAACATATATTTCCTGTTGCTAATTTGTAATATTTGGTAATATTTGGTAAATGTTGGACATTTCGAAGTTTAAACATGAAATTATTTTCTGATTTTTTGTTTGCTAATCGTTGTGATGATTCTAACAACTTAAAACCAATATCAAACTTTGTTTTACATAGCCAAAACTTATAAGTGTAAAAACAAATAGGCTACTTTTTGTAAGGAAGTGCTCTTAAATGAAAAAAATTCAAATGATTACAATTTTCAATAATCAATAATTCAGCTCTAATTTGGAAATGAAACGTGGTCTTGATATATCCGGTATCAACGTTCTTCCAAAGTTGTTACGAAAAAGATCTTTGATATCAATAGACTAAATTCTGCACAAGGCCATCAATTGACATTTGATGACAGAAGAGGGAGTAACTATTCCTATATCAAAGGTGATGGAATGTTTGGCGTTTTGAAATTATGAAAGGGTTGATTATATAGAACACGTAGTCTGTATATTTACTCAAAGTCCTTATGTGCGAAATTTAATGTTTAAACTTCCCATTTCCGTTAAGTTAGAAGTGCTCTTTTGTATTGCATATGACGTGACATCACGTTTTTACATTCACGAACTTTTTAAATAGAATATGTTCATTTGTCGTGAATGTGCAAGAACCAATTGCAGTGAAAATAACGGTAACATTTAAACATATGCTTTTAGAATATAGAAAGCAACCCGACCTCTCAAAATAATAAATTTACAATATTTGTGTATTATATTCGAATGCATGTAACTCACAAAGTGAAAAAAAATTATTTGGTTTTTTTGTTGACAGGTCAAATATTTTTTGTCTAAAATATAAATTTGATAGTTTTTTTTTATATGTTAGGGAAATGACACACACATATATTTTATATACATGTATTTTTCTTCTAGTGCATGTAACCTGGGTTTTTGTTGTTGTTGTTTTACAGAGAATCTTTAGGAAACAAGCTTTTAAGAGATTATCAGCTTACAGTTTTTTTTTTATATGTGTTTATCTTTGTGAGTATCTCAAACATGTCGCCTACTGACGTGACCTCGTATCTGTCACTTACATATGTGCATTTCACCGTTCACGGTAGCTCAGTCGGTAGAGCGCTCGCTCCGTGATCGGGAAGTCGTGAGTTCGAATCTCGGCCGCGACTGACCTAAGTCGATAAAAAATGGGTAGCAACTGTTCCTTCGCCATGCGCTCGGCACTTTGAAGTGAAAGTTGCGGGTCCATCGGATGAGACCTTAAAAACCGAGGCCCCGTGTCACGGCAGACGTTGGCACGATAAAGATCCCTCACTGCTCAATGGCCCTGAGTGCCGAGTAAAGGTCAAAATTTGAAGCCCTTCACAGGTATATGGTGACGTCTCTATATGAGTGAAAAATTCTCGAATGGGATGTATAACAATATTCAATCAATCAATCAATCATATGTGCATTTCTTATTATCAATATCATTTAAAGAATGTTGTATTAATGGAAATGGTTTATGGTTCATGTATTTCAGTAAATTAATCATACACTATGGATCACTCTTGAATTTATATAATTTAGGATTCAGAGTCTTGCCATATTTGAAGTGCATCAGTGATAGAAATATAAAATATTCTATTCTATATATGGTATAGCATAAGCATCATGATTTGTTTATTTAAATACTTAATCTAATAAGAATTTCAGAATAGGTAAATAGTAATATATTACTATAGGTGGTCTAAGAGTGTTTGATAAATAGATATTTTACTAGGTACTTTTCACTTGAATTTATTTGAATTTATTTCAGAAATAATAATTCACACAAAAACTGAATAATCTTTTTGATTCTTCCTTAAGCCTCACACATATTCACAAATAATACTTACTGTCTGACATTATAAGTACATCGTGAATTGTCGTATAAATAACAGGATTCAGAGAAATTCATTTTGTCTTTATATTTTTCATTATCTTTGAAAACTGTATTTGCAATGCATTGAACTACTGAAGAAATTTCAATCTTTTATTCCCTAACTTGGTTTTTTTACTAGTCAAAATTGAATCATAATTGAAAATTGTTATGGCAGGCAGGTTATATATGATCAAGATTTAGTTAACGTTCCATTATCATTTGAAATTTAACCCCTTTTTAGAATATAACATTTTTTTTGAGTAATTCAATGACAATCTGTTATGTTTTTCCAATAGAAAAGTTACATAATTATTTGAAATAAACCCTTTTCATAATATGACATATGTTTAATTCAGTAATAATAATAATAATAATTTTTAGTTTGAATTTCTACACAATGCAATTAAATTCACTCCTTACATAAATGAAGAAACTAGAAATTATTTGCAGTTATTTTAATATTTTAATTTTCTCAATCTTTGTTAATGTGTCAGTCACACAATATGACTTCATCCATCCTCCATATCAATCACTGTCACTGAAGCATATGTATTTCGCAGGAAAAAAACTTCATATTTTTTTTTTGAAGATTGTTCAAAAGCACATCTTTTCCTCAGATTTGTGAGAAAAAAGTCCATAGACAATAAATTTTATCAAAGTTTGCTTTTTAACTTTAATAGATTTAAATTTTCTTTCTCTCCTCCCACTAAATTTTGGTAATATTTTATATTTCCTGAACTTTTTTACTATCTTAATCCTGCATTGCTGGCTATGTATTTTATTTTTTCATTTTTCAATTTTATACACAATTTGAATTTCTATGTACCTTTATATTATGATATTCCTATTGTAAAATTGCTTAGAGTTACTTATATTATAAATAGCGCGGTGCAAATGATTTATTATTACAATGTATATAAATAGCCACTTCCTTGAAATTTACGTAGTTTATTTAAAGTTTGTTGTTGACCATTTTATTGGGTATAAAGTTTGTATATCCTTTATTAATTCGTTACATATCAAATCCATTTCCTTCAATAGTTGGAGAAGTTTGCTGTCAAGAAGGCGGAAAGGTAAATTACTTTGTAGAGAGAAACTTTCGGATACATTATTCCCTGTGATTTGTCATATAGAATTACTGAATCCTTATTTTCATAATTGAAATATTCACAATTCTTACAAACGATACAATGATATATGAAACGCTTGTCCATTATGTATAGGAGAAAGGCCGAAAACTGTCCATTCTGTGAGAGAAAGAACTATTCGAGGGCCGTAGGCCCGAGATTAGTTCTCTCTCTCACAGAATGGACAGTTTTCGGCCTTTCTCCTACTTAAAACATGATCTCCATTGTTCTGAAAATTAAATAAAAAATGTACAAAATGACAGGTAGCACACACACAATGACAAGTTCATTGTTTACGGAATGGACTGTCACAGGTAAGCTAGGGATGCAGAGCAATTTGTTGAATAGTCGTTCTTTTTCAGATGCAAATAACAAAAAATCTTTGTCTTAAGAATGGACAGTTACAGGTGAATGTGGTGGGATACTAGTATTTATACAAGTATGCGATGCTTCAAAATCAGTTTACAGTTTGCGTTGTAAAGGCATACATGTTTTCCTGTGATGGAGAGAGTATATGACAGAATCAAAATCTAATAAACCAAAATATGCACAAAATTAGTGATATTTGGATCTGGAAACAGAAAAGTGAGAGTAAAAGAAATAGTAGCCAAATTTTGACCCAAAAATGAACTTTGACGACAGATACAGATGATCAAATTCGAATCAAACCTGGAAATGTTTTATTTGAATTCTATTTTTGAGGATATATTAACTGCAGCAGTGTAATGGTGAGAAGCAAATTCTGTTCTGAGTGTTGGATTAGCCATGAGCCAATCTTTGACCTGAAAATGTTTTTAAAATCAAATCTGGAAATGTTTCATTTTTATATATTTTCTATCGAAATATTAACTGCAGCAGTGTAGTGTTCATGGTGCAAACTGTTTTCTGGTTGTAGGATTTAATATAAGACGTACTTCTATCTGAAAATGAATTCTCCTTCATTTCTCTTCATTTTTTATTTGATTATCCCCTCGAGGGAATGATTTTTCCGAAATTTTAATCAAATGTGAAATTTTGTCATTTGAATTCAAGTTTTGTGAGAATTAAGTTTTGAGTATTGAAATAATAAATGCATTATTCATGGATTTAAAAGAGTAAAATCGAGTGGATGCTGTGCAGACATTGTGTTCTGGATTAACTTTGACCTCCGCGTTCCTTTTGTTATTTGCATAAAAATTAAAGAGTATTGTTCAAGGAGTTAGCTCAACATTAAGCTATAGAATGGACAACACAAACAAAAGGTTTACGACACAATCATGTTTTAATTGACAATACATTCCACTCATGGAAAAAAGTAATTTAGCCATGTTTTATGTTTATCCCTCAGAAGTTTTAAGATTTTCTTATTGGAGTATCAAATACACAGTAAATGATAAAAGAATAAGATAAACTCATTTCATCTGTTGATTTTATTATGAACACTTTTATTTCTCTTATAAAAATACACAATTTAAACAAATACTGATGTACAGTATCAGTGATTATTAATTTTCATAAAGTTTGCACACAGCTAAATATTTTAAATCTTAGTCAAAAATATTGGATATTAAATGTAAAATTAAATGAAATAATCTTATGCTTGATTTGACATACCTGAAAAAATCCTGTAGATATGAAAGAAGGAAATAAATCCAAGAAACACAAACATATACCAAACTCTTGTGAAAAAACTTCGTGATGGCCACATGTCCACAACTGCCTCGACTTATTTGTACTCAGAAAAGTTTATATTATCTTTTGGTATATTGGCTTCAGAAATGTTTATAGGAACCATCTGTATAACAAAAAGTAAGTAATTGTGTGAAACACTGTTATATTTGATTTCTTAAGAAAGATGACTTTCAGATGGAGAGGCAAAATAATAATCAATAAAAACAGCTAAAATAAGATATGTTTTATTGTAGAGAGGTAACAACAGTCTGTTCAACATAAAAGGATCCTGTTTGTTCTTTACGTCGATTCATTCAGCGCCACGTTTTCCGACCCACAAATTTGAATTTATATCCATCACATCGATTGTTCTGTTGATTAAAGACTTGAATCAATATCCATGTCACAAGAACGCTTCTTTTGGTGAATTTCATTTATTCGATTTTTTTTTATTTCTAAATGCGTCAGAATGTCTGCCCTTGAAACGTGAGTAAATGGATCATACGCCCTTCAACTCTAAATCAATATTTTTTTGAAATAAAAAAAATTCTTGAAATGTTAAAAAAACATTAGCATAGAATTATGAAAGTTTGTGTGAAAATGGTAGGTTTTTAATAATATTTGACTAACTTATATACTTAACGAAAAACATTTTATGTAGATTAAGCGGAGTTTTCTCTTCATATGATTCTTCTAAAGAAAAACAAAACTTAGACGCATTTGTAGTGATAATAGATGATATAATATTGCATTAGTGGATCACTTTCTTCAAGTAATATTATATTTGTATAATCCTAACTAATCGTTTGAGAGTTTTTTTTTTTTTTTATATCAGGTGCATAATACTGCTATCCATAACCTGCATAAGTTTTATTAATATTGGATCTTGTTTCATTTACAGTAATTATTTTTGTTTAATGATACCATTGCTTATAGATAATGGATGCAAACTCATCCAGTATGCTTCATTATTTGTGAATTCTAAATCACCCATTGTTTCTATAGAACTTGAATTTAAATCTCAACATTTAGATTACATCGAAAACAATAACTTCTGTTCATTAGTCATAAAATTTCTATGCAACACTTGCAAAGCTTTATTTTATTTTTTTTTTAATTTCAAAAGAAATAACCCTATTTAAGATTTCATGTTGACATATTCATCATATTGAGTTGAGCGAAAAAAAAAATCGAAGCTAAATCATTCAATCTGCTTGCAACTTTAATTGGATGTACCAAGTCACATACACACGTCTCTTACAACTTTGTCCCAGCCAATTTCTAGCATCTCAAAAAAGCGATTTCTCAATTCATACAACGTTTCATCAGATAGGTTTTATGAAGGGTTTGTTCTTTCTCCAAATTCAGAAAAAAACTGTATTACGCTTCATTGATAATTTTACGATATTTCGAATGGTTCAGAATGATATTGTCTTTTTTTTTTTTTTTTTTTTTTTTATAAAAAAAATGAAAGTCTAAGTTATCAAAGGCATTCTCCTTAGTCTTTCTCTCTAGAAATTTCGAAAAATATATCAGTACTCCAAGCTATTCAAAAGCAGCATGCACAATTTCATCAACATGACAATACAGTAAGGCCATCATTAAAAATATCTATGTTTCCCCTAACCCTATCTTAAAATCTCAAGATGGGTAGGTAGGTAGGCAAATAATTTTTTTTTGACAGCAGCTTTGAAAATATATTCTTAAAATCTAATAGAATGATAACTTTATAAATAAGTTAAGTACAAAAGAAAGTGATTTGTAAACAGCTAGAATACCATACAAATGCAGTTTAAACTCAACATTTAAGGTAAATTAATTCACAACTGCTATTCAATCGAAATATCTCATACCAGAGTAAATTTGTTGAAATCAAATACATCTGTTTAAAAGATTCTCGGGTACGCAAAGACTGGACACCAGAGTATATTTTTTATACCTACTACCAGCTTCCATTGCTCTGTACTTTGTACTTTTTCAAGGGCTTCGAATTGTGCAGTGCTTCTAGAGCATTTCGTTTTAGAGTCTCGAAGTCAGGAGCTATTTCTAAGTTGCAGGTTTAAATCCCAATGCGGGACGTTGAGACCGATTCTCCGAATGGCATAGCAAAAACTAGGTCCAGTTACGGAGTAGATACTGGCACGAAAAAAAACCCTTACTGCTCATGGCCTAAATTTGGAGTCCTTCACCAGACAAATGTTTAAATAAATGTTGTTGTCCCAACAATTATCAAAGGGATTCAAATCAAAGAAACAACCAATCTTCCGGGGACTTATTAAAGAAAAATACACGGACGTCTCAGGAAACTTGTATCATAATTTCAAATCTATTTGGAAAAAGCATGTTAACAATATTTGATTGAGGCAAACAGTATATATAAATGATAACATGTCATAGTATACACAATGTCAATGTTACGAAGTTTAACCCATGATTAAAAGGCATGAAGAAAGGACATTTGAATTCTATTCATTAGGATGAAATATGCAGACTTATTTACAACTCCTATGGTCCGATATAGTAAACACTGGAATATTGATGAACTGTGTATAAGATCAAAACTCAAATTAAATAAAATGCAATGAAATTGATTGGTGCTTTCACAAGGTGGACCCCTTGTCTGCTCATGAGGGGTATCATAAGGAGGGCCTATGGGCCTAAGCATGCTCTCTACGTACCTTAATTTTAAGACAGGCTAGTAAATACAACCCAAACACTTTCAATTAGTCATTGGATACGTTGCCTTTCTTTTAAAACACGAACTAACCCTCCGTGACCACATGTTGTAGGCGCTATTTTGTTTCCAATAAACGCTTGAAAAATCACAGAACAAAATCAGTCATTCTGGTAAAAAACAGATTTGATGGCATTTCATTTTATAGAAGTTGATAAACATAAAAAAAATATTTGAATAATCTTAAGAAAAAAATTTTCAGTCGGCTCGTTTTAATTGGGGCGGTCGCGTTAGGGGAAACAAAGGTATTTTTTATTTTGGCCTAAAACGAAGTGCCGGCAGGGAAGGACGATTTTGCTTCGTTATTAACGTAATTTGTAATATCCGTTAAGTTTACAATATATTTTAAAGCCACAGGGAATGAAAATCACTTCGCTATAAGGCCAATTCATTACAAACGTGTTTTACTGTATGATATGTTATAGAAAGGATCCAATCTCAAGTTAAAAATAAACAGAATAGGTTTTTTGTTTGCTATCATTTCAGTCTAATGAGAAACCTCTTACACTCAACTGGAAGTATCCTGCTTTATTACTCAATCCATGCAGCAAGTGTTTTATCTTCCACATTACATGATTTTAGAATTCCAGTTCCAATGAAAGTATATTATTTCATATCGAAAATCAAATATTTACCATGCATAGAAGCGGAATTAATAGTGTAACTAAATAGTTCAATAGGTTTTTGCAGCGATTTTCTTTTAATGTTTTAGAAAATAATTTGCAAAAAGATCACTAATCTTTGCCAAGTGCAAAATGATGACTAGAAGGTGAAGTTTTAGCTCTTTATAATGAAAACTAATAATTACTAGACAAAAGAACCGTCTGTTATGACTGCAATTATGGATCAGAGGTAGAATTTGTCGTTTTATGTTTAATGCTGTTCTGTCATTCAATAATTAAACAGCATTGGTTGTGAGGATCTTAACATATGGAGTATATATAAGTGATAGGGATTTTTACTTATGTTACTGATAATATTTACTGAAATATCACTCCAATACTAAAAGAAATATTTCTCGTAGACTCACATTTTTTTATCTAATACTTAAAGAAACAACTCTCTAATACCTTTTGAAACTCCTCTTTGATACTTCTTAATTATACTTTGAATACCTACTGAAACACTAATATTTTACTTAGTGATCCCTTAAAATCTACTGAAACATCCTTACTATAATCAATGAAAATTCATCAAAAACTAATTTAATGTTAACTCTATTAAGAAACATCCCTTTATAACCTCCTGAAACACCACTCTAATATGTACTGAAACTTCACTCTTTAACATTCTTAAATACCCCTCTAATACTTACTGAAATATTCCTCTAGCAATAACTTGAACTTTTCTATCATAATCTATGAAAAACTAGTACATAAGCATCCTTCTAATGCTTACTGAAACATTACTCAAATGATTACTAAAACACCCCTCAAATACGTACTGATATACCATTCTTAAACTTCTTTTAGCCCATCTATTACGTGCTTAAGTTCGTTTAAATATGTACTTAAACATTTCTCAAATATTTACTTAAACATTTGTCTAATTAATACGTTTTGAAATGTCTCTGCAATATTTACGGAAGCATTTCCTCCAATACATAAATATCCTATATATTAGTCACTTTCATGCTCCTCTAATACCTACATAAATGCCCCTCTTATACTTCCGTAAACATATTACCAAAACTTCTAAAACACACTTTCAATACTTGCTTTTGAGCTTGAATACTGTTCGTTATCTCCATATTTCATTACTGAAACATCCCTCTTAAACTCCATTTGGGCATTGAGTTTAATTCGTGAAATGAACAACAAAGTCCCGCGTACATCAGTATGTTATGAAGTATCTTTTTTGTTGATGATACATTATTTGATTATCACTTGGACTCTTGGTGACTGCATATCTATTGAAAATGACGTAATTTTCTCACTACGCAGCACTGTTAAGGCGTACTTCAAAGAAATCAACAGAATGTAAACGTGCATAAATACATACCTTTTTAAACTGAATTTTTTTTTGTAAAGGTACTATATTATCTTATGACTTTAACATTCTTTGGAATAACATTGTATACCCCGCTCTGTACTGAATTTGGTTTGGTTACGTTATTTGATAGTCACGTGATAAATGCATGTAATATGTACTGTATGTAGGTCATAAACAAATTTCAATATCGCAAGGGCATACCCTAGTTAAAATTAAAAATTAAAGTATTGGTTTGTTTCTACATAACTTGTAGTTTTTGGAAAGTGCTGCTGCTTTAAATAGAATTCGCATTTTATTAGTTTAAATTTCAAGTTATCTGACTAAAGTCGAAATATGTGTGACCTTTACCAAATATTTAATGCATTTATTAAATTATGCTATCGATTTCAGGAAAGCATCAGCACTTTTCAAGTTGAGGAATAAGTCCGTTATGTGTATTCAAAAAATGGTCAAGATCTATTAAGTGTATGCCCTTGCGAAAAGGCGATTTAATGAGGCACCTCGGCGTGAAACATGCACACCCTGTAGACAAAAACACGGTAGAATTAATTCAATACATTCTCTCGATATTTTTTTTATATAATGGCACTAAACAAACGTTTCAGATTTATATTAATGGTCTACCTAAGATTTGCAAATAATATTCTGTTTAATAATAAAATGCATTTTTCACTGTGAAAAAAATTACTTGATCCGCCTCTCACTGCACATAAAATGCGTCAAACTTTACCATGATGACGTCATGTCGACAAGTGCATTGCGATCAGTGACTTGTTTATATCTTGCTGTGTGGGATTTAACTAGCGACAAAAATGAATGCAGTGGTAAGTTTTGATGTAGTTCATTACTCTTATGCAGTTTAGATTCGCAAATTATTTCATTTTCTGTTATTGTGAGGAATTGCTATATTTGTGTGATGTCACAGTAAACTTTTCCCGTATAAATTAGGCTCCGCCCCCTTTATGCAGCCTTAACAGAGCTGCGTAGTCTATGTAATGTGACGTCATGAATGGCGTAATTATTCCCAAATCATTAAATGTATACAAAAATGGTCAAATATGTACGCTATTTTTCAATATTTTGCATAAAATCCAACCTCTGATCCAAAATGTGGAATTATATAACGAAAGAACTCTTTCTGAACATTATAAAACACGTTTTATTTTTTGAAACGAGGGGTGGGCTCATATTTTGATTTTTTTGCCGAAGGTGCTCAAAAACATATTTTCGCAAATTTCAAGCATATTGAAATTTCACAAATCCTGCTTTTTATTCGTTGAACTCTCGGAGGAAACTGTAGTATAGAAAATAAAAGCGCTAAGTGTCTCCTTTATATCGGTGTTTAAAATGAAACATATGGTCTTGGTCAATAAATTGGTAAATGGACAGGGTAATTTTATGCATTAAATAATGCTCTGTTCACACGGAGAGTTGAATTCGAATTAAACTCAAGTTACTGCGAATTAAATTTGAACCGCGTTCACAGGGAGAATTTTAATGCGAATCAGTTTGATTCGAATTCATTTACTGCGCATCAAATTATATTTCGCATTCGCACCGTTTGAACGCTAAGCGAAGCTAATTCGAATTACATTCTAACGGATGTGTAATGGTAACATTAAGTCACATGCCACATGTCGGTGGTCAGATATAGCTGTTTATGCTATTATTGAGTGAAAAACAAAGAAAAAATAAGTTAATCTCCAAAAGTATGTACAGACATTTTTACATTATGTCAGATGGGTCAGCTCTACATAAGGTGACGTCATTTGAAAATGACGTCATAATAGCCTTACTGAAAAGCCTTACTGTAGAATATTTTATTGCGACTAGATAAGAATCCATCTTGCTTCATTGCTTGTTTCATTAAGAAAAGATTTCCCGAGATATATTCGTAATGTTTTGTGTGTCCTTTTGTATTGAGAGGCCAATAAAAAACAGTGAGACATCCTGATATTCTGCTACTGCATACATTTGTTTTGTTATCTTTGATTGGTTTGACTCCAAAGTAACATGGAAATTTTAACAGTCAGAAAGGCAAGAGGGTTATCTACAAATATCATTCTTAGGATATACCTAGGTATACATCTTTCTCATTCGGGTTGTGTGATGATGGGAATTGTGTACGTATCTTTCAAAGAGGGAAAAGGTGACGGTCTCCAGATACAGAGTTTCATAGTATTCGTAGAATCAAAAGTAATTTCAAGGACAGACGACACGTTCCTAAATAATATATAATTTCCCCCAATAATTTGTCATTGATGTTTTGCTACTTTAATAACTTTCCTCACAAAAACTTAAGGTCTTACGGTACATGTACCCTACTAGGCATTTGTGCAAGATACCAGAGGATGGTGTCTCCTGTATATAATCCTTTTAGGAATCGTTTGAATTGCCTATATATACATATTTTTCAAAACAGTTTGAAAACATTGTAGAATTAGCAAGAGAATGACGATTATAAACTATTTTTGATATATTATGAAGAGATACAAAATAGATATTTGAGGATCGTGTAATTAGACCTTAAACTAAGATGAAGCAGAACATTTCACGTGAAATATAAAAGAAGGATGAGATATTTTAGCTTTGGTTTAACTTACCTGAAAGAATTGTGCATACATGATAAAAGAATGTAAGTCCAAGAAAAACAAACATAAGTCGAACTTTTGCAGGAAAACTTCCTGAAGGCCACATGTCGACTTATTTGTACCAAGACCGTAGGTTAAACTTTTTTTAAATACCTGCGATTCAAAAACCTTTGAAAAATCATACATGCGGCAAAAAGCAAGGACATTGAGCGTTTGTCTTTCTTCAAAACGTGATTCTCATGGGGAGGGGAGAGATAAAAATAATTGAATTTAACAAAAATTAGATCTGTTTTTGTTGTAGTGAGGTAACCACAGTTTGCTCAACATGAAAAGATGATATTTGTTCTTCAGTTCGATTCATTCACAGTCACGTTCTTTGACCCACATATTTAAATTACATGGACTGCACCGATTCCTCTTTTGATTAAAAACAGGAAATCGATATTCTATTTCACAAACTATGTTTGTCTTTTTGTTGTTTTTTTTTAATAATTCAAGTTTGTGCCAATCCAATTATAAATGAATTTGAGAAAACTGATCAGACCTCCTGAACCACATTTTTTTGGGATTTATATAACAGAAGGTTAAAAATATATATCAAATAGTGTATTTATTCATTCCTCGAATGATTCTAGAAGGATAACAATTCTTTGAGACCTTAAATTTCAAATCGCAACATCCGGATGCACCTGATGATTAGATATCATATCAGTCTTAATATTCATTACATCTCTCAAATATATATCTTGAACTTTTATAATTCTTAAAGAAAATGATAGAATTTAAAACTTATTGACATGTTGAGAAAATAAAAATTTTATATTCTTAATCTGCCATTGAAATTTTTCTCGACAATTAAAACTTCCTATTTAGAATGTTTAAAAAATTCATTCATCAGGTGCAATGCAGGATAATTCAGCAAGACGTCATTTATATCTGATTATGCTACAAAATTCCATGCATTATATTAACCTTCGGGGTTTTCTTTATTTCTGTTTGACAAACAAACATGAAACAAATCAAACGAGTCTAATAGTAGTTTACTCTAACAAATATTAATATACATAAAGTTTGACATATCTCGTGGTATTCAGGTTATATTTTGAACATGAAGTACATGAAGCAAACTAGAATCCAAAAGCTACTTGTACAAGCGATTCTAAAAGAAACAATCTAAATTTATTTCAGTTAGATATTCATTCCTTTCTTTCTTAAAGAGGAAATCATAATTATTCTTATAGACATGAAATAGAAACTATAATATGTCAGCGATAATTCTCAAAATATTTTGTGTAATAAAGTCCAAACTGATCAAATGCTATTTTTACGTCTCTCAAACTTTAGTTCATTTCTGTGTCATTTTACAATTTTATTATTAGATTGACAATAACTATCTGTAAGGTATTTTTTTCAGAACTCAGAGATTTGGTTGGAGAAATATCATCAATCATCAAACATTGGAATTACCTAAGGAGTCATGTGTTTAAAAAACGGAATTTTCTATGTTGGATTGGTTAATATAAAATGGTAGATATTTAATCAATAAATCTGTTTTTCTTTTTTTATATTTATATTTTTATATTTTTCTTATAATTTGCATACACTTTCAAGGGCTTCTTTTAAGTAAGCAGAGATCATCTCAGAAGATATCTTAGGTTTTGAAAAGTAGTGTCCAAATAGTTTATCAGATAAGTTTTCTCGATAAAGTCTTTTCTGTTCATACTTTAAATTCTAAACAATTGTATAAGAATCCTTTAATAAGGTTGTATTTCTGAATTTAAAGGTAAAATTAACAGAAATACGGGGTTCTGTAGTAAGATGCACAGAAAGGAATACTTCACTTGAATCCACAGTTAATTTGACCTTGAAAACAAACAAACAAAAGAGTTCTCTTAAAGAAGTATGAGTTTTGCTCATTTGAATATTGGGGTATAAATAGCATTAGATTTTTCTCATGTGAAGTAAAACAAAACCCGTGGTTCTGACGAGACTGTAGCTCTGCTGATTTGTTTATATGAAAGTGGATGATGAAAGTCGCACTTGCACTTAAAGAATAAAGTGTCCTTTTTTTTCTTTTTTTCTTTTTTTTTTTCTTTTCTTTTTTTTTTTTTTTTTTTTTTACATTTGTATGGATATTTATTGAAGCAAACAAAAAAGTGTAGGAGGGGAAGCAATTTTCAAGAGTTTCACAAAATCTATTTTAGAAACCATGAGCATTGCTAATTGACAAACACACACAAAACGATAAAATTTATTTTGTATCTTCGTGTAGTCTACTTGTATTCTGAAATATATTGACATCGTCCCAAAAATGCATTTCAAAGCATTTACAGAGGTTTTCAGTTTTTTGTAGCCATTGAATTCAAAATCAATAAACAGAATCATGAATGTTGATGGAGTCAAGTTTCATGTCAGGTTTATTGAAATGAAGACAGAAACAAGACTGGAGAAATTTTCAGAAGAATTTTACGAGAAAAATATTGTTAGTAACAATGACACCATATTCATGTATTAAACTGAAAAACGGAAAAACAAAATCGTGTATCTTTTTTGTATTCTACATACATCTCTCGTGCTGTATATATGGAACAAAATCTGCTTTAAAAATCTATTTTTGGTCTACATGTGTATCAAGTTTTATAGAAGTCGTACCAAAAACTGTGGGAGGAGTAGAGTTTTCAGAAATGTTACTGACATATAGATTAAACGACAGTCAGACAGAGGGGTAGATTACGGACACCTTACCCTTGAATAAAACCTTATGTCTTGTACCAGTAGAAACATCTTTTAATAACCTTAGTACGTATAAATGTTCCATCCTTTCAAAAATTAAAGCACATATGAATATTGTATGTTTTTGCATGGATATATTAAAAATTGTTAAGAATATAGGAGTATAGCGATTTTTAATGGCTACTAGTATTTAACATATTATACGCTCCTAGCACTGCGTACAAAGAGCTGTAGTTAAAGCAGAACAATATTCTTTTGCTTCCTTTCACGCAAGTACTAAATGCACACTTTAGACAAAAAAAAAAAAGAAAAAAAAAAGAACGAATATGAGAGGCACTAATTTCATAGTTTGTAAAAAAAAAAAAAGAAGTATAATCTCTCATGAGAATGTTTACAATAAGGGAAATGTTTTACATTAAGGGTGAATTAACCCAATATTTCAATCTTTATGTAATGCATATTAACATTTTCATTGACAACTACAACAAATATATATATATATATATATATATATATATATATATATATATATATATATATATATATATATATATATATATATATATATATATATATATATATATATATATATATATATATATATATATATATATATATATATATATATATATATATATATATACATATATATATATATATACATATATATATATATATACATATATATATATATATATATATATATATATATATATATATATATATATATATATATATATATATATATATATATATATATATATATATATATATATATATATCGCATAGACTTGCCGAATTTACTTTTAAAATCAATTTGCTTCCATATAAATTAATATAAGTTGATTTCAAAGAGTAGTGAAGTATTATAGGGGAAGGTTTTTTTTTAATTCCCTTCCAATAATTTTTATTGATTTTTTTTTTCTCATGTTGCAATGTAAATCAGCTATCAGATCTTTATATTGATTGACAAATAAAGAAAATTCATATGTACCACATTGTCAAGATTCCAATCAATTCATATCTTGAAAGTTGTTGTATGTTCCATTCCTTTTTCTTTTCTTTATTATTAAGTGTTTTAAAATTATAATTCAAGTCTTGTACATAGATGTAACGCTTTCAAAATCAAACCTATACACTGAAACGTAAAGATCCTATTTTCTTTACTGCACTGCAATTTTCCCTCCTTATATAACGTTTTCTTTACACTTGATAATGTTTTGCCATTTTTATATATCTTGGTTTTTGGCAGAAAATAAGTTCGGATACGAGTGAATTAAATCCGATGCTCTCTCCGATGTTCAAATATTAATTATCAAAACAGTTCTACTAAGTGAAATAAAAATAATTGTATAGGAAGCGATGTTTAAAACCGGTAAGGTGATCCTTTCGTAAAGATATCCCCTTAAGTGAAATTTTTCAGTAGGAGCCAATACTTCAAATATTTAAAAATACAATTTTAAATTAACATACATATTTAGTTTCTTAAATATTGTTTTTGTTGTTAAGTATTTTTTTTTTGTTAAAAGCAATAATTTCGCAATGATTTTATAGTATAGTTTTTCAAAACAAAAACCCCAACTGCCACAATACTCACCTAATCACTCTGTCAATTCAGTCTTTCTTCGGAAGGTTCCTATAGCTAATTTACCTGACGAATAAAATGTAACATTTGATCTATATTGTGTCCCCTCCCTATACCCTGGGGCTATAATTTGAAAAAGTCTCATTTCTATATTAAAATTGTAGCAGTAAAACCAATTAAGGCCTGATATTCTTGAGAGGATTGATTTAAAAAAAAAATTCCCTGTATTTATGAATTTCTATGTTAAGGCGTCATCCCTTATTTGTTATATTCCTTATGAAAGGGACCACAAGTTGAAAAAAAAAAATCTTAACTTCATTAGGGTGTTTGCATATTAATAATGTGTAAATGTTGTTCTGAGGTTCAGAAGAGACAGATTTTAAAAACATTTCCCCCATACATTCCTATTTAAAACTCTGATTCTTACTGTGATCATTTCCTAGCTAGATAAAAGAGGTTCGTTTGAACAAACTTTAATCTACTCTACATGAATTATTTCTCTGTCTGGGGCCCAGCTGATCTTGAAAAAAGTAAAATTTTAACTCATTATTCAGGCATGACCTTAAGACAAATGGCTGTGATTTGAAACACTAACTTTTATATATGCCGATATACAAACAACATATTTATATTGCATATTTATAAGACTAATTGTAGCTGTGCTGTTTTCTTCAAAAAAAAAATTCAAAGAGTTTATTTAAAAATAATGTTTTCGTAAAACGTTGACCATAGCCCCTGGAGTCGCTGTTTGAACGAAGTCGAGTCCACACTACTAATGAATGTGTGCATTGCTATATTGCTTATAACATTGTGGCCATGCTGCGCTTGGTGAGATTTTAAAAATAATTTTCAATATTATTGAATGTGTAAAACGTTGATCCCTTTAAGGACCCACCAAAGCCCTTTAGGACCGGTATAGAGCAAATTTGAATACACATTGCGATTATAGATAACTGGCTTTGCAGATCTTGAGATTTTGAAAGAATTTATGAATATTTTAACATATAAAACAATAACTCATATTACAGCTTCGCTCTAGCCATATGGATGGCGATTTGAACAAATCTGAATCTTCACTACTTGAAGGTACTTTTATGTTGACTACTTGGTTCTGTAGTTATTGTGGAGAATATTTTTTAAAGACTTCTCCTGTATCATTCCATGTAGAATTCTAACCCTTCATTGCAGTAATATTGCCATATTGTGAACACTTGAGTCTACACTTCCTGAAGATGCGTGTATAGTAATATAACTACATGTAATTGTGGTCCTGCTGTTCTTCAAAAGATTTAAAGGTGTTTCCTATATAAATATTTTTATATAAACATTAACCCTTTATTGTCGCCCACGATATCAAAGCTGGGCCATATTTTTTGAACAAATCTGAATTTTCACTTAGTAAGGTAGGTCTCTACTTGAATGATCATATAAGAGAATGATAGAATTATTGTAGATCTTATTTTAATGATATTTCATAAGTATCATCACTCAAAGATGACTGCATGTCTAAGAAGGTTTTGATCCCCTAACAAAAAATATACTATTATATAATAGTAAACTATAGTTTACTTTAGTTAACTATAGTTAACTATAGTGATAACTTTGACACTATGAAAACTTTGATTTACTATAGTGATAACTTTGACACTTTGATTTACCATAGTGATAACTTTGACACTTTGATTTACTAAAGTGATAACTATGAAAACTTTGATTTACTATAGTGATCACTATGAAAACTTTGATTTACTATGGTCAAAACTTTGATTTACTATAGTGATAACTTTGACACTTTCATTTACTATAGTGATCACTATGAAACTATAGTGATCACTTTGAAAACTTTGATTTACTATAGTGATCACTATGACACTTTAGTGATCACTTTGAAAACTTTGATTTACTATAGTGATCACTATGACACTATAGTGATCACTTTGAAAACTTTAATTTACTGTAGTGATAACTTTGATACTTTGATTTACTATAATTAGCTATAGTAAAGTATACTTAACTATAGCATTTTTTGTTAGGGTATTTTCAACTACATTTACATATCAGCATCTTGCATTTATGTATGCAATGTACTATATTTACATACGTAAGTTATAAAATTTTTAAAACAAAATTATGACACAATCTTTTTCGTACAAAAAGAATGACTTCTATTTTTTTAAGGCATGCAAATGAAGTTTTTTTTTCAGAACAAATGTGTTACAATTGCATTTTTTCAAGTTAAAGTTGAAAGAGATAGGGGTATATATATTAAAAAGTTGTCGAGAGGAGGAAAGGTAGTTGAGAACTACATTTTATGAGCCTTTTAAATACAACAGAAGTAAATTAACATATAAAAGAAAAAAAGAAGTGGTTAACCATGAAATGTCCAGAAATGCCTAATTTTGTAATAAGGTTGAATTTTCCATTTGGTATACTTTCCCAATTTGGAATACTTTCCCCATCAATCTTCCTCTTTTTTAATTACCATAATAAATGAAAGTGATACAAATTATGAATTTCTAACATGATAACTGATAAATAAAAAGATTTCAAATTTTCTTTGCTTTAGTTTCTATTGTATTCAGAACTACCAACTATTGATTTCACTGGAACTGTGTGATAAAAGAAGGCAGCACAATATCTTCTGAGTATTCTAGTTAAAAAAAAAACAAAACAAATCGTGACATGCGTTTTTGAGCTTTTTAATTTCGTTAAATGTTTTCTAATAATTTAAAGAGAAAAAAAATCCACAGCCCATCTTAAGAAAGCATTCAAATAAGTTTTCTTTCCTCTTCAGACTGAGTGATTCTTTGGAGTGTTTTAAACGACACTACCCTATTTTCATAATTTCCTTATTATTCCCCCTTAAAAAAATGCGCGACAGTTTATTCGAACAAATTTGTATTTCCTTCATCCAAGGATATTTTGTACAAGTTCGATTGATTTTGGCTCATGGTTCTTGAGAAGAAGTCGAAAATATAACCACAGAAAACGAATAAAATTCCCGCTTAGGTAAGCTAAAAACAAGAGGCATTTGCCCAACCTGTCACCAGAGTCACCATTTGCCCTGCTGTTCTTCAACAGATGATTTTTTTAGTTTCCCCCTCTTTTTTCAAATTAAAATTTTAACACAATGATATAGCCCAGTCTAGCCTAAAAGGTTCATGTTTGCACCAAACTTGAAGTCACAAAAAACTAGGATAAGGAATAGCAGTCACAAAATATGATTAATGTGGCCTTTCTGTGTAGGTTTGATTATTTTATCATCTTCGTAGAGAGCAAGCGCTCAATATTAGTCAATTTGAATTTTCTTTAAGATGTATTGATTTTATGGGATGTATCTGAATTCCTTAAGCTTTGTACTATCTTGAAAGGCTGGATTTTCAACACCAATTTATTAAAAGATACATGTACATGTATACGTTTTCTCCAATTATCAATGTTTTAATGGACGTATAAATACATAGCTTATAGAAGATAAACATCCTTCACATGGTTAAGATCACCCATTGTGGACACAAGCAGTATTCTATAAAATAGGAGAATTAAAGGGAAAAAAGAACATTGAGATATTTAAATAAGTAAAACTTACCAGAAAGAAACCTGCAGATACAAAGGGTAAATATAAGTCCAAGAAAGAGAGACATAAACCTAGCTCCTGAGAAACGACTCCGTGAGGGCAACATGTCGCCTAGCCGGCAGAGCCTATAACAGATGATTAGGTATGTGCACATTATTTTTTATGCTGGGCTAGATGATATTTAAAAACGTTGTCATTTCAGTGAATATTGAGTCTACAAAATAAACTTTTTTCTATTCTAAATTCAACTTCCAGAATGAGAGTAGAAATTCTATTAAAGAAGTTTTTTTTTAAATTACATTGAGGTGCTCAGCATGCAAAAGTATTTTCTGTTTTCGTTCGATTGGATTAAGCATTACGTTCCCTGACCCACTAAAGGAGAATATTGCGGCAATTATCTGTGCTGTTACAAGTCTTGAAATCAATATTGTTTTCATCTACATGGAGACAAACTACCACACTTTCTTTTTCATGAAGACCTTTTCTTGCTCTTGCTCTTCCTGCTCTTGATTATTAGTGTGCTTGAAAAGTACTGTTGTTAATGCATCTTAAGTAAAGTGATAATATCTTAACCCGGCTGTTCACCCCTCAATTGATCTCTGGAATGTTTTAGAGCATATAAAATTTAAAAATCGTTGGGGACTCCCTCTCTCTCTCTCTCTCTCTTTATATATAAAGCAAAAGAAAAGCAGCAACACTGCATATCCTGAAGTGTCGGACCTACTAAATAGATAGATACAACGTCACAAATGATATGAAAGATCAATTAATTAATTAAGGTACTAAATATCACCAACTATATACACAAACAATAAAGATAAATCAGACAGACCAGATATATTATATAGAGGTTCATAGAGATACTTAATTATTTCGAATCGATTGGTTTTCAGCTTTAAAATTAGGCACGTAAAATTGTAAATATAAGGGGTTTAGAAGATCAGTAGTAATGCTGGATTTTGTTTTGTTTTTTCACTTTCGTTGACTTTCTAATCTTTTGTTGGACGTCCCGAAAATTCGACAATACCTATTGCTCGTATCGTTGGTCATTTTAGTGCTTTATATATATATATATATATATATATATATATATATATATATATATATATATATATATATATATATATATATATATATATATATATATATATATGTCTATTAGAAACCAGGCCATGAAATGAGATAAATTGAAAGATTGACGTAGCTCGATAACTTATGAAATAAAGTCTTCAGGATAATCAGAAAAATCACATTAAAACACATTAAAAGAAACTCCAAGAGAAATAGAGAGGACTAGAATTGAATTTAAGCATTTATCACTGTATGGAAAGTGCTTATAGAAAATATACATGATTTGGATAACTAGTATATTGCTTTGGGTATTCTGACGTAAAGCGGGTAAAGTTGGGAAACGCCTAGATGATTCGATAAGCAGAAAAAGTCAAAAATGAATATTGAAATTTTAAAATTATTTGAGTTATTGCAGTTTCAACCAGCTGAGAATACTTACAGTGTACAAATGAAGATCAGTCAGGAATCTGATTCCTTTTCAATTTTTTTAGTGAAAAAGAATTTTCATTTTGATTTCTATGGTGGCATATTTATGCCATCTACATAATTTTTTGTCAAAATAGCATATCATGTCAAGTCAAGATAACTATCTCGTCAAGCCATGATAAATTTCTGGTTTGTTGACAAATCTTGTCTGGTCAAGATAAGCTACCGTATTTTTGCGATAGCTATTATATTCATGGTGCAAGATAAGTTGTCTCGTCTTGTCAAGATAGCTATCGCAATAAATGTGATAGCTTATCTTGACTGGACAAGATATAAAGTCGGTGTTTGTCGACAAACCAGAAAGTTATTATGACTTGACGAGATAGTATCTTGACTTGACATGATATGCTATGTTGACAAAAAATGATGTGGATGGCATAACTATGCCACCATAGATTTCAGTTAAATATATCAATCATTTCTATACAATATTTTACTGCAAAATTGTTTGTATCCTTTTTTTTTTAAACATTTCGTTTTTGAGAAAAGTTTTAATTTTTGATAAACTTTATTTGATGTAAATGTCAAGAAATTGAATAAAGAAGACTTCAAACACACTTGTAACGGTTCGTTGAATTCCTTTTCTACCACATCTACCTTGCAGGAAGTTTCGAAAATACCCTACATGTGATACTCTGTTGCTTTATCATGGGAAAGAAAGGACATGTAAATACAACAGTGGAGATAAAAAAAAAACTACATAAAAACCTGTACTAAACTTAAGAAAAGAGCAAAAGAAACTTTCGAACAAGAACACAATATACATGGAGACCAAGAACCGTCATATAGAACAAGTTCCAGGTGATTGAAAAAAAAATTAAAGATGGATGATATATACCATCTGGGATACCAAAAGCGGTAAATAATGTAAAAAAAAAAAATTACCGAAAATCAAAGATTTCGTAGAGGGAGGGGGGGGGGGGTAACCTGTTGAGGACTTAGCTCGTATAGTAGGGATATCAATGGGAGCAGCCCTAACAAAAATGCCATAGTTTACTATATAGTTTCAAAGTTTTTACTAAAGTGAATCAAAGTTTTTTCTTTAGTAAATCAAAGTTTTTACTATAGTAAATCAAAGTTTTTACTATAGTAAATCAAAGTTTTTTCTTTAGTAAATCAAAGTATTTACTATAGTAAATCAAAGTTTTTACTATAGTAAATCAAAGTTTTTACTATAGTAAATCAAAGTTTTTTCTTTAGTAAATCAAAGTATTTACTATAGTAAATCAAAGTTTTTACTATAGTAAATCAAAGTTTTTTCTTTAGTAAATCAAAGTATTTTTACTATGTTTTTCAGATTGTTATATTTTATGTTCTACAATTCATACATGAACCTTTTTGATTTGAAATGGGAATTTTACTTGTGTATTCATACATTATTCCCGAAATTTACATTATTGGTATCGAATTTAAGAGATTTTAACGTTCGAAATCTTAAAAAAAAAAAAACGTTCTAGAGTAAAGTATCATAGCAAATCAAAGTATTTATCATAGTTAACTATGCGAGTAGTAGTTAATTTAATATTATTAATTTTTGTTAAGGCTAGTTCATATATTTCTAACAAGAGACCTCGGATACAGGAAGAACTCTGAGAGTTGGATTCCTCATTTACTGAATAAGAAACAGAAAGCTAACCATGTTTCATGTGAAAAAAAATTGTTCGAAAAGAGGAAACATGGACTATTTTCAGACATAGAAACAGGAGATGAAACGTGGGTGCATTATATTCAGCCGCAAAAAAAGTTTAATAATAAAGTATGGATAACAAAATATGGAAAGCGTCCAGTAATTGTCAATAGTTGTCAGAACACAAAAAAGATTCTTTATGCTATTTTCGCTGTCACGGTAGCTCAGTCGGCAGAGCGGTCGCTCCGTGATCGAAAGGCCGTGAGTCCGTATCTCGGCCACGACTGACCTAAGTCGATTAAAAATAGGTAGCAACTGTTCCTTCGCCAAGTGCTCGGCACTTTGAAGTGAAAGTTGCGGGTCCTTCGGATGAGACCTTAAAAACCGAGGCCCTGTGTCACGGCAGGCGTTGGCACGATAAAGATCCCTCACTTACTCAATGGCCCTGAGTGCCGAGTAAAGGTCTAAATTTGAAGCCCTTTACCGGTATATGGTGATGTCTCTATATGAGTGAAAAATTCTCGAATTTGACGTAAAACTACATAAAATTAATCAATCAACCTATGCTATTTTCTTTGATATGGAGGGTGTTGTGTTGCAATTTAGTATTCCCAAGAAGAGTGTCATTGGAAAAGTGTACAGTTGTGAAATTTTGCAGAAACTTAAACATACGTCCGAAAACTGATATTAAGCGTCTCTTATTGTTGCATAATGTTGCATAATAGTGCCCCAGTTCACTAATCAAAATTTGTTACAGATTATCTCAGCAAAGAGAGAAGTTTTAATCATCTTTCACCCTGCTTACTCTCCATATCTTTTCCCCTGTGACTTTTTTTCTGTTCCCAAAAAGCAAAAGCAAGAAGACGCTATATTTCTAGGTCATCATTTGGATCTACAATTCATCAGTTTGTGAAAGGTTTCTTTAAAGTGGAATACAGAAAAGCATTTCAGGAGTGGAATTCTCGTCTGAAAAAGTGTGTACATGTTAAAAGGAAGTACTTTAACGGAATGAAATAAAGAAATGGACATAATATCATGCCCTTATTTTTATTATTGCACTAAAGACAAAACTTTCTGAATGGCCCCGTAGGTGTCCTCATCATCATCTCTGTCAAATAAATAGAAAGTTGAAAAAAAACAATGGATTCCAATAATTTTTATCACTTTTCTTGTCAGTCTCGTTTATGCTCAGAACATTTTATGATCAAAAGTAACACTGTCTGTAAAAAGAACAATAGAAAGAAACCTCATGACTTTTTTCACATCTCTATCATCATGGAGAGAACAGTAAGGGTTACCACAAGGTTTCAAGCGACAATATCAATCAGATGTAAAAACATTGTGGCAAAAATCTTTTTAATTTAAACGTTTTATTAAATTAAGTGCAAACAAAATGATCTGTTGTAATATGCACAGACACTTAAATAAATCAACATTTTGAGCATTAAGATACAGAGAACAGTGTAGTCAATAGAACAGCAATATGCAATTATTTGTTCCTCAACTACTTCTTTCTAGTCTGTATAATATTTGTCCATGTATACATAGTTTATTGGCTGACTTACAGTACTTCTAATACTTAAATCAAATGAGGTTTTACTGGTTGTTCCTTGAGAAATCTCACTGGGTCCTGTTTTGATGATATTTTTAGTTTATAAAATCTTCTTTCCTTTTTACATTTAAACGCGAAACATATATTGTGATTTAATGCATATTTCTGTGAAATCACTAATTATGTAGGAATTTCAATTTTGTTTTACCTTTAAACAACGAAAATGTGACCTTAGAAAATAAGTGATTTTACTTTACAGTAACATTAAAAACAAATTACATATGTACTTGAATTGTACAGCAGGCTGTATACAGTGATCAAATATGAAGACAATGATTGACAGATGTGTCATAACAAGCTAGAGATTCAAACTCTTAAAAACAGAAGTTGCCCGACTACTTTAATTATATTATTTAGACCATACAGAAATCACGCTATGAAAGATGAAACAGAATTTAGTATCGCAAAGGAAGCATTTTTATGAACGATGCGATTCGTATAACTGATACCCCTATGGATTACCAGGATGGAATGTAGATACTATTCAGAGAGTCAGGTTTCTAAACATCTTGTTCTATTTCTCTGTTTATACTAACGACGAGCAGTTATAATCAGATTATCAAAACCATGCACATACACTGGCACCAGTTTAATGAATGATTTGGTAGAAATTTATTCACAAATCCTAAAAAACTTGCTGTTTTCCCCATTATCTCATCAGTTATTTTCTGAGGAAAAATCTAGTTCCAGTTTTTCCTCCAAGAAAGTGAAAGTACACAAGGTTTCAAAACTTCAGGGCATGACATAATTTTATATCAACTAAGAATTCTCCAGGAATTGGACAACCTTGCTGATATAATGAGTTACAATTTGAGTGCTTTTTAATTAAAAAACGAAAGGAACATAAACAAATTACTTAAAATCACAGACATAAAGAGTACTCAGAAAGTTTATTTAATATAAAAGAAGAAGGGACATAGAGTCCGGAGCGGACAATCCACTTCATAAAATATGGGACCCAGACACTCCAACCAACACCACCACCCCTAAAACTCACATTCCACGTAAACCTACTTATATCTGTCAATTTCTTTTTTTATAATGATAAGGAATAAAATCATGAAATTATAAACATATCCAGTATCTCTGGTAATTACAAATAAATGATATTTTTGATAGAAAATTATATTAATGATATTACTGGAAAAGTGAGATAAGTTAAGTTAACAAGAATATTTTCCATTAAAAGCACATTTCTTTCGACGACAAAAATTATCTCTCTTTTTGATATGAGATTTGAGGTTTTAAATGTTGTAATTATCAGGATAAGCCTGGTTTTCGCTCTGTACGGTTTGCTATGTAAAACTGTATAGGGTAGACCGGAACCATTATATTAACAGGATCACTATAAAGGGAATAATATGTTTGTGGACCAAGTATTATGGACCACATCACTTTATTAGATCTATATAATTCTGCAAATAGCACGTCACCATCGATTGAGCCTGACATCAGACATTCTTATTATGATGTTTTACATTTATTTCATATACATTAAAATTGTTTTATCAGAGACAAAAAAAGAAAAAAAATTGAGATAAAGAATTATTCACTGATTAAAAAAGCTACAGAATTTATTATAAGCATGACAGCTTTAGTGTAAAAATATCAATAATCAATGGAAGTCACCTGATGAAGAAGAAATTGTGCTAGATATCACATAATGAATCAAAAGCTATTGTTAAAACAATTAACTGAATGATACTTTTGCTAATAAAGAGGCTTTTCTCGAAACTAAATGTTAAGCCTTTGAAATAATATGTATTTTGTATTTATAAAACTTGCTGAAAATTGTCGAACATGAACTTTTTCTTAAATTTTCACAAATGAATGACGTACTTAACTACATTATAATTGAAACTCCCCGTTTTTTCTTTCGATTTCCATTTCAAATTCTCTTACCTTTCCTTCTCAGAAACTCCATTTGTTTCGAACAAAGTCTTGATCAATTTGCATCTTTGAAAGGGACTCACGTGTACAAAAATTTTTTAATTGATTTTATTTGATGTTTTGATACGTTAGGAATGTGAGTATACATGGCAAATTCACTCTATTTAGATTCCATATTACTGTCTCAATCATACTTGATGGTAATGGTCTACTTCAAGGTGACATAGAACGATGTTTTCCTCTGAATCTTCTATTCTCGGTAACTCCCAAAACAGAAATGTCAAATATCTTCATAAGAGATACAAATAGTCTAACTTTAAAGATAATTGATCGAGTCATATATCCTTTGAATGAAAATTGAATGGATTTGAAAAAAAGAAGTTTATTGATAGGACTTAAAAGAAAATTTTATAAACATTTAAAGGCAAATTATAATGCGAATAAAAAAACGTGATTCCCTCCGCGTAAGCATTGACCTTATTTAACGCCCTTAATTGATTTATCTTTCACCAATGGGTTACACAACGTGTGATGTTAGAGATACCAAATAAAAAAGCCGTCATCCATAACCTTGCATATTTGTTCAATGCTATGTTTATATTTGTAATAACAAAATGCTTTTTGTCCCTTTAGGTAACACTGAAAATAGATTTATCGACGAGTCGGTAGATGCAAAAATTCAAATATTCGTTTGATCGTAGTGAGGAGGGGTAAAAATGAATGAGCATTTCAGAAAGTTCAAAAAACAATCTTGTCTTATGGAATTCTGTGACTTGATAAAGAGTTAAACATTATTCAATTTTAGAATGTGATATAGTCTAACATTTAGAGGGACCTGTCTTTCAGTAAGAGCAAAGGTTCAAACTTAAACTAATTCAAGAATACATAAGAATCAAGATGTGCTTCATAAGATTAAAATGACAGCACATTTCTGTCTCTTCCGTACAAATAACAATTAAATCTCGGGGTCTTTTAGTTTTGGTTTTGATGAATTCTAATTTGAAGATTTAAAAAAAGTGTTCGAACAGAATTTTTAAATGTGTTTGTCATTTTGCTCTTTTGAAGATGAACCTTCCAGAAAAATCTGCCATTTACAGATGCACAACTCAACTAGCTATAATGCACATAATAAAGTTTAACCTGATTGTAGAAAAGCATGTTTAGATTATTTTTATTTGTAACCCATTTGAATCGTTACGGAAGAGCATGCTCTACGTACTAATATTTTTTAAACTAGGCAAGCTATTGACAAACAAGTTGATGAAACAAGGATATCAACAGTCTCGTTTAAAGCCAATATTTCGCAAATTCTTTGGTAGATATAATGACCTTGTCAGCAAATACAATCTATCATTAAGTTGAATGCTACAGTAACTGACGTTTTTCATACAAATTGTTAGGCCATTATTTACACACTGAATTGTCTACAGATTTTCCCATTTGCCCGATCATAACATTTAGCACACGGCGGATGTGACCTGTGAAAAAGGAATGCTCACTCCTACATTGCACCTTATCCCACCTCTGATGTTTTTAGAGGTCTGTGTTTGCTCTGTTCCAAATTTATATTGTTACAATGAACTTTTGAGTTTGATTACTGTTCGTTATTTTGATATTTCATTTCACAAAATGAAAATTATTCCTTTTACTTTATATCATATATATCTTTTGACAGAGTCATTTTACCAATCACTTATCAATGGTAAAGAAAAGAGGGTGGGAGATGAAAGCTAAATGAATTAAATGAATTAATTGTTTGTTAAAGAAAAAACATGTGTAATAACAAATTGGTATAAAAAAAGTGTCTCTATTTCTCAATATTTGAGAAAATTCCTGCGAGGCAAAGTTCATATTTTTCTGCTATGAATTATTTAGCATATTCTTCGATTATTAGAATGCTTCTTTTTTTATTTTACATACATGTAGAAAACCCGAAGATCCGGAAGTACCACAAGCGCATTTTTTTTTATTTGATCACACCAATAATGTTTAATACTGTAAACCTATAAAAGTAATATAAAAGTATACAAATGAACTAAATCAACGGAGTTTGGGGGCAAAACTCACCTATATTTTATTTGATTCATTTATTAAATTTTTGATCTGTAACGGAAGTGTACATTTACCAATTTTCTTAGTACAAAATCTTTAATTGTTAATTTAGTGTTGTTCAAACGATATCCAGAAAATAAGAAGAAGCATTTCATTGAAACCTAGTAGGATTCAAGGTAAATACCTGACACCAGGTGAGAGAGGAGTTCAGGTATGTCGACGTTGAATACACACGGGCCAGTCATGTAGGGGGAAAGGGGGGGGGGGGTGGATTCTTGAAATGACAAATCAGACAAGAAGACAGTGTACTGTTTAGGCAGGTACATACAGGTGTCAGTTCTCTTGTCACGGAAGCGCTTCCACCTGTCACTTAATTACGGTGTATACATGTATACTCACTTCATTTACACGTTGAAATAGGTAATTGTATGATAAAATAAGTATGGTTTTGTTTATTTGTTTATTTAGTTTTTGTTTTTACATCGATCTTCTAAATGCAGTAGTCAAATATGAATGGCAAACATCTATATTAAAATATATAATTATCATATGAATTGAATGGAGCATGTTCATGTAAAATAAACTGCATGTAATTTAACTTGTTCACACATCAGAGAAACAAATAAATAAAAAGGAACAACAAAACTTGCGCGCATAGACAAAATTTATAATTCCGTTATTGATAGAAAGGATTGACTTACATGTAATAATGATGCTGCTATTTTTTTATTTATAATTTATTTTTGCACAACAAAGTCTTGCTTTTGTGACCCTGACTGTGTAAAGGAGTTATAAATCGACAAATTAAAGAGAAAAAAAAAACGAATGAATAGTAGATGGATTATTTCATGTACAAAAATAGAATTTGACTTTCGATTTACACTCTCTGCTTGGTCACGGTACTTGACGTTTATTATTTATTTATTTATTTTCTTAAACAAATATACCAGAGTTAAAGTATTAATTTGTGTTTATGTTCAACAGTTAAATTAATCCTTAATAAATTAACAAAACGAAAAATGAACTCGGGATACCTCGGGTGTTTCTTCTCATGGTAAAGATAAAAAGCGAGGGTTTCCGAATGCACACGATAAACGCAAAACACGATACACGATAGAACCTGATAAACGATCTTCACGATAAACGCAAAACCTGATAAAAGAAAACACGATAGAAAACGCAAAACCTGATAAACAGAAAACACGATACGATAGGATACACGCACGATACGATAGGATACACGCACGATAGGACACGATAGAATTGTAAAGAATAACGATGCGGGTACTGTAATAACTACTCTCTCGAACGCTTGACCAAAATTTTGTAAATGTCCGCACACTTTTCTATATTTTTGTTATGCTGGGTTGTTTCAGGTTACATGTATCCATTTATACAAAAAATGGTTCAGAAATCATTTAATACTTGAATATGTCATAACGAGAAGTCAAAACTTATTAGTTTTCGTCAAAAATTGATAAGTAGTGCTCACGTTTGACAAACTGTAATAGTTTTCAACCTTTAACAAAAATACATGTATTATCGTCTTTCCCACACTCTGTGCTTCACCCCATATATTTATCGTGAAAGAAAATAAAAATATGTCGACTTTTCCGATAGTTTGAGATGTTAAAGGCCCAGAGAACAGCGACACGATGACAAAAGCGTAATTTCCGAAATGGAAACAAATCCAACGGAGTTATCTTCCTTGTATTCCATTAAATGGGAACATATCGAAAACACTTTTTAAATATGGGGACAAAGGTCCTTAGAGTGGATTTTCTGATTTACTTGCCCAATCCATGAATGAATTTTCAGTGCTGAGGCACGTGGCAAGACACTGCAATGTCCGTTCTGTATGCGGGAATCCAATGATATTCTGTGTATTTTTAAAACGTTGATTACGTTATTTGATTCGATATATACATCAGAGTTTGAAATAAAAGAGTTCTGAAACATCTGCTCTACACTTTGATGTTTTACTAGAGAAAGCATTGATGGCAAAATAACAACTAAGGGTTATGAAAACTTGGCGACTTTAACTTTTTCCAGCATCAACTTCCCTTATATATATTGCAATATACCATTATCAATTGCATATGGTGTTTATGTCTCCCAATTAATTCAATACGCAAGGACATGTTCTTCGTACTATCAAATCCACAACCCAGGCACACTACCAACAAATAAGTTAATGTTACAAGGGTATCAACAATCTAGTTAAAAATATTTTCTTGCAGATCTTACGACAGATATGAAGACTTTGTTCTTAAATGCAACCTGTCGGTAAATTAGGTCGAATGTTTACTGGTTTTTGTTAAGAATTGTAAGGCCATTGCTTACATAATGAACTGACTACATATTTGTCCATTTACTCAATTAAGACAAAAAGCTCATGGCAGTAATAACAAGTCGACAAGGGATGCTTAATTTTCTATGACACCTGATCTCACCTCTGATGTTTTTCAGAGGTCCGTGTTTGCTCTGCTCTCTAATGAACTGTTTGGGATGGGCTTTTGATCATGAACAATGTTCGTTATCTTTATAGTACATTGTTATACTTTCCAAGATTTAAAGTGAATGCCAGAGGAAGAGTGAATGCATATTCATGTGCTTTTTTGAGAATTTTGCCAACATATTAACATATTACAAGGATATTGTACTGCTAGAATTTGGGCATAAAAATTATAATTTAAAGTAATTACATTACCATTGCTTTAGTAAAGTAATGCAATACTATTACTTTCTGGGTTTCCAAAAATAGAAATATTTAATTTGTGCAAGTATTTTCTAAACATCCCACCCCTTCAAAACTAAATTGATGAATGTTGTTTCAAATTTGAATATCAAATTCTTTTGTTTATTAAACTGTAAATAACTTAAAAATCTTCTGTTTATTCATAAGAAGAAACTTTTTAATTACCATTTAGATAAAATCATAAACTATATACATTTTTTTTTTATTATTATTTTTTTTTTTTATATAAATTTTGATATCAGAAAGTTTCTTCATTGATTTATCTAACATCAACGTGTTTCACATCCTGTGATATAAAGGATACCTTTCAAAACAATCATCATCCATGACATTGCAATCATTTTTTCGGATATGATTTGATTAATATATAGACAAAAAATGGTGTTTGAGCCGTTAGATAACACTGAAAAATTTTTGTCACTTGTGCTTTATTACTAATGTACGTCATAATTGAGAGGTATAAGCTGAGCAGTAAACAGATGCAAAGAGACATATATTCTCTATCCCAAAAATGCGTCGTCTGAAAGTTAAATAAAAACCTTCAATTGTGATTGAATAAAATGTTAAAAAATCGATCAAAATTATGCACACATCTAAAGACGCCTTTTATTATGCAAAAAAAAAAAAAAAACAACCGCTTAAATATTCAGTGTAATGACGAAAATTTAAGGATAAACTAATTCAAAGATGTATATAAATCAAATGAGTAAAATAACGGGACATTTCTGTTCTCCTCTATAAGAATATCAATCAGTCTTGGGGGAGGGGGGGGGGGGAGTTTAGTTTAAAGTATTTATGATTTGAAAGATTTCAAAACATTATACTAGTATTTTGTATACCTTGATTGTCGACAGTCTTTATTTATTAACATTCTTGTCGATCCTTCTTGAAAAAAGTAGGTCTTTCTTTTTAAAGTTTGACCTTTCTATAGAATCTACTGTTAAGAGCTGCACATATCAACCAGTTTCAACGCACATAATGGTGCTTTATATGTATCCAGAAAATCAAATGCAAAAATGAAAATTCAGACGGGTAGTCTCTTGATTTTGTATCATCTACTGAGTCATTGTTCTAGCAATTTAACAACTATATTTACTGTGAACAAAAAGAGTCGGGTATGGGAAGAAAACAATGAATTATAAAGAGTGTTTTTAAAGAAAATACATATAAAATAACATATAAATACTAGGTTTGTTACATTAAAAGTTGCCTTTTACTTTGACAAAGAAAAAAGTCAATTCAGCAAAAAAAGTCAATTTAGCAAATTAGAAAAACTAACTTGTTTTAACCTGTCTACGACTTTTTGGAAAATCCTCGTATATGTATATAATGACTTGTCTTTCTTTTTCAAAATTCCCCCTCGCAAATCTTCTGTTTGATTACTTTTGCTGCTGTCTATGAATCTCATGTATAAAAAATTGTATAAAAAGTCCGTCAAATCGCGAAATGTTCAAATGAAAAACTTTTTTATAAAACTAATCAAAATAAAGGTTCCGTCTTCATTACAACATTTATTTCATAAAGAGGAACAAGCTATAAAACAATAATGCATAAATCATTCATTACAATTAATTGTTGAAAGACATATTTATTTAATAATTCAGAAAGTTTTATATTAAAAAATGATGAAAAGGTAAGAAAGCAGGATTGACTCGTATTGTATTACTAGCAGGTAGGCCAATTTAGAATTATACAAGATTGTAATAAATCTGCCCACTTTCATATTACTGCTATATTAGCTTGCTGACGTTGGTTCGATATATCCTTTTGAACTCGAAATAAAAGACACCACAGTATAAAATATGGAGATAACGAACAGTATTCAAGTTCAGAAGTTCATTCAAACAATACAAATCAGGCAGAGCAAACACGGACCTTTAAAACATCAGAGGTTGGATCAGGATCTGAAACATCTGTTTCATATTTGGATGCTTTACCAGAGAAAGACAACTAAACTTTATGATAAACGTGAAAACTTCGACTTGTCTTTCGTCAACTTCTCCTATTTATGCAGCAATAAACTATTATCACCTTCATATGGTCACAGTTGAAACAAGATAGGCTATTGACAAATAAGTTGATAATGCAAGGATATCAACAATCTTGTGTAAAGTCAACATTTCCCAAATTCTATGGTGTTTACAGTGAGCTTGTTTGCAAATACAATCTGTCCTTAAGTCGAATGTTGACTTTCGCTTTTCAAACAAATTGTTAAGAAGGCTGGGGGGTTGTGGCCATTTTCAGACTATATTGATCTCCTTTAGAAGAAGAGCTCCATATAAAGATATACAAAAATGACCAAATTTTAAAACTAAAATTTATGAAATTTTTTCTTTGCCAAATGAAAGTTGACAGCTTAAGATATCATGCCTAAAAAATTAAGTTATATCTGATGGTTAATTTGTTGACCCCCCAGCCTCCTTAAGCCATTATTTTCGCATTGAATTTTCTACGGACTTTTCCGTTTAACCAATTATGAAAAAGAAAAAACTGCAGGTGTGACCGGTCGACAGGGGATGGTTACTCCATGACACCTGATTCCACCAATGTTTTAAGAGGTCCGTGTTGGCTCTGCTCATAATTTGTATTGTTTAAATGGACTTTTGAAAATCACTATTAACTTTACATTTCATGTATGCTGCAAAGCTATATTCTGATTACAAGTCTGCATGAAAAAATTGATATTAACATGTTCTTTTTACACTTTACTCCATGATAGGGTTTTAAATAAACATTTCTATTTTCAAATATCCATTACACATGAAACAAATTTCATTGATGTTTATTGCATCAATCAGATTAACAAAGCTGTAATCAAAGAACTTAATGATAAAAGCTAATTATGAGATCAAAGTTACAATAATTAGGGGCGGTTTTTATATGCATTTCTAAATTCCACTCTTCTGAAGGTCAAATTGCTTCATTTTTTCGATTGTTTAACAACTGAAACATAATAAATTATTGTGAATGTCTGTTACTGGATCACTCAAATTAGAAAAGGTTTTTTTTTGGCAATTGGCAAAACTAATTAGTTGGTTGTCTTTATGAAAATGTAATGTCATTTCAATATTTCCTGTTTCGATAGATCATCCTTTTAAGTTCACGATGCTCTAAAATGTTCACAAGAAGATGGAAGAGATTAAAAAAGTATATTTGGTAATGAAATCATCTTTTGAAATATCGTATCAAGAATCGTTATTTCATTCCGTTGCCGCCGTGACAATATCAGATTACTTAATTGTTTATCTCTATAACCTGTTTAAATGCTCTTGTTAAAGGTGAAATTACTGTCTCAAGTTTGTAATGTAGTTTATAAAGATTATAAATAGTTTATATGTTAAACTATTATCCCTCATTGTGGTCCCATCCTAGTCCTGAGGGTCAAGATTGTATAATTTGAATTTATGCCACGTGATGATGCCTGAGAATCAATTTGACTAACTGTGACCATAAGAAAAAGATTGCTCATCTCTAAGTAATACTCTTTAGTTAAGCTTCTATCCCTGTTATGGCTCCTAATGTACATGTACACGGCACCACCAATACAACTATCAATATACCCTGTGTTATTTATGTTGCAAAGTAATAATGCAAAATTCTCTTGTGACGAATCAAAGAATATACTTTTTTCCACAACTGATATAAAATGTTCAAATCCAATAACCAAAACCGTTTTCTTAATTACATGTAATCAGTTGCATTTCTTTTTAAAAGCCTTGCTTTTGTTAACTAGCAAGCGATTTTGATTGCAATATTCTTAAAGAAACCTAAATACTAATCAATTTAAATGAAAACTGGGATTATATTTATTTCAGATAAAAGACTTATTTTTCGGGTTTTTGTATAAGTTGAAGTCAACAAAGCTTCAAATTTTTAATCTAAGTTGAACGTTGTTCGGAAAAGGTTCCATGTAGTATCAATATTTTGCTTATAGGAGAAGTCTCTTCAACATCTAGAGCTTTTCTGTTGACTCAAAATTATGTTTTTTAATCTAGTCAACTAGTATTGGAGATGCTAATGCTACGCAAACATTGTAAGGACAGAAGGATAATTCCTACATTTAAATATCCATGGCCACGATGATTTTAATTACTGAAAAGTCTCACCCATGGTAGCAATGTCATATAATGCATACTTATTTTGGACTTCAGAATGGTTCAATTGATAAAGAATATTTTTTCCAAACTTTTGAGAATTCCTCCAGTTCAGCTACATTATTTACAAAGTGGTAAATTGAAATGCAACAAAGATTTAACATAAATACGCAAATTGCTGCCAATTTGGAAAAAGATATATCATTACTTATAAGCTTACGTCCGAGACATACTGTGTCACACTCGGAAGGTCTCTGGAAATTACCACTACTCTCTTGTACGCTTAACAGCAATGGCGGAAAATTTGTAAAATTTGCATACACTTTAAAATATCGTGTTATACTGGTTTCTTTCAAGTTGATGTATCCAATCCGACAAAAAAAAATCGTTTAAAAATGATTAAATTATAATATTCAATAAAGACAGGTGAAAATTGATTTGCTTTCGTCAACAAGATGAATGAGCTAATTAATGTGTGACAGGCTGTGATATTTTGCAACCTTTGTGATAAACATGTAATACAGTCTTTCCCACATGAGCACTTCAACCTATTTTTTGACGATAAAAATGCCATAAAAGAAATATCATTAAATGACGACTTTACTATAATTATTTATTTCAGTGTATCACAAAGCAAATAAGCCAAATTGCCAAAACAGAACCAAGCGAGTTATCTTTCCTGCACTTTCTCCATAATAACATGTTAAAACAAAGAATACACTGTTTTAAAACACAATGAGAATACTAACCTGAGATCACTAGTGGGCTATCTGAGGAGCGGATCCACTTTAACAGCTGAACTCGGTCTTTTTGACCAATCTGACTTTTATCTATTTGAAGCCATTGCATGGCTTGTATTTTTGCTGTAAAAAGAAAAACCTATTCCATTTCTGAATGGCACAACAAGGTAAAACATTCGACAACTATGATAACATGTACTTGTAAATTCAATGTAAGGACACTGTAAATTGTTTCAAATCTCTTCTAAAGGATTTTAAATTTTGTATGATGTATACGGTAATTATAACGTGATAAACAATACATGACATGATTATTGTTCTATAATGAAATATATGGAGATAACGAACAGTATTCAAGCTCAAAGTCCATTAAACAATACAAAATAGGAGCAGAGCAAACACGGACCACCAAACATCAGAGGTGGGATCAGGTGCCATGGAGGAGTGAGCATCCCCTGCCGACCGGTCACACCCGCCGTGTGCTCCTTGTCATGATCGGGAAATAACGGGAAAATCCGTCGACAATTCAGTGTGTAAATAATGGCCTAACAATTAGAATGAAAAACGTTAGTCAGCATTTGACTCAATGATAAATTGTATTTGCTGACAAGGTCATTGTATCGACTATAGAACTTACGAAATGATGACTTTAAACGAGACAGCTGATATTCTTGTTTCATCAACTTGTTTGTCAATAATTTATCTCGTTTTAGAAATTGTACATACGTAGAGCATGCTCTTGCGTATCGAATCAACTGAGAGATATATACCCCGTATGCAGGGTATGAAGGTATATTGCTGCATAAGTAAGGGAAGTTGACGATTGAAAATTTAAAGTCATCACGTTTATCATAAAGTTTGGTTGTTAGATTACCATTAACGTCTTTTTCAAGTAAAATATCCAAATATGAAACAGATGTGTCAGACTCTGTGGTATCTTTTATCTCAAGCTCACCGGGATATATCGTATCGACATAAGAATGGAAATAGCCATTGTTAATGGACAATACGTCGTCGATATATCTAAATTTCGAGTTGAAGGCCACTGCAAGTGTTTTCTTCTTTTCATGTAGAAGATTTTGGACAAATTCTGCTTCATATGAATACAAAAAAGGTCTGCTAATAACGGGGCGCAATTGGTACCCATGGGAATTCCAATAGATTGTTGGAAGACCTGGTCTCCAAAAACCACATAGATATTGTCAATCAGAAACTCAAGCATCTTTTTAATGTCAACTTCAGAGTACTTGTGTGTACAATCAGAATGTTTTTGCAATTTTGCAAATGACCAGTGACAAGGTAAGTAAATTTACGAGTTCCATTTTTATTGAAAAAGCAGCTGTCAATGATATCAAAAAGCCTGGACTTTAATTTATCGTAGGGAATGGTTGTGTATAAAGTTGAAAAGTCGTTAATTTTAAGCTATTGATTTTGGTAAAATTTTGTGATTTCAAATTTTCCAAAAGTTCCTTGGAATTTTGAAGTATCCACATCTGATTTACACCACTTCTCGGATATATTGTTACACAGTACTCTTGAAGTTTCTCCTTCACTACTGTTAATATCTTAGTGAGGAGTAAAGAAAGAGGCTTGGTTGAACATTTACTGGAACCCGCTATGTATCTTTGTTTGTAAGGATTTTTATGAAGTTTCGGAATCCAATATAAATATGGTAATTCAAATTCATTTTGGTTGTTTGGAATATTAAAAATATTCAAAACTGACATATGATTTTGGAGAATGTCTTCTTTAGAAAGGGAACTATGAGTATAAGTTGGATTACCACTTGTAGAATTAAATCCAAGTTATATATATATATATATAAGTTATGCAATCATATTCCTTGTAGAAAACAAAGTATAACAAGTAAAATTTCATTATGTGTGACTTAATATCTGCAAGTAACACTGTTTTCTGTGTAGTTAAATAAATTTTCTCCTTTGCATAAAATAAGCATTTTTTTCAGAAATATTTCAACTTGGACTAGAAAACATACCCCTAAATGATTTATAACTGGGTTCACCTGTAAGTTTGACTTTATTGATATTCCTTCTTTGACAAGTACATATGTCAGATTTTACACACATGAGTATGATGCAACACCGAAAATCACTCATTTACTTGGAGATATATTAAATCTGCAGTGTTTGTTCGAGCTAAGGACAAGAATTTTTTTAAGTGTCTTAAAGAATTTTGTAGATCATTGAATGAAGGTTTGAAAGCATACGGACATACAAAATTAAATCAGTTATGCCAGTAGCCGCTAAATATCGTAATACATATATAAACTTTTTTTCTTTATAGATACTATGCAAAAATACAATTATTGCTGGGTTTTTTTTTAGGTCAATATGATGATTTAGCCACCTGAGGAGTACAATATTAACCGAACCTGAAGAGCGAGGTGAATATTGTACTTCGAAGGTGGCTAAAAAAAATCTTTGATTAGCCCCCATGAAAAAAAAATCTCTAAACTTCAAATTTTGTTTTGGGGTTGAGATAGGGGAATAAAGTCCATAAGTGGGGGACCAGCTTTTTAATGAATATTTTTAAGTCTAAATTAAAAGTAGAAATTTACGTTCAGAACAAAAAAGTGTTAGGGGAGGAGGTCCCTTGCATCCCCCAACCGTCCCCACCCCAAATTATATATTTTCTAATGTTATAATCACCTGAATGGAATTTGTTAGCAAATGAAATAGCTTTCCAAAACTATTTGTATCAATTTGGGATTTCCCGATCTATTTTTAGATCAATGTAGAGAAAATAAATCCTTATATTCACCCGGAAGGTCACGTGCAGGTGAATATAACGTAGTATTTTTTCTACATTTGAATCTCAGCCGATCAGAGGGATAGGAAATATTTAATTATATAATAAAAGAATGATTTAAAAGTAATGTGAAAGGACCAGTGAAGCATTGTAAGTATTGTACAAACCGTGGAGAATCACTGACTGAGGTAATAAAGAAAAATACTTATACATGTATGCTGCTGAGAAACATTGTTCATCCCTTTACGCCAGGCTGAGATATCTATCTTTGAAAAACAAAGAATTAAACTCTACCAACTTTTTATGGCAGCCCTTGGTTAAGGCATTTTGTTTCATGCAATGCAATAAAACGTACTAGATCACCGTTTATACGAAACTGCTTATTTTTGATACATGAATAATGCATACTTTGTGAGATCATGGTTTTTGAAGTAAGTACTGAGCCTAGACAGCACAAAATGACTAAAATCCATATTACAGATTCTGAATTACGTTTCTTGAAATATTTCTTAAGGGAAATAAGTTAATATTGATATTTTAAGACGAAGTAGTGTCTTTGCTTTGGCCTTCATGGCTCTTAGATATTTTGTGAACGATACAGCAAGTGGATAGATAGATAGATAGATAAATAGATAGATAGAAAGATTAATGTAACTATATATGATTAAAGGTAATCACAACTTTCACAATTACGATATTGATTATTTAAGAAATACCAACTAAAAAAAATATAGGTGTCTATTTTTTTTCGGTAAATTTGGTTAACTTGGAAAGATATGTGCCAAGGTCACTTCAGTACATTACTTTACTTACATCTTTGTTGTGTGGGTATCTTGTAAGGAAAATTTAAGCTTTCACTGGACCCATAGGTACTCTCAATTTTAATCGGTAAGTAAAAATATATCAATTACAGTTCAGTAGATATTTTTCTATATATACCACTTAAGATGTGGAGTGCCCTTGATACCGCAGTATATTGCCTTGAGGATTTACTAGATGCAGAATCTTTCCAACTCATGTATATTTAATTAGTCCTTAAATATAATTCTGCGGGATTTCATATAGCTTAGTGGAGGTTTTCAATAGTTAATGTAAATCAATGCTTTTGATCACACATTGTACACTATAAAAGCAGTGCCCATACATGCGATACAGAGACTAGAAAGCAATTATAACATACTCCTGACATATTTTATAATTCTTCTTAGTTCGTTAAATATATATATATATATATATATATATATATATATATATATATATATATATATATATATATATATATATATATATATATATATATATATATATATATATATATATATATATATACACTAGTACATGCTTCTAAATCAGATCCTTCAGTCCACGTTTTTATTGAGGCTTACATCTGTAGACACAGATTCCAGCATGAGTTTTCTAAAACTTGTTGAACGTGATTTATTCTGCGAGCTGATTGCCATAATACATTATTATACCTCTGTGAATTTTTTCTATATAAAAATATGACGAATAAACATGCTATTTTTTCCAAACAGCTCCTACCGTGGAATAGTTTTTGTGCTATTTGCCCATGGTGAAATAGTCATTAAACTATTCACCGGCAGCATTCTGTTTCCCTCGCTTTTCATCTCGGAACTCTTCTGGTTTTATCCTGATTATGACGTAACACAAGTAAAAACTGCTTCGGTATAATAAAACACCTATTTACTGACTATTCGGACAATAGCAAGTTTATCGTCCCCCTCGACAGCAACTATTTCCCTCGGCTGCGCCTCGGGAAATAGTTGCTGTCTTGGGGAACGATAAACTTGCTATTGTCCTCATAGCCAGTAAATAGGTGTATACTAATCAATTTCATAGGACCGGACTTCCTTGTTTGACATGTCGTTTTCACGGAAACTGACGGAAGTGAAGCTAAAATAATAAAGAGGAATGTATGAAACCATATTAAGCTGAAATATGTCTATCTTGATTAAAAAAATGTTTTTATCCGACTGATAAATGTTGTAGTTCAAACAAGATTTTTAGGTCTTTTCTCTTTGTATATAAAATCTTTGATTCTTTCGTTGCCTTATCCTCCGTCTACAGAGGTTTTAACGAAATTCAATTAACACTATATAATTCCTGGTATACCACCGACGTTATTTCTGTAAATTGCCTTTGTACTTAGATATTGCTGGTAGAGGGGCAGTCTTCCTGGTGTTTCTCGTAACATTCAATAGTTACTGTCTTACTGGTGAGTTCATATATTTACTCTGTAAAGAACAAATTGTATAAGACAAATAGATCGCATTGTATAAGATAAATACACACTGTATAAAAAAGATTTAAGGAATCACTGTCTTACTTTTTGAGTATGCCAGGGCATCAACGATAGCTGGAAATGTGGGATAATTTGTATAACGGGCGAAGCATAAATTATCCCACGTTTCCAATTGTCATTTATGTTCCTGGCATACCTAACAAACTAGACAGCGATTCCTTATATTTACATTTATATGTAAAATAAATGTGTAAATATAAATTATAAAAATGCTGTCTATTAGATTTAAAATACGCTAGGCATTCCATGTCCCTACCCACTGACGTCAGACACAAAGACAGCCGCGTATTAGACATTCTTGAAACCTTTCACTTGGCAAAATTTACGTTCAAATATAATTATCGAGAAATCAACACACTTAACTTTCAGAGTTATCGCGTGGAAAACAGTTGGAAACGTACTTATGACCATATCGTTTTACAAGATAAATAGAAGCACTGTATGAAATATACAAAATATTTGAAAAGTACTTTTGATTGATTTTTTTGATGTTTTACGTTATTTGCGAGAATTTTTCACTCATATGAGACGTTATGCCAAAAAGAATACATGGTATTAAAATAAATGATCTGTTTGTTTGTATAAAATAAATAGAACTTTTTGTTTAAGATCATAAAAGAGATCATAGAAAGAACGCTTTGTGTATACAATGAAGAGACTGTAATTCACAAGCTTCAACAATTAAAATGACTGTTATTTCTTAACACATAAGAAATTTGTTTTCAAACTTGCTGAGATTACATTGATAACCTTCGGACTCTAAAATCTCCTTTGTGGTTTTAACTTAGTAAAATGTTAGTTTAGTTTTAAAACAATTCGGCTAAAAATGCTAGTTTACGCTACGAACTCAAATGAAAAAATGTTTTAAAAATATATTAAACTGCTATAGGAAATGTAGTTTCTTCTAGTATTCTACGAAAAAAAAATGTGAAAAATCGTTGCATATTTATTATTTATTTATATAACTAAAAATACATTTTAGCTAATGACCCAAACAATCTTTGCAGTACTGTATTACAATTCAGAAAATAAGAATGTTGAATCTTACAGTCATTTTAAATACTCTAAAATATCTAAAGAATACCTTTTTGTGGATTCTTGGAGTAAATTACTTCATACTGTTAATTGGAAGGTTTTGACAATTAACAAAGGATTGAACTCAATCAGGATGGGGGGGGGGGGGGGAGTCAACTTCAATAAGGGTTTCATTTAAATGCCATATATACACACAAAAATACGCTTGGAGTGATATTCTTCAAAAGGACCTGTTTAAAATTTTGTATTTGGTACATGTAGGAGATCGTATGAATATAATACAAAAATATAACCCCCACACCCACCCCAGTACATGCTCGCTATTGTGTTTTATTTCTCAACAGCTTTTACTAGAAAGCAATGAAAAACAAAAAAGAAACCAAAAAAATGTGCTTACAATGTATTAATGTAAATTTTCATTGTAAGACACAAAGTGCCTCTCCCGTTGGGGGAAAAGTCTTTATATCTTATATAGACTTATATTTTCTATCCTTGTGGAATATTGAAATAAAGATCTTTATCTCTTTAAAATACAACACAAAGAGACAAATCTTCATCAATTTTAGAGTTTTTATTTTCAGTGAGATGCCATTTATATGAATGGTTATTAATCCTTACGGTTAGATTTTAAAATAAATTAAAGAAATACTTGATTTTAAGATCATATAACTGGTGATATTTTTTTCCTTTTGAGATCGTGGAGTTTATCAAATTGATAAACCTTATTGCACATTTACTGCGCATGACTGAATGAAAGTTAAATAGCCTGATAAGGTTTAAGGTATGTCGACACAATGCACTCGGAACACGGATAAAAATCTATATTTGTAAAGTGCATTGTTATGTCACTAAAAAATAAGTATAAATGTTGTTCAAAGTTTAATTTCTGATTTTCTAAAATACAGTTATCTTCGTTTTTAAAGTTTAACTTTTCATTGTTCTGAATTCTAAATCTGTTAAGTATTACAGGTGATGCAGATTTTTTAAACCTCCAATGCCGTACTTTGAAGAAAAACCCAGAATATTATGGGGTTTTTTTTTATCTCATTTTTTTTTAATTCAAATTTTTTTCTCTTGCCAAGCATTCAAAAGATAATGTTCTTAAATAATAGATAATGTCAACTTTTATTTAATAGGAGGCCATTAAATTCGCAGTGCATTCAATCACAGAACTGCTTAACTGTATTTATTCAATTCATTTAATAATATATTTATTAATAGATCAGTAAAAAAATGTAATTTTATTTCTTTGCTAAATCACTTACAAAATAAGTTATTTTAGGTGTAACCATTATTGCCTAATGGAGGAATTTCAAAGCTATTCGGTGAAACATACATGCACCTCTTCGAGAAAATGCACTGTAAGGTATGTCCTTTTAAATCCATAATGAAAGCAAATGGCCCAAAGGAGACTTAAACGCAATGATGTTCTCTTTTTTCTAAATAATACGTCTAGATCAACATCGAAAATTTACATATATTTACATTTGAAAGAGATATTGATGAAAATTGAATGAAAAATTTGCTTCAAGAAACATTTTTGACCTTTAAATTTAGAAGAAAAACAAAGCTACCGAGACAAACTTTTTATTTTTATCAAAATACAGGTGTGTCACATTAGCTGAAATGAACGTGTTCTCGAAACAAAATCATTTTTAAACTTGCAATTTTTTCTCTGATGGGAAACACAACAGATTATAGTGTCATATACGAGAAATATTCCAATGCCTTACTAGCAAGCAGCATTCTGACGTTATTTGGAGCCGCAGTGGGAATAATTGGAAATTTCATAATTATTGTTATTTATTATTTTCGCATTAAAGATAAATCTGAGCGCTACTTCATCCCTGTATTAGCAGCAATGGACTTAACAGCCTGTATTATAAACGGGTATGGGAACACTGTTTTAAACACCTATATGTTTGACTTTTCTGGAGAATTTCATTGTCGTGTTATATGGTTTTCTGAGTTGTTTATCGCTGGATTCTCGGGACACATGGTTTTGATCATTGCCCTCCAGCGATACCTGCTGATCTGTAAACCCTTTGGTCCTCATATGACACTCTTCTGGAAGCGCTTTGCCGTTCTGGTGACATTACTGGCCACGACTTTATATGCTGCACCATCACTGGCTATGTCTGGAATCAAAAGTACCGACCGTGTGTTCATGTCAAGAAACATTACCACCAGGATGTGTGTATTTGTTGTAGATTACACGGGTGCCGCTATAACGTACAGTGCTATTCTACTCTTCCTTACTGTGACCAATGTAATAGTCTGTATAGCTCTGTATCTTCCAATCATCAAAGTTATCCATAGTTCATTTTCAACATCAAAAACATGCAGGACCATCATACCTTTCTGTGGAAACCGCGAGAATACCACGTCTGACATCGAAAATAGCATCAGTTCTACTTTCAGTGGAAAGCATAGAGTATGGCTGAATGATATTTTAAAGGAGATGCAAACGGACGATGTACTAGGGACGGTAGGAAATTCTCGAACAGATCTTATAAGCCTGGACGAGTACAGTGAAAAGAACGTGTGTGATACAGTATTGGAGCGAACTGAAAATATTTCTGAGAATGGAAAGCAAAACGATGGGGCAAATATTTCCGTTATTGAAATTTCTGTAAATGATGAGAGAAGGGACCACGATTTGCGTGCTCCTCATCAAAATGGTGCCTTTGGGGACCAAAGAAAAGCAGATGACGAAATTCAAAACAGTGAAAATAATGATCCAAAGATATCCTCATCACTAGACCATTGTCGTGAAATAACTGAAAATGAAGATAGCAGTACAAAACACAATGGTATTTCTCAGCAGATAACTCATCCAAGCTCCACAGCGAAAAGTCAGAATGAGATTGATGAAATCGCTGATGGCAAGAATGATACTTTATCTCCCAAAAATCATCCTGGCAAAAACAAAACGTGGACATTCAGAAATGGAATGAAACTCTTTCGATCTTCTTCCAAGCTTGAAAGAATGAAAACAACAATGAATGTAATGTTTTTGACGATTATTGTACTTTATGTATTGTCCTATATTCCGTCACTTGTTATACTGATTCTCAGATACAGTAAGAAAAATTTCAACTATTTAGAATTCACAGAATCCGAGTATTTCATATGGTTTTTCTTTTCGCGATTTGTGTTTATTAACCATATCATCAACCCCATCATATATGGTTACTTTGACGTCAAACTGAGAGCTGAGTTTTCTAAATGTTTCTGGTGTTGGTTAAAGAAGAAAAAATAATGTTCCATGTAAATAATGAGTCAAATAAACTTTTGTATTCCTCTTTGTCAATTGATATTTGAAACATCTTCTATTGCATGAAATTAAAATGATATAGAAACTGTGAAATCACAAATTTTCTTTGAGGTTTAATGTTTGTTTTTGTGCTATAAGGAGACCTGTGCTTGTTTATGACATCCGAAATGTAATATTAAAAAAAAAAAACAACAACAACAACAACAACAACAACTTAGCACTTCTTTATCCACAAAATCAAATTCCCACGAACCATTTTTTTCTCCTCAAACATTTGATCCCACAAAAATATTTGATTTTTAAAGCAAATTATCTGCATAGCTAATGTTGAATCTATTTCGGTATTTTGAATGAACCCAGCAATATAACAGTTTTGACCTGACTTAATCATAAGATGAAAGGCCGGATTAAACAATAGACTAGTACTATTCATTATAATAGAACCAAGAAATATTTCTATTGTTAGGTTGATTAGAATCCTGTAATTCTTGTATGATTCGAATACTTATTCTTGTTTGCAGGCCGTACTAACTTTTGCAAACTTAATGTTAACATACTACTGATATACTATCAGTTTCCTGCATTATAAAGTTTGACTGACTTATGAAGAAGTAACTTCCTGAACCTAACTTCGATGGTTTGTATGTGTGTGTTGCATGAATTTTAATGGTGATACTGCGTTTTCCAAGTGCAGTCGCACCGGTCACGGTAGTAGTGTAGTGATAGGGCGTTCGCTCGATGTCAAACCTAAGACGTATACATATGTAGTGACTGTTCCTTCGCCAAGCGCCCGGCATTAGAAGTGAAAGGCACGGGTCTTTCGGATGTGACCTTAAAAACCTCGGTCCAGTGTCACCATAGGCGTTGGCACGATCAAAAACCCTCACTGCTCAATGCTCCGAGTCTAAAGAAGCCTCTTTCACCGATATAAAGCGACTTCTCTATATGAGTGAAAAATTGGGACGTAAAACAAGATACAATCAATCAGTTCAATTAAGTGCAGTCTATCAGGATTTTTTGCCTAAGCTTTGTGACTCTTTCTATAAAGTATTTTGCTTGTGCTCAGTGTTTTCCATTCTTACAATTTGAAATTTTCGGAAATGACCATGACTATGACACGAATTCAAACAGTTCAAAAATAATAATTTTTTTTCAGCTGAGGTCTCTCCTTTCTCTTTCACTGTCTCCTAATGCACACACAAGATGAATCATAACATTAAAAAGTTTTTGCTTTCTCAAAGTGTATAAGAAGTGTATAAAAATATGATTATTTCGTCAGATTTTCTGTCCACCAGATATTGAAGAGTTGTACAGATTCTGTAAGTGATCCTACGTTGACATTATAAACTTTTGTTTCTTTTGACGTCTAATGGAGATAATAGAACACTTTTTCGTAGCAAATTGGAACCTAAAAGTTTCTGAAAGAAATAAAAGACAGTGGGTCTGAACATTTCAATTATAAGTAAACAACTACTTTGATTCATACCCATTTTGTTTTGTAATCTTTTTAAAATTGTCTCCAATTACATTTCTTACACTGAAAAAAGTAGTCACGGTCGCAATACTAGCGAACAGTTACTTGTATGTGGAATGAAAAAACGCTCACCGAAAGATGATTTCAAGAATATAACAGATGGTGTATGTCTATTTCTGCTGTCAACATTGCCCCAGAAAACTCAGAGTAATGTGTTTTAAGATGTGAAAAACACTGCAGTTATCAGGATGGCAACAGGTGATTAAACGTCATTACCCGCATTCTGACCTCGCTTCCGAGAAACACAAGATCGGTTCAAGATGACAAAAAGAGTCAAAACATTGAAAATCCATATTAAGTTTTCCGTAAAAGGAGAGATACTACAACAGCTTAATCTTATCTCTGACACAATGGACTGAACGATATTGTTTGTGTAAAAATGTTCGTTTGATAAGAAAAATATAACGCTGGTATATTTTCTTATTTTGAAAACAATATTGTTGTCTTTCAAAAACATTCACATGTTTAGGAAAAAATCTTAATTTTAACAAAACTTCTTTGTGTATTTACCTCAAGTTGCACATGGTAGGGAATGCGTTCCCAGGATGAGTGATCAAAATTTAACTGACATTTGCTTTGTTTACGAGGACTACAGAAGAGCCCTGATTTCAAACAGTATTTTGACAATACTGGGTGCCGTTGCTGGAATAATAGGAAACATTGTCATTATAATTTTCTACTTTTTGAGATGGAGAGGAAACGACGAGCGATACTACATCCCGTATTTGGCTGCCGTGGACTGCATGGCCTGTGTTTCGGGGGGATTCCTGTACGTCCTCTCAAATACTTACTGGCTACATTTCCCCAGTGATATCTTGTGTCGTCTCTTGTATTTCATTCATGTGTTTATTTCCGCAGTATCTGGACATATCATACTGGCAGTGTCTGTCCAGCGATATCTCTTGATATGTAAACCGTATGGTCCTCATCTCACCTTGTTTTGGAAGAGAACCAGTTTAATCATCATCACTGTTGTTGCAATCATCTATTCTTTTCCTGTGCTTTTCATTGCAGGAAACGCAGTGACAAGAGAAAAATATCATGGAAAATCTGTAGTGTATATGGAGTGTTATTTTGTTGCCAACAACATTCCCGAACATGCTACATATACTTACATTCTGCTTGTAATTACCTTGGCAAACATAGTCGCAGTAATTTCAGTTTACAGCCCATTTATACGAAAATATCGCAGCGTAATTTCTATGAGAAATACTGAGAGTAGAAGTGTTATTGTTAGCAGTGTGGAACTGAGACATCCACAACCTACATCAATAGCCACTGACGCGGAGTCAAGACCCAGTACTTCCGTTTATGTGGAACATGTCTGTGGTGAAGCCCAGGAAAGGAAATGTGACAATTATAACAAAACCCACCCGTTTGGATCACATGCTGATATTGTGCTGGCATCTAACAACCGAAAGAGAAGGATGGTGACTCGAATGTCCTTAATGTTTTCTGTCATTATAACCTGTTATATGCTATCATATTTCCCAAGTCTTGTTCTGTTAATCTTAAGGTATACCCTAAGCAAGTTTCGTTATTTACATTTCTCAGAAGTTCAGTTTTTCTTTTGGATGCTTGTTGGGCGTTTTGTATTTATTAACCATTTTATCAACCCATTTATTTATGGTTATTTTGATGCCGAATTGCGAAAGGCGATTAAACAAAAAACGAAAAAGATTTTTATCAAAGAAACCACTCATCAGTAAAGAATCCCATAAGAAAATATGTCTCAATTGAATTAATGTTAAATCATTCATAATATGTTTTCACAAAATTTGTAATGCTTTGAAAAAATAAACAATAAATATCTTTGTTATCGTATTTCCGTATGTTGGTATTTTAATAATTTGTTTGTTTGTTTTTATCGTTTCTTTGTTTGATTTTTTCTCTGTTTTTGATGTTTTTGTATAATTTCCAAATAGTAGTTGCAAAGCCTCCTCAAGATGAGAATCATTTTCGAAATATATATTTTTTTCAGATATGAATTCAAAGCGAAATTATTTTCTTTGAATGTAAACTGAACATGCAACAGGAATGGTAGATATTGGAGTCAGAAACAACAATTATTGGTTATCGATTACTACCCTAATGCAACTGAATTTGTTCTTTTGAAGAATTCTTATAGAAGTCTTAAGTTAGTTACTCGAAGCTTTCCTAAATTAAGGACCTCGACATAAGTTCGTTCTACATAATCTTGTCTTAAGATCGTCTTATGTTTGTTGTGATGCTTTTTTTTTTTTTTTTTTTTTTTTTTTATCATCGACAATTTCTTGTTCTCCAATAGTCCGTGTATGAACTGATGATTTACTCAAATCAATTTTTTTTTCAAAAATGTTATCCTAAACTCTCTTCCTTTCAACATTAATTACAATGTTTGATAATTTGCTGAAGATGATATCTGTTTTTTCCCGACTTATCAAGGAGCAGGCATGTTCACGAAACTTCTAAGATTATTCCTAAGATGTGGCTTAGGAAGAAAGTTAGGAACATCTAAGATCAACTTAGAACATATCATAAGATGTAGCTCGACGGAAACATAGGAACATCTAAAGTTAAGGCATCCTAACATACAATGAACACTGTTGTTTCTTCACATTTATCTATACGTGTAAAATTTTGGAGACATTTATAGCAAAAAAATCTTTCACATAACATGAAAAAAAAAAATCTATTTACATGTACATGTGACGTAATTATATTTTAATGTTTGCACCTTTTAAATTATATAAATATTTAATACAGCATGTAAATCGCATCGAAACAAGCAAAATTTTTCTACCAAAGCTAAAGTTTAATTTTTTAAAAAAAATCTTAAATTCAATGATCTACCTTGATGATGATAATGATATGCTATACGTATTATAACAGTCTTTATCATTTTTTGAAAAATAAGCTGATGAAAAATGAAATGAATTTTTTCTCATTTTAATAAAAACAATATGCCCTGATTTACTTATGTCAAAGCCATAGATAGAAATAAGAGAACATATTTCGCTTTTTGTCCCTTACAGATAAAACTTGTATGATTGTTTTTTTTTTAATAGCTAGCAGATCGGTGGGTGGGTGTGGCCCCTCGTTATTTTCCGAAAATAGTCTATTGTTCTTAATCTATAAAAGAAGATTTAATAAAAGGCTAGTCCATCCCAACCTTTACTTTCTGTGGAAGTATGTACGGACACCCCCCCCCCCCCCCCATTCCTAACGTTAACATTCGTTATGAATTCAACAAATCTGTTATAACAGATTTTATTCAATTTACCGAATTCAAAAAAATTGTTATAACGAAGTAAAACTCGTTTAACAAATTTGACAATTCGTTCTGAAATTCCCTGAAAAACTTTGACATAAAAAATAGATTTTTCCACACTCAAAAACCTTGTAATATGTGTTTGTTTGGGTGAGTGGGGTTCCGTCAATACTGCAATAGAAAGTTGGGGACCGGCCATTAAATAAAAAAATGATAATCCACACTAAATTAAGGAGTAATGACCCTCTGCTCTAAATTTCACTTCTTTTTTTTTAATTTCCAACATCGGTTTTAATCACCAATTAGATTCAAATAGAAAACAGTATAAAGCGGTAATAATTTTTTTTGTCTGACCTCGATATAAGGAAAGATTGACATAGTGAACAGAAAGAGCAACAGTTTATTATAGTTACCGTCGAGCAACATCTTATGATATGTCCTAAGTTGATCTTAAGATGTTCCTATTTTTCTTCCTAAGGCATATCTTAGGAAGAGTCCTTGGACATATCTTAGTAAGTTTCGTAAACATGCCTGCATATGGCTAGGAAATGTTCCTTAGGGAGTAATCATTGGTAAAAACTGTTGACAATTAATAAAAATCGATACGTGGATTAGAATAGAATAGAGTCAAAACCAGGTTTATTAATTATTGAAAATTGGTAAGCATTTATTACTTGCCACATTTATTACTTGTATAATAGATCATATATGAAACAATGCCATTAAAGGTTTCACAGGAATCTCTTCAATGAAACTAATTGCACTTTCAGCAAAAAGAAAGAAAGATGGATAGTAATTCAACAACCACAAAATATATGCCTGATAATTACATACTTGTTATTTACCGAGATTTTGAGAAAGCGCTGATTATCAGCTGTGTTCTGTCTATTTTCAGTGCTATTTTTGGAATTATCGGAAATAGTGCAATAGTCATTTTCTACCGAAAGAAATGGAAGAAAAATGCTGAAAAACAATTTTTGCTGGTTTTAGCATTCGTGGATTGTATTGCCTGTTTTTCCTACGGGACATACTATGTTTTAGGGGATATCTTTCGGCTGAACTTTCCAAGTGACGTCATATGTCGTCTTCTTTATTTCTTAAATTTCCTTGCATCAGGACTGTCGAGTTTAATTATCTTAGTCATTTCCATACAACGGTTTCTATATATTCGCAAGCCACATGGATCTTTTGAGACCTTACTTTGGAAGGCATTCATATTTGGCACATTAATTATCATCTTAATTACTTTTCCATTACTGGTTATCTCCGGAAATAAAACATACATCCAGGAATATAAAAAGAAACAGGTGACCGTGACTGTCTGTTTCTTTATCGTCGAGAATTCTATTTTAAACAGAACCTACACACTTTCTGTTTTCGCCCTAACAGTTGCTCTTATTACTGCGATTGCAGTTATGTACGGACTTTTTGTAGCCAATGTTAAGGTATTTTTCTCTAGACGGGTGGCGAATTTTGAGAAGGTCAAAGAAGAACGAAACGCTACACCAAAACAAATACAACTCAATTACCAACAGTATCGGGAAACAAATAGGCATGATGATCACTCCTTTCATAATGTAAACAAGGTATTTATTACATGTTCAGAGAACGTTCGAGAGGGGACAGGAATTCCCAATGCGTTGAATATGTCTTCTGGACATACAGCACAAACACCAAAGATATTAACTCGGTTTCCAAAGGAAGACCCGAAGCAAAATGGCAAAACCAGACGTTTCAATATAATGATATCGACGATCATTTTGTGCTATACCATTTCATATATTCCTCCATTTATATTAATAATAGTGAGATATACAATTTCAGATTTTGATTACTTTGATTTGTCGGTTTGGGAGTATTTTGGATGGATGTTCTGTGCCCGATTTTCACTCTTTAATCATATTATAAACCCAGTTATATATAGTTATTTCAACAGTATTTCGTGGAAGGCACTTGGTCGCTTTGTCAAACGATGGAGATGTTGTACATCGTAATATTTGATGTCGTCCGGAGGAGACGTGATGAACGCCGAGGGCATGATCCTTTTTTTGAAAGGAATGGGCTTGGGTAGAACCTCCCAATTCTATCTCTCTCTGTGTATGTGTGAGGGTGTGTGTGTTTGTTTTAAAAGTAAAAATCATAAAAAAAAATCTGAGCATCATCTGCGAAGAAAATAATCCTATTACTGCAAAAATATTTTAGTAAGCCTTTTACGACATTTTGTATTCTTGGCATTTGGCTGCTGGTTAACACCCAACTGTTTACTATAACATTTCTGAAATAAAGAAAATTAATTGTTTGCTTGTGTTACTGTTCTACTGATTGAACTGCTTGTACAATATGATCCTTGTGACAAAATTAGAGGATGGGTTGTCGTGCATATCATATATACAAGTATTTCAACAAAGAAACAAACTTGAGAGAAAGTTGTATTTTTTTCCTTTTTAGCCAAAACTATAGTGATTTTAATAGAAAATTGCAATTTTGAAAGCTCATTTTTTTTTTTCGGAAAATGAAGTTTGTTAAAATGCAGTTGGCCACCTCGTAAGGCATAGACGATACATGGAAGCAAATAAGTACGTGAGCAAGAGAACAACATTCCTTTCAGAAATTGAAAATGGTTTCAGCATGCATATGGCTGTCCAGCAGTTTTAGTCAGTATTCTCATTCGTCGAAGCAGTGTCACACGTCAAAATCCTAGGTCATTCAATGCTAATAATTTATGAAATCTCATGAAAAACAACATGCTCATGGAACACAAGTATCTCAGTGTATTCGAAATAATTGTGTTTTGTTTTTGTTTTGATTTGTTTTTTGTTTTGTTTTTGTTTGTTTTGTTTTGTTTGGAGAATTACAGACCATGACTCCTTAAGGGTTCTTAATTTTGTTACCGAATCCTTATAGTATCGTCTGAATTATATGAGGATGCTTTCAAATGAAATTAAATTTAAAGTAGATCATTGACACTAAGTTATTTTTACCTTCCCCTCTCTTGCGTGAACAAAGATTCGCGCAGAGACAACGTAATTCAACACATCACATACGTAGATTTTTGGTGCAAGGTCCATTCTTACATATGGTATTCATTATTTTCACTACAATAATCATTATAAAACTTAATTCTATGAAATCAATTTAATTCATTTATTTAGAAAATGAGACACAAATTTCATTATTTTAAGATATTCTAGGATACAAGTGTGTATACAACGCTTTAAGTAAAGGAGATACATAATTATGTATATCTAAAGGATAAAATACATAAACAAAACAACATGACTGGTAAAAGATGGGAAAGCCTGCTACCTTGACAGAGTCGGCCAAGAAAAAGACTGAAAAGAGAGCGTGACCAAACCTTTTTATATGGGAGATCAATGTGATCTTTGGATGAGGAACAAATGGGAGCTGGATGAGACTATGCAGGGTTCGTGAAAATTCTCCCCGACAGGTTTATTGATACATGTTATCATTTTCTAAAACTCCATCGCTTTCAAAGAAAAAAAAATTAGTGCAAACTCAACATAAAAATACACCTATGTTCTAAGAATATTTTTACTATCAATTAAAGTGCAAATTTAAATTGAACTGCCCTGAAAATATTTTTTGACGTTTTGCGATATTAACGTATGATTTGGTGGTTTTATTTCTCAGGCCTCAATACACAAAATGTCAACAGCTGTACTTTGAAATCTTTAAAATGCGTCTGAAGGCAGATTAAAAAGTACACTGTTAATTTATCGCAACAATAATGATATTCTTGCTTTTGAGAATTGCTCTTCATATTCCATTTTAATTATATTCTGTAGTTTAGGCTTGTGTCATTCAGAATTCACGTGGTACAAATGAACAGATCTAAAATTTTTCCTGTTCTTAGGACCTTGGATTTCCGGAAGATTCTTATTACGTTAATTAGGTATGAGGAGTGAATATTCATGTTTCTCAAACTGTCGACTTCATCTTTATACCTTATTTCTCAAAGATATATTGGGTAAACTTGATTTAAAAAACCCCCCATTTTTTGCAGCTGTACTGTCTCTTTAAACAATTCGATTACTCCAAGACGCATAATTAATTCTTGACTTTGATGTTATTTCTTTCTTTCAAATAGCAACTCCTCCTTCCGTTTTAGTTCGGCTACAGTAGACCTTGAAACACTAGTGCATGTAAACTACACCAAGATGCATAATTTTCTTTTACTGGCTGTTTATTTCAATGAACAATGTTGCCATAGTTACTAAAAATAAAATCATGTAAGAGATCCTTTAAAAATACATGACTGTACTACTATTGCAGACTTTGTCTACTTTAAATAAAAGTGAAAGAAGAAGTAGAAAACATCAAAGTATGTTATTCTAAATATCGATTTTGATTTTTGATGGAATTGCCATTGGTTTCCAAAATAAAATGTTCTGTGAATTGAAATAAAATGTTCTGTTAATTGAAATAAGATATTCTGTTAATCGGATCCTTTGAAAATGATAATCCTCCAAATATTGATAGAAGTTTAGAAAAAAAAAACATCACAATACATCATCTAAAAAAGAAATGATATGAGTCCTTTGTAGCGGCTTTTGCATGAAATAGGTAAAGATATCGAACAGTGATCAATCTTGCAAATCTAGAATTAACAGAGGTGCACGGAATAAGGTGCCTTGGAGGAGACAGCATCCCCTGTAGACTAGTCATATCAGCCGTGAACACTCTGTAATGATTACGTAAACAGAGAATCCATAGACGAAATAAACCAATCGTCGAATAATTGGTATGAAGATATCAGTCAAAATTCGCTCATCAGTGCGTTGTATTTGCATACGAGTAACCATAGAATTTCACAAGCCGACTTTAAATGATCTAATTAATTTGTCAGTAACCAATTGCAACTGTCTCTGTTTAATACATAATCGCTCTCTGAACCTGCTTCTGTGTAATGCCAGGAGGAAGGGTAATAAAAAGTAAGGGTTAATAAAGGTTTTTTGTACTAGGAATGGTAAGTAGACAATCAACTCAGTGGCCCGAATAGAGTTAAAGAGCTCTGTTTCGGTTGTTTTGTTGCCTTACTGTTTTCCTGAGTGGGTGGTCCACTGAAACTGACCATAGCACTGGCATTAAGTCAGGGAAAATAGCTAAAGCTGGGGATAGAGCCGACCTGCCTCTGGTACTACAAAATTTAGTTACGTTTTATTTACTTTCTTAAAGTTTTCTATTTTTAGCTCTACTGGTCAGAGACCAGAGAAAATAGAAATTTCTATGAAATACTTTCAAACACCATACTCCTGCTACAGTTTTGATCTGATTTCAGTATAGCTTGGACACAAGTAGACTACTCTATGATACATAATTCTGTGTATCTGTTTTTGATTTCGATAAATGATGTTGCCATTGTTACTAAAAATATAAATTCCGGTGAAATACTTTCAAAATGCCACTCCTTTTACAGTTTTAGAGATTTCATTATTACTTGGCACACAAATAGACTACACTATGATACAATTTTATGCATCGTTTTTTGATTTCGTTGAACAGTGTTGGCATGTATACTAAAAATAGAAATTTCTGTGAAATACTTTCAAAACGCTACTTCTCCTACAGTTTTGGTCTGATTTAAATATAGCTCTTTTTATTAATTCTTCTCATTCTTGATGAATGGCGTTGCCCTGGTTACGAAAATTAGAAATTTTTGTGAAATTATTCTCCGACAGCTTTCGTCTGATTACAGTAAATCTTGCCACAAAAAGAGACCAAACAAAGTTTCAACTCCAAGTGCTACTTTTCTCTTCCTTTGTTATAAGTACAAACCAGTAGAGTTATAGTCTCGTCAGAGACTTCTGGTTTATTCATTTGAATTACTTATTGAATCAACCCAAGTAAGAGACATTCAAATAAATATATATACTGAAAGACATTTCATCCTGCCACCTATGTAATCGCCACGGAAGTACACTTAAACCGATATTAATACAGTATCATTACATTTACCCTAAAACTGAAAGAAACAGATTTGTGATCTCTTCAAGTTTTACGTCCACTTCAAAGGAAATAACCACTACACGTATTTGATATATAAATCATTCATGAACAAAACAAAAAGATTCGAGAAAAAAAATGTACCAATTCTATCCAAGAAATTTTTTTTACCAAGTACCCAGTTTTAACAAGGCGAAATGGGATAGTTTATTTGATGTGTTAAAAAAAATTCCTCGAATATTTTCATTAGATTTAAGAAGGATGTTAAATGTTACTTTGTTGGTATTAAAATAACAAAACGATTACATCTTAATATCGTCTTTTCAGATTGTTCTTACAATTTCTGACCCCCCCCCCCCCTCCCCACCCCCCGTGCATAATATTAGAGTCATCCGTTACCTTTTAGCTTTATTTTCAAAGAAAAACCTTAATTTTTTTTTATTTACATGTTTGTATTTTTAATTCTGAAAAGGGTATCTGTATTCAAACTAGTGAGGACGGAAGCAGAATATCAATATCTTAATAAAATTTTAAGTGCTAAATTGTACATTTATCAAAAGTCTATTTAATGGCCATTTTAGCTCTAGAAAGTTCTTGCCAACTCATTACAACTAACATAATCAAAGAGAAGACAGGCCTGATTGGTATTACTCATAATCCCTAGTTTTTGCAAAATGTATGACTGCAAAGATCAGTAAAAAATTATACATATTCGTAATTTTCGTTTTATTTTGGCCAGAAACATGCCAAAAAAGCACTATGGGAACGGAAATGACCATACATATAGAACATCCCGGAAAGTATCTTGCATTCACAATCTAATTGAATCATAATTCCTTTGATTTCAAGATAATAAAAATTTAATATGATCATTCTAAATTGTTATTATCCATCTTAAGGACAAGTTGCTTAAATTAATACAAAAGACAGTGCCATTTGAGTAAAAATGTATCACTCCAGAGTTGTCAAGTAATAATGAAACGGCCTTCTACATGTTCTAGAGGCATGTATGTACATTTCTTTAAAAATCCAAGAAGCATTCAAGAACTCGGGTTGGCAGATCAAGGCTTTTTTCACTTTTATTTTTATGTACTTTGACATGTCTACTTGTGCACAGATTTCATGATGTTAATTAAAGCTTTGGGTACAATTTCAATTAAGGACTAAGCATATAACACATATGGAAATATCCTCGATATTGCTGGTATATTACACTATTTGTTTACTATTTTCAATATTAGTTCTTTCATCATCAATATATGTATCCCCAGGACATTTTTTCCCTATCAGAACAACACAGATGACCACTGAATACTAGCATAAAATATTGTAAGTATCAAGGCTTGGTCCATCGATTATAATTAATACTAAAGGCAATGATTATACTAATATTAGAAACCTTCACCTAGCGTATTTCAAATCCGGATTGCAATTGATAAATGTACTCATTACTTATTGATGACCTGCTAAGATAAATGTTGTTGATTAATAGTAGTTCATATTTAAATCTTGTGTTAGACTATAAAATCTTTGTTCCAAGCAGCTTTCAGAATCGCTGTTATAATGGCGATATTGTTGGTTGGTATTGTTCTTTGTTTGACAGTCTGTGAGTCATCCAATAGAACTCAGCTGTTCAAAGACGTTTTAGATCGCCAGGAAGCAAGAGTAGCACCTTACGAAACTGAAGAAAACCCTCTAGATCTGTCTATTTTCATTAGTCTTATGACAATAAGAGAGGTCAATGAAAAAAAGCAGACGATTGCTAACTCTATCTCGATTTCATTGAGCTGGCTTGATCAACGTCTCATGTGGAACTCCTCGCATTACAATGGAATTACTTCTTTTGGAACAACATCGGAATACATCTGGACCCCAAAATCTATATGTATTATGAATGAAGTGAGCATTGACAAATGTTTTAGTGAAGTGTCTGATGTTATAGTTATGAATTCAGGAATCGTTACTTACACGACATATCGTGAGAGTTTGACCCTTTGTGAAATGGACATAATAAAATATCCATTTGACGAACAAAAGTGTATGATTTTCATTGGTAGGTTATATCATATGTTAGAATTTATCACCTTAAATAAGACCGATTCCAATTTCCATCTTATCTCCTTCAACAATAATGAAGAATGGGAAGTGCTTGGATCGCATATAGCTGATATGAGCATCCCGTCACAGAAGTATGGTTTGATGCAACAACTTCACTTTATATTACGTCTTAAACGGAAGTCCGCTCAAGCTGTTGTTTCTATATTAATTCCAATTATCCTTCTATCAATCATAAACATATTCTGTTTTCTGCTGCCGATAGCGTCTGGGGAGAAAATGGGAACTTCCATGGCAATATTCTTGACTTATGCCGTATTTCTCTCTATAATCAACGATTCCTTTCCTACTACGGACAAAACACCATACTTCATCATCTATCTGGACACGCAACTTGCTCTCAGTGGACTTACAGTCATATTTCAAGCCGTCGTGATACATCGCTATTTCCAATTAAGTGATGTTCCTGAGGATTCCAAAACTAAAGTCAAACCCTTTTTGGACACCGACAATAATACAAAGCAACCACTGAAACATAAATACTGGAGAATTGTGAACGAAAAGAGTCTAGAGAAAATATTTTTGATCTTTATCATAGCTGTAAATATAATATCTTTTGTGACATTCATTGCATTGACTCAAGAAGGAGCAGGGTCCGGCATCGGAGGAGGACCTGCTGTAGAAGCACCAGGGACAGGGGGACCAGGAGCAGGAGGATTCGGTGCAGTCGGACCAGGAGAATTCGGAGCAGGAGGACCGGGTCCAAGAGGATTAGGAGCAGAAGGACCAGGGCCAACAGGATCAAATACAAACGGACCAGGTTCAGCAAGATCAGGTGCAGGAGGAGCCGGACCAACAGGAATCGGAGCAGGGGGGTCAGGACCAGGAGGATCAGGATCAGGAGGATCAGGACAAGGGGGAGGAGGAGGAGCAGCAGGAGGACCTGGGGGAGCAAGAGGACCAGGATCTGGAAACTTTGGTTAAAAGGGGAGTAGGAGGCTTTAAGAAGCAGCATGATTCGTAGAGGAAATGACGAGGAAGTGTGGATAGTGGGCTTAAACAGGCGGAAAAGTTATAGTGCTCATCGATATTTAATAGAGTATTTAAGATCCGGGTTCACTTTGGAGAATGGAAGAAAAAACTGATTATAGCTTGTGTTTCTTCACAGATTTTTAAATTTAAAAATAATTCATTTAGGAACAGTAATAAACCTTAATGATTAAACTTAAATTCCCATGTTCTACATTTTGAAAATGTATGTAAACTTACAATAAACTCAGCTACATATATAATGGACAGTGCAAGAGAGTTGTCTGAATATGAATTTTCACTAATAAGTATTATAATATTTACGTTTTAGTATGCAAAGCATGCTCTACGTTGGAACAATTTCTAAACCAAGGCAGATTTATGACAAATAAGTTGATGATACAAGGGTACCAACAATCTTGTTTAAACTCAACATTTTAGAAATTCTATTGTCGAAACAATTACTTGTTTGCAAATATAACCTTTCGTTAGGTCGCATGTTTAGAAAGCATACTATTAAGCCATTATCTTCATACAGGATTATCTGCGCAATCAGTTTACCCGATCATGATAAAGGGTTCACGGCGGGTTTGACAATCGACAGACATGCTAACTCCTCCACGGTTTACAGGAGTCCGTCTTCGCTCTACTCACAATTTATATTATTTATCTGGATTTTTATCATGATCACTGCACAGGTACTTGTGGACAGGACCCCCCCCCCCCCGATATTCAACCCCAGGGCTTGTTGGACATTTTTGTTCACAAATTATATTTATTACACTTATTCATCATGTGTACCATAGGAAAAAATCGTGAAAACCCCAAAACAATCGTTCCACACAAAAATACCCCACTATACATTATAAGAGAGAAAGGTATGCCACTCCGGTTTGTTTACGTTGTACCCCCACTGGTCTTTCTGGGTTTAAAAACATGTATTTATTTTATCTCTCTTATAATGTATAGTGAATTATAGTGTATTGTGAAAAAAAAATGTCCAACAAGCCCTGGGGTTGAATATCGGGGGGGGGGGGGGTCCTGTCCACAAGTACCTGTGGATCACTGCTCGTTGTCTTCACAATTCAGTCGACAGGAACGCTATATATTCGATTCAGTCGACAGGAACACTATACACATACACTATACACTGTACCTTTTCTCGACTTTTGTCAATATCATATGATACACCAATATATACCCTTTATAAAATAATAATAATTTTCAAAAACGTCCGTAGAATATTTTCCCCTTTATTTCTTGAGAAAACCGATTTTTGTTGATCAATCAATAAATACAATCAGTTTTAAAACTAGTTAGATCTGGCACTGTATGAAAGGTTTCTCAAGAACTGTCAAAGGACATGCAGCTGTTTCGTGAGTCTTCCATCAATGTGACAAACGGATCAATAATACAAATAACACAACAATTTACGTATACTTTCATCCACTTTATGTGATTAATTCATACAGTTCTAAATAAAAACCTTTGTTTCTTTAGAGATTAACGGTTACAAAACTTACAATCATTGCAGAAAAATAAACCTCTCACTCGAGGGCTACTGAGCATGTAGACGTTAATGGCCAATTAACTCTTTTGATCAAATATGTCATAGGAAGTATGAAGAAATTAAACGAGGTGAGTTCAGCTTTTCCATCGTCAACTTCCACTATCTATATAATAATATCCCACTTTCACCTGCACTCGGTGTTTGTGTCTCCCAAGTGATCCAAAAGGTAAGACGAGTTTTGAGATTATTTTTTAAACAGAGTCAGGCTACTGATAAATAAGTTGATGTTACAAAGCTTTCAACAATCTCGATTAAAGTCAGCATTTCGCAAATTCTATGGTTGTTATAGTGACCTTGTTTCAAAATGCAAGCTGGGTCACATTTTCAAGAAAATGTTTCAAATTAATTGTTATAAAGTGTTGTTTTACACTCGTTTCGACTACAGATTGCTCTGTTTACTTGATTAATATAGTTGGTTCATGACAAATGTGAATGGTCGACAGATACTGCTTACTTTTCCAACTTATCTGATCTTACCTCTGGTGTTTTCAAGGATCCGTGTTTTGAGACAATACGTGCAGCGCAATTCTGCACACAATGCCACCAGAGGCAATTTTTTAAAGGGTTTAACCGAGGACATTTTGTGTTTTAAGAGTTGTACATGTAAAATGTATAGAAAATAATTGTTCAGTAATTAAAGGTTTTCCTCAAATTCACATTTTCCGATTGGCCATGCACTCATTGGCAATTGACAGTTATGTAAGTGAATTTTCGGTTGCTGTTGTACGTGTATTACTTAGCTGGACAAAATAAATAATTGGTTTACCTTTTGATTCTTGCTACTTATGTTCATGGTTAAATCAAACCATAACTGACACTCTATTAACAAAATCAATTATAGAGTACATTCTCAAGTGCTCCGAGCTCATTCATGTTTTCATTCACTTGTATTATAGATTGTTGTTTCAAAGCAAACATTTATTATCGGTATATAAAATATTTATAATATCATTCATATAATTATGTTGCTTTCTGGAAATGATTACAATAATTAACTAAAAAGGACCATTATTCACAAAGCGTTTGTGATGAATGTATCTTGTCACATCTGATCTTTATTTCAATTGAAAGCACTCGCTTTTCCATTGATCATTTGAAATAGAGATTTGATTATACAGTTATGTAAAACTATACACCCGCATGAAATATAAATAAGAAACACTCATAAACTGCCCCTGCAAGGGATATATTAAGCACAGGTCATTATTATCTTGGGTCACACTGATCTAAGCGAACAAATAACCTCGCAACGGACAAGCTTCTGCTGCAGCAAATATGGTTGCGTTCATCATTTGTGTTGTCCTTAGTTTCATCTTTTTCTGTGCGGCAACCAATCGGTCCCAGTTGTTCAGAAATGTCATAGACGGGCAAGAAGCAAGAGTAGCACCGTATGAAAACGCTGATAGCCACCTAGATTTATCTGTGATACTGAATCTTATGACCATAAGGGAGGTTAATGAAAAGAAACAAACTTTTGAAGCCTCGCTGTGGATCTCAATGACCTGGTTTGACCATCGTCTCGTGTGGAATTCTTCACATTACAATGGCATTACATCATTACGAACAAAATCAACTTATGTTTGGACTCCAGAATCTATATGCATTATCAATGAACTGGGAACTGACAAATGTTTGTGTGAAGTTTCAGATGTTTTAGTTTTAAATACAGGAGTTGTTACTTACACTACTTCTCGAGAGAGTTTAACTCTCTGTGAAATGGATATCACAAAATATCCGTTTGATGAGCAAATGTGTTCCATTTCCATCGCTAATTTGATTCATACTTATGACAACATTACCTTAAATAAGACAAATTCTCACTACCACTTTATTTCCCACAACAATGAAGAATGGCAGATGCTTGGATCGCATGTTTATGATTCGCATGTGTGGGATCCTATGTTTGGATTGCTTCAACAGCTTAACTTTATGTTACACATTAAACGGAAGTCAACCCAAGTCGTCATTTCCGTTATGCTGCCAGTCATTCTTTTATCAGTGATCAACATCTTCTGCTATGTACTGCCCGTAAATTCAGGAGAAAAAATGGGAGCATCCATCGCCATCTTCTTAACGTTTTCTGTGTTTCTGACTATCGTCAACAATTACTTTCCAACAACAGAAACAACTCCATATTTCATCATCTATATGAATAACAAGCTTTTTCTCAGTGGACTTACTGTCATCTTTCAAGCTGTGGTGCTGCATCAGCATTTCAAGAATTCTGAGATTTCCCCAAACAGAGTAGAACCTATCGGACAGACCGACAAAAAGGAGAACCATCAACTGAAATGTAAATGCTTGGAAACTACCGATCGAACTTTAAACAATGCATTCATGATTTTTTCTATAATTGCTAACGCTCTGTCTTTCATTATTTTCTTTACTTTGACCCACCTAAGAGAGGGAAACGGGAAAAAATTGACTTAATTGATTTGGCTAGATCCTAAATCTGATTTTGTTATTTCTCCTTGCAATTAACATTCCTAAAGATTGCATTTTCATTGTAAGTGCAGGTCAAGGTATACAACTGGGAGGAAATGAAAATACAGTTATCAAAAAGTAAGGTGTAATGATTTAGATTTATTCAAATAAGTTCTTATACCCATAAGATCAGCCTATTGTCATATTGATATAATGTTGAAAACAGCTAGCTGTTGGACGAGGGCAGAGTTTCATAAAAATAAGATTTGAGCAAGAATTGAGAAAATTAGTTTGTGTAATGATTTAGATTTATTCAAATAAGTTCTTATACCCATAAGATCAGCCTATTGTCATATTGATATAATGTTGAAAACAGCTAGCTGTTGGACGAGGGCAGAGTTTCATAAAAATAAGATTTGAGCAAGAATTGAGAAAATTAGTTTTTTTCAAGTTGTTGCAAACATAAATAGATTTATAAATTAAGTAATATTATGTCATTGTCCACTTTTGACCAATATTAAAGGATATGGACTTACACAGTTATATGTATTCTAACTGTCATTCCGGTTAATTGCTCTTTTAATTTTTGGAAACTTCGTGACTTGGCATTATTTTCAAACAAATTGCACAAAAACGACTTGAATTAGATTTCCACTGAATTATATATTTCATGAAATGTTTTCACACCAAATGTCCTTAATTCTCACGTACTGTAGCCGCATAGATAAATAAAGATTAATTTCTTTAATCTTCATCAAAGTTAAACGAAAGACAATGAAATTTGATTAAATAAATGTCAGATTAAAAAATGAATATATAAATAAACGATAAATAAATTTTATGCAAATTATAAATTATATTAATTCACCTCCGGGCTCTGGTTGGGCAATTCTTTCGAGATGTGATTCGGGGAAGGGATGCAAGTTAGATTCCTGGGATAACGTTTAAGTCCTTGATACCATTTCACAAATAAATCTAATTATGTACACAAGTTCTAGTTCTCATATTCTCATAAATACACAATGGCAATATACGTGTATATAACTGTATAATAATCTGTCGGACGAAGAAATAATTTTTTTTAAAAATGTAATTTTTTTTCATGTTATCTGCACAAGTCTTATCATAATAAAATCATGGATATTTAAATTTTCGGATTTGTGTTTTTTATTTATTTATTTATTTATTTATTTATTTATTTATCTATTTGTAATACTCATTTTTAGCTCTTTTGGTGGCTGACCAGAAAAAAGCTGATGTGTTGGTAAGTATATATCATCCATACGTCTGTCTGTTTGTATTTTTTTTTAGACGTCACCCTTCCTACAGTCTTAATCTGGCTTCAAGACCATAAACTGAGAATAGACTTAAGTAAAAATTTCACATAAAGATAACTTTAAAAATAATTTTGATATTCAAACGAATTTTGTCCCATATGTTTGCATTTGAATTATAAAAAAGCCCTCAATATAATAAATAAAAGCGTACCTGAGATAATTATCAAGATATTAAGAATCAAAATTTTTACTTGAGTCTGTTCTCAGTTTTATGATGTTGGGGCCTGATTTCATTAATCTTCGTATAGAAGTACATGTAGCTATAGACTACACTGAGATACAATATTCTGTATATTTAAAAAAAAAATATTTTAATGAGCGGTTACTTAATTTGAAATTTTTGCAGTCTTGGTTCGATTGGTCCGTTTTCAGCAAAATTCTGTACATATTCAATTGGACTGCACTAAGATTATACCATTCTGTTTTCGATTTTCAATCAATGGCACTGCAATGGTTAATTAATATACCAATATCCGTTAAATTCTGTTTAAATGCTATACGTTTGGTCTGATTTTACCAAAACTTGGTACGCAGATATACACCAAAGTAAAGTAAACTGAACCAAGTGTTGCCATATTTGGCTAAAAAAAGTGCGCTTACAGTACGATAAGATTTGAACATATACATGTACAACGTATATATCTAAGAACTTGTGTCCGATCCTTTTGTTTTAACATCTTAAAATATGCTCAAACCAACGTATTTCATTCTGTAACATACATGGAAAGATTAGGCAGCTGACATTGCTCATTTAAGCCTTCTCCATAAAACACAAACTTACATGTATGCAGTACATCTATATAAAGTACATGTATATTATATCACATAATCTAAATGGTCCATGTATTTCAAAAATAAATTGTTCGGGATAGAATTAAGCAGAAAAGGTTTGAGTGAATACCAATTTCATGAGGAAAAATGGGGAAAAAGACAAATTGGATATAAACAGTAAACATCTTTTATATCGTATCTCAGGGGACTATGATAAAGCCTACGTTATAACTGGTGTACGTTATAAACGGATACCGGAAGTACACAGTACACCTTTACCGTAAGCACTTTCCTAACCGCTAGTGTCTTATTGATATTTTAAAGTATGTATAGTATGTAAATAAATGATTTACGGGTATACTTAAGTGCTGTACAATCTTGATGATCCTCAGATCATATAAAAAGTCCGTAATGTTTGTCTGTTTGGCCTGACAACATTTATTTACAAAAGTCTCCAGAGTTGCCAGAGTCGTGAAAACTTCGGATTTACGCCCCCTGATCGTCTACTGATATTGAGTCAATGTATTTTTCTTTCACAAGTTTAATTATATCATTTTCGGTTATATTGCTATTTACTGACTCAAAGATGAATTTTTATTCAAACAATTTTGAGTACATCTACTCGATGAACTTTATTCAAACAATTTATTATAAATATATACATCTACATATACCTGAAACAACAAAGAAACCTCGATCGTTAGAAAAACACCCATACGGAGAAGCTATAAAGTCAACAAACCGTGACTAATCCGCAGTCATTGCTCTGAAAAGGTGTGAAACCATGTGTCAGAATACGTTATAAGAGGTGTAATTATGTAACGGGACCAAATTTCAAATACTTTATAAGCGATACTACGTTATATACAAATACGTTGTAAGCGGTGTTTTTCCCAATGAAATATATAGACACGTTGCCGGGACTACGGAATGGCTACTTTACATCAGGAGATACTTTATAACATGTATAACCGAGTACGTTATAAAAGAAGTTTACTGTATGTGAAAATGAAACCTTTTTTTTTTTTTTTAAATTATTTGTACTCATTACAATTTATTTATTTTTTATTTTTATTTATTTATGTATTTACTTATTGATTAATTAATTATCATTATTCCGCAAGCTTCTCTTGAAAGTCGTCGAACTGCTTCGTATTAATTCTGATCGGGTTAGGATTTCAAATTTCCTACAGGTGGCGCTGTGGACCGCGCCAAAACTTCAATTTTTTGTTGACATGGATTGATGAAAAGCCATGGAAACTTGAAAATGCCATTGACGAATAGAAGATTGCTGGTTTTTTGCTTACTTTTGAGCCTTTGCAGTGTGAATCTTTTGCCTGTTTTCGGTTTGTTAATTCTTTTGCCCATTTACCTTATGTCTTCTTTCTAAGTGAAGTTTAGTTATTATCTCAAAAATCATTTTTTTTTCTGAACAGTTTCGAGTTTGGGGGAAGGGGCGCTTGTTTCCCACATTAGGCTGGATTAATTACTATTCAATAACACAGATCCCTGTTACGATTTTGTTGAATAAATCTCGAAGTATATACTGAAATACACCATTGGTCATGCACTGTTTGCACAAGAAAATAGTTGTTATAAGATCCCTGTTACGATTTTGCTGAGTAAATCTCGATGTATATACTGAAATACACCATTGGTCATGTGTTTGCACAAGAAAATAGTTGTTATATAATTAAACTTCCACTCTCGTTCATTTAGGACATAGGCAACGTAGTTTTTAACTTTATTTACTTATTTCCGTATAATTTAAAAGTTTCCATGATTGAAGGACCTTTGAGCAACTTTTATAATGCCTAATGATGCTGTACACTTCTAAATCAAATTTCGAGGGAAAAAACAGCTAAATTTGTATTTTTGTCAGTTTTTCTTCAAATAACAAAGATTGTTATCATTTGATCACTGTTGATATCTGTTCAAAACCCCAGTAATGAATGCTGATTTTTTTCTGTGAACGTCTGATGGTACTATGACTTAAAATAAGAATATCTTGAAGAATTATCAGTATAGGTAAAGTACATTGTAAGGTGCATGTACATGTATATTGCATATGACCTTAAGGAAACAAATAACCAGAGAAGGAGCAGTAAAATGTATTTGAGTTGAGGGTTGTTTACTTTGAGTGTGCTGTTAAGTGGAAGCAGAAGTTATTAATTAAGGTCTAAAAGATGAGAAAATTTTAAATTTTAAGATTAAACTAGACAAACAAATTAAACATTGTTTATTTCCTAGATTGCCCATCTGATTGGATTGAATATGATTTCCACTGTTACAAGTTTGTGTTTCATCCAAAGCGCTCATATATTGGAGCTCGAGAACTCTGCAAGGTATTTTAAATTGAACTGTCTGCTATGAACCTCATCAGATTCTGACATGATTGATTTATGTACAGATATATCACTGGTCAATAATTTGGAAGGGTTTGGGGTGGGGAAATATTTTTAAAACTCATTTAAATTGGGTATTTTCATGATATTCCAGAGGTTCTGTTTCTAGAAATGAGGCATTATACCTCTCATATTAAATGATGCTGTTAGTAAAAATTCAGTCTATTAACTTCCCATAGTAATTGCTTGATGCATTTTTTAGAAATTCAAGGAAATATAATTCTACTTTTCAAGAGCTCAGAAGAACATGGTCAATAATTTTGCATAACTATAATTGATTCTATATAATTTGATGCTAACATGTCATTCCATTTTGCACCACTTGAAAGTTAAGACATACATAATATGTATAAAGATGTGTAGTTTTACAAATCAGTATATTGAATGCAGACACATACATTTTAATTTTAAGTTCATTCAATAGTGACACCTTAATTTTCTGTTGTAGGAAAATGGAGCAGAAGTTCTGAGTGTGGACAGTGTTGCAGAACACACATTTGTTCGTGGTTGGTTACTCGACTTTGACATGGAGAGGCAAGTACCCTGTACAAGTGTATTAATGTGAATAATAAAACCTCATCAGATTTATGCTGATTAATTATTTACTAAACATAATGGAGGTCAGTGTAAACTGTTATCATGACCTGAATTAAATATTGATTGAATTTCAGTTTCTGTAATTTACTTTTCATACTAAATGATTATTACTACAGGGACTGCATGAGATGACTACTGTGATAAGATGTGTCCATTTAAAAAATTACACTTTCAGAAACAGTTGGTACACCAGTGGAGCTGTTTCCCTTGAGGAAGATAATTTCCTAAACTTTGAAAATTTTGACACACAGTTGAGTGGAAATATACAGTGGTCAACATACTCTGATGACAACCACCAGGGATTGCATATCATCTACGAATATTCTGGTAGAACTGCTTAGTGTAGTTTTAATGACTGACTGCACAGTTCACTATATTGTGCACATCATACTAGGTTGTAAAATTGTGCAGAACTACTTTACATATATATCATTCACAATGTTTTTTAGGTTTATAACTTTTACAAAGAGGTCATTAGACACTTTAGTTAAATAAAAGCAAAATATGATAACTTTGGTACCATTTATCACAATAAATGATCAAATAATGTGCAGTCTTTAATGACATTATAAGCAAAGACTTTGTGCTTGTGGTGAATTGATCTTGTATTTTATGTACAGAAGGACAATACAGCTGGGCTAAGGGAGATGGCAGTAAAATGATGAGCTACATTTGTGAAATTCCAAAGAATGAAGTCTACAGAGTAATACAGAATACAAGAGACTTCAGTAAGATTGATATAAATGTCCATGCTGTGACATGTTTAGTTTCAGTCACCATTCTCATTCATTCTGTAGCACCTGACCTCTCCTTCCCCCCTTTTTTGCCCCCCCCCCCCCAAAAAAAAGTTTTAAGAGAACAGAATAATTACAAAAATTAATGCTTCTTTATAACAGCATATGGAACAGACTTTCCAGATGAGGAATCTGCACCCAGAGGTCCAACATTCTATTTACTCCCCTCAGACACTGAAATTCTAGGATCCACCTCAGAAGTTTACCTAGAATGTGCTGCTACTGGGCTCCCACAGCCCACATATCAGTGGACTGTTACGAGGGATAATGGGCAGGCTCAGTCCCTGGAGGGTCCACGGTACACAGTGACTAATGGCAGAGTCAGCATTGACAACCCACAGGTGACCATGGATGGAGGAGAGTACCAATGTATGGCTCAGAATAAGTTTGGAATTATTCTCACCCCACCTGTGGTGCTGGCCTTTGCAGGTTTGTGACTGTCATTTCATGGATTTTTTTTTACCTCATGATATTATAGCTTAAGGAAGGTCATTTTTATGCATTTAAACATTTCTCATTTAATACTTTGATTAAAATGTTTATTTTGCAACATTTTCATGTCTTCAGGAGGTACATGCTCAAGTGAGCTACATGTATGCAGGTGTACAATAGTAAATATTTTTTAACAATTATTAGCCCATGTCAAAGATTTTGGAGCCCATTTTCCAAGTAGTTGTAAGGCTTACCGTACGTTGTCCGAAATTGCATGGCTGATACTTCTAGGAATACCAGATTAAACTTTTTAAAGCATGTTTATTCCCCACCAAGTATAATAAGCCCAGCTGGGACCAAATTTGCATGTCCAATCATGCATTAATGAGATGCAACACCAACAGACTTGCTTCACTAGGGTGCTGCTTCTGATCTACTTGTATATTCTATGTCTTGAACAGATGAATGATTTGCCAGAAAATGTTTTTTAGAGGTCCAAAGTAAATATAAGCCCTACTTGAACCAAAGTTGCAAGGGCTTTTAAAACTTGGCACATTTACATACATGTTTAGTTTAATCCATTCCTTTTATTTGATATTTCAGATGACCATTCTTCTAACCTCAAGTTTGTGTAATGTGTAATCTGCTTCTAAATTAATTGTTTAGCTGTATCCGCTCCTTTAAATGATTTGTTTGCTTGTCAGATATTTACTGATGCAGCAGGCTAATTAATTACAGATTTAGGAGAATTTTCCAATGTTGATACAGCCCCTGTACGCCCTGCAGAATACCAGGGAACATCCATACAGTGTCCAAAGATATCCTCTACTTCCAGTCTAGGTAAGTTTCACTACCAAACAAAAGTTGAAACTTAAAAGCTAAAAAAATGTTTCTAGATTAGGCCATTTTTAAAATATGCTTGCTTGCCATCTTCCAACTCAGGGTGAAAAAATGGAGTTGGCATAGGAAGAGAAAATTTTTTTTTTTTTTCAGAAATTTTTGGCATCAATGTTTAATTTTCAAATTTTATTGAAATTGAAAGTATTTATAAAATTAAAATAGTTGTTAATGGGTTGATATATTCTGGAATGAATAAATATACAGTCAAATCTGTTATCTCAAACTCAATGGGACCAGGAAATAACTGAGATATTTGAGGATTCAAGACATCCCAAGTGAAATACTTAAGAATAAGGGGTTGGGACTTGCAAATCACTTTGACATATCCATGGTATTCTAGATGTCAGTGTTTGAGATACTGTCAAGTTCAACTGTAATTGTTTCCTGGAGGTTCAAATAGATTTTTGAGCTGGGCTATTTTTAATCAGTCAGCCAGGAGAGGGAAGACAATTCTTTACTGATGGCGATATTCAAATCCAGTAAAGAAAGAAAATGGCAGATATTTTTTAATTTTAAGAACATCCAATTTCTGTTTCATTTGATATTAACAACCAAGGTTACTTGAAAGTGTTTTTTGAAACATCTTCTAGGAAACTGAGTATTACCTCTGTCTTCTATGTATTACATAAATACATGTATTAATTTAAATTATTGTGGCCAAAGTTTTTCTTTGTGATAACTCATTTTCAACATGGGTAGCTGTCATATATTTCCCTTGGATAAAAATCCAACACAAATCATTATTGTTTGCTTACATCTGGAGAATACATGTAAATTATGTATTCATTTAATTTGTCTTGGGTCTAATATAAATCTCAAGAAATCTAAAATCTAGCTATTACAAAATTGTGTCTTTGACTGTTAGATTCCTGTTCATTGTTATTTCATGACATCTAAAGGCAGATCACTAAGTGCACAAAACTACCATAAAATTAGAACTCTTATTATAGTGTGTGGTGTTAAAAACTTTCTTAAATTAAGGTTAGAGGTAGGCCAGACCAACTGTTACAATAAAAAGTGATTTGTACTCCGACCGAGCAGTGAAAATCACTCCTACCTGATCATTTATTTATTTATTTTTTTTCAGTGCTTTAAATTTTAATTTTTTTTCTTGGTTGTCTGCATTTTTTGAAATTAAGATTTATCATTCATCAAAGAGTTGTACGCTTCCTAGATTGAAAGTTTTTACCAGTATACATTGTTACAGTACTGAAAACATCAATAAATTTCTTGATTTTAATGACGATAAACAGTGTGTTACAAAATGTCAAATAAAAAATATTACCTACCTACCAACCTTGAAAAATATAGGTTGGAGTACATCAAACAAAAATTTAATGATAACCTCATAATGCATGTAAATGGAAATATTGGTTCAATAATTATTACCAATTCTTAAAAGTAAAATTTTTAATTAAACATATAATGTGCTTTAGCTTGTTCACAAATGTTTACACAGCCAAAAATTAATTGTTGAATGTCATGAGATCTACAAACTTTTATTTTTTATGTGCTATTACATGTAAGAATTACGAAATGTTAACCACACCACCTTGCATATACTGGTGTCATGGTTCTTTCTTGTGTATCTTACACATAATCAAGACAAATGGGCCTGAATGACCAGTCCTAACATATTTATTAGTCCAGAGTGTCGCATGAAAATCTGCAGGATTTCATGCCCATGGACTAAATTATAAAACATAACTTTTGACTAGGGCATGGTATTGGCTGGGAATTTCGTTTTGCGATATACTGTGATATTTTTAACTGTATTGAGATATGTATTTCAATATTTTCAATAACAGTTTAAATGATCTTTTCTTATTTTATTAGCCTCCATTTAGATGCAGAGTGTATATAACTATTATAAATACGTTGTAACAAGAAAGTTCTTGGTGATTTCACTACAGTTTTGCAATGAAATGCAACCATACAACAGCAACCTTACTGTTTGGCATAATTGAAAAATTTTTCTGACATCTTAATTTTCATATTTTACTTTAGAAATCCCAAGCGCAAGCATTTTGCCGGTATATTGGATGGTACTGAGAATTTCTCAACGAATAGCAATATACCAGAATATCGTTATTATTGTGCAACCCTAACTTTGACCAAGCAGAAATAATTTTAAGTCTACAATATCTTGCATTTCATCCAGATTGAATAATAATGCTGTTAAAATATACATATTTTTTTATCTTATCTACAGCTATAAGTTACAACTGGATTAAGGACCAGACGAAGCCAGTAAACTCTCAGTTAACGCCCTATGTGTTTATCTCGGGAGATGGACAGCTTTATTTCTCCGAGGTGACCCGAGGGGATAACGGAGTATACTACTGCATGGCTACCCTGACAAATCCCACCAACAGAGACAACTACATGGGGTCTTTCCAGTCTCCCAGTCGCATCAGTACAGGGATTCCATTAGAAGTTTTAGGTTCTCGTAAGTTAACAGCTCGATCCTTCATACCTGAGGTGTTTGAAGAAGAGACTCATGTTGAGATCATATTTTTTTCAATACAAAGTAGAATTAATTATTAAGAATATTTAGTTTCGTAATGCAGTAAAACATACGTATAGTGAACATGCTTATAATGAATTGACTCTTACAGTGAAGCGATTTTCATTCCCTGTGGCTTTAAAATATATTGTGAAGAACTTGCTAATGGATATAATGAATTACTTTTTTAACAGTGCAAAATCGTCCGTCCCTGGCACTTTGTAATACTGCATATTCATTAATTTGTAGCTTCAGGAATATTGAGTGTTCAGATCCCTGACAGTTTTGTGCAGGTATTTCCAAGGCAACCAGTAGTAGGCAGTGATGTAAAGTTGGAGTGTTTCGCATATGGAAGGTATGTGTGTGTTTCCATATCCTTGAATTTGATATAAAGATAGTAAATAAATGATATTTTGTAATGAGTTCTGAATATTCAAAAATGTTCAATTATTGTTTGAGGGTAGTCGCATGAAATTTATGTCTCTTCTCAATCTGACAGAGGCATGGTAGTTGAGAAGAGTTGTCATTTGTTTTATTTGTCATCAAATATCACAAATATTATTTCCTATGTAGCTTGTAACACAAGCTTTTGTAACGTGTTTTGGGTCCGATGATTTGGACCAGTCTGGGAGGATGTATAAAAATGATCAAAATTACAAGAATTATGTACGGAAGCTAATATAAGAACGAGTCAATATATACATATATCTAGGGTTATCTATCACTTTAACATAAAAAAAAAAAAAAATAAAAGGTAATTTCTTAAGGACAGGGCTCTGTCCTGGGTATCTGTCTGTGGGACGTGTCTCTGGGATGTGTTCTATAGGCTGTGTCCCAAGACGGTTGTGTCCTTTTGATCTTACACAGGCTGCAGCCAGGTACTAGATATATATCCACCGCTCGTATATACAGTTAAATGCCACTGTATTTTCCGTAACAAGCTAGAAAACACAATACAACACTGGGCAGTTGTATTTAACACTATAATTCTTTTTATTAACTCTAACCACCGTACCTGTTAGCAACCTTCTCCTTCGACAGCCAAACACAGAATGACAATTTTACCTCGGATGCGCTCTTATATATACACCAGCGACACCCGGACTAACCTCGGCTTCCATCATACCCCTAATGATAAAGCCCGTCTATAATTGAATCCCGAGCCCAATCGTCATACTTTGATTGGTTTCAAAGCCGGGTGTAAATTTCTGTACCCCCGACTTGAGCCAGAGGTAAATAACGTGACGTAACAATGCATAGTTTCTCTATGATAAAAAGCAAATGACAGGACTTCACCATGCATTGTAGCACGTAGTAAATCTTATCAATAGGCTGAAACACAGTTGATTGGACTTATGTTTACAAAGAATATATTTGGTTACATAGGTAATAAATTCGTTATCCAGGTCCAATCAAGGGTGAACGGGGATTTACCTTTGCCTCAGGGTGTATGGAATAAAACCAAGGGTAAATCCCCGTACACCCTCGATTGAACTTGGATAACTAATATTGTTCATGATCTAAAGGGTCAAGTAATCAATGTGAAACTCATGGGGCAATTACAGGTATTAGAAATAGGGACATCTGAAAATTAAAAATAATGAAAACAAAGTTTGAACATCTGAATGCAGTGCCTGTCATGTTAAGTCAAATGTGATCTAACAAAATTTAATGCCGTTTTGAATTATCATATCGTATGACATGGACTTAAAATAGTGGTATATTTGTAGTGGTCCTTTATTGTATCAGTGGAATGTTCCATCTGTGAGAGACCAGAGCACCAGATTTAAGTACATGGACAATAATCGAGTGCTGACCATTGCTGGGGTCACTCTCCAGGACACAGGGGTCTACACATGCATCTGTAGCAGCAGGCGGTCAGGCAGCAGGGACCAAAAGGATTTCCACCTTAACATAGAGTGTTGGTATTCATTAATGAAAAATGTTATCACAACTTAAGTAAAGAAAAGATGTCTTTAATTTAGTATATATGATTTTAACCTTTAATAATTGAATATATTTACATTTAATATGTTCTTCTACTAAGCCAACTGTGAAATTGATTTGAGTGCCATTTTCATGTATGCTCACGCGTAGAAATATGCACGGAGAAACTTGCTCTAAAGTGACATCACAATGAGCTACAGAGACGTTAATAAAAATGTAACGATATAGGGCAGCGAATAATTCAAACATGGAGTATATTTTTTGTGCTTTTGAACATATAAAATGTAAATTTTATATAAGGAATGTTTTTAAGTTTAGTGTGAATTATTTGTGTGTAAATCACACAGACTTGCACGTAGGCATATTTTTCATGAAGCACTAGCTTTTTGTAATTCTTCATTTTTTTTTTTGATAAAATTTTGATCACAAGTTGATTAATTCATGATCTAGGGAGGAAAAAAGTTAAAAAAGAACAAATTTAAACCAAACAAACCCAAAACGTTTTAACATTTAGATGTAGATCCTGAATGTTATTGATATTTCAAAGTCATTTAAAAGACATCTAAATATATATATGCATTTATTTATAAACATTTGGCAAATGACTTTTTAATTTTAAAACAAATGCTTGAGCAGCTGGCTAAACCCATTAGTACCATACTATTTTGGATTTTTATGCCCTTGCCACATGAAATGGCCGGGGCATATAGTGTTACCCTGCTCCATCATTCTGTCATCATTGACTTTCCGTTCATTATCTCGGCAACAGTTGCACACATTCAACTCAAATTTGACATATGGATATGTCATAGTAATACACAGGTCAAGTTTAAATTTGGTCACTGAAATTTTCAGTTTCCGCACTGTAACTTTTGTAGGGATGTATGTATAAGATTGAAATTGCTTATGCAGGTATTTTATCAGAAAATACAGGTCAAGTTCGAATTTGGTCATGGTCCAATGATTTTTGACAGAGTTATCCCTCTTGAACTTAGAAAAAAATAAGAAAGTTTCCACTCTCTGACTTGTAGGGATGTATGTATAAGGTTGAAATTGCATATGCAGGTATTTTACCAGAAGATATGGGTCATGGATAATTTGGTCATGGTCCGATGATTTTTGACAGTTATCCCCCTTGAACTTAAAAAAGATTTAAAAATACACCCTTTCTAATCATTACCTTGGCTACTACAAGTGTGCAAGTTACAATTTGCAGTTTCTATTTATTGTAGTTATAAATGCACATTTTGTGCATGGTATTTCAAATTTTGGCTGCTGGCAAGGGCATTTGCGGAATCACAACACATTTAGTTATCCAAGATTGAAAATAATATTAGGTCCATCTGTCTGTCTGTCTCTCCACAATTCTTACAATGAAAGTCATTTAAGAACGTGAAAAAATCTTCATATTTTATCAGATTCAAATCAAACCTAAAGTTTTGAAGGTTGAATAGAAATTTGCCTCTTTTGTAGGCTTTTTGTTTATAATTACCTAATTTTTTGAAAAAATTCTCTTTGCAGCAAAGCCTATGTTTTCCGTAGAACTGAGTGACCAGCATGCTGACAAGGGGTCGGAGCTCACATGGAGATGTCAGGCTTATGGAATTCCGCAGCCCACTTACACCTGGTACAGGAATGGTCAGCTATTGCCCAGTACTGGAGAAATGACCATCACAGGGAATGTTCTGGTAATCCATATTCTCAAAGAGGACCAGGAAGGGATGTATCAGTGTATGGCAAAAAACACCCATGGAGTGTCCACTAGTGGTGGTCAGCTGAGGGTTCTGTGTAAGTGCCCCCTTCTCTCTCTCTTTCTCACACACACACAGCTCCTTTAATCCTTTTTCCATTTCCACATCCAGGGAGATAATCCAATTAAAAATTTTATTTAATTGTTTATGCCAATGGCATAGAGAGGGCTTAATGATTTTTGTTTGTTTGTTTGTCCATAACTTTAACATTGTACGCAAAGAGACTTAAGGGTCTTTACGAGGGTTGTCCCATAAAAACGCGAACATTTTTATACCCCCCGCAAACGAAGTTTAGGGGGGGTATATTGGAATCAGCATGTCCGTCTGTCTGTCCGTCTGTCTGTAGACGAGATTTTGTCCAGACCATTTCTTGGAAACTGTTGGAAGGATTTGTCTGAAAATTTGTACACTTATTATTCACCATATGAAGGTGTGCACCTGGTATTTTCATTATGATTGGATAATTATTTTGCCTTTTACAGGAGTTTTTTTCATTTTTATTATGTGGTTTTGTCTGGATCTGTCCCCAGAGACTATTGCATAGATTTGTATGAAAATTTGTACACTTATTATTTACCATATGAAGATGTGCACCTGGTATTTTCAACATTATTTGATAATTTTTCTGCATTTTACAGGTGTTTTTTTTTTAATTTAATTTATTGACTTAGTCATTTTGGGTTCATGTCTAAGGTTTGAGACATAGAATCTAGAACATCTGTACAAAAATGTGAACTACAGCTTAAAACTACTCATTAGAACTAAAAAAACCCCACAAAGTATTAAAAACAGTTTTTACATTACACAGCAGATAGTGTAAATCCATTTGTCCCTATAAGTGGACATGCATCCAGATAAAGATTAATTAATGAGTTCAGTGTGCAGTGATTTTTCTACACTCAATTTAGGTCCGAATATCGGCCCTTTCCCCTCTTAAAAATTACCGATTTTTTCCCAATTTTCAACTGCTTTTTTCCCAAAATCAAAACGTATTGTTTTGGTTTAATTGAATTTTTTATGTACGACTTATCTAAAATGGAACGCTATTGTTTTTGGTCATTCGGACGCTTAAAATAACGGCGAAAAACAGCAGTTTAATTGTGTGTTTGCAAGACTTGGAAAATCGATCATGTGGAAGTCAAACTTTTGTGTCAATACATCGTAAGAAATTTAAATATGCATGTGAATCTGTTAAGCATAGCTTTATTTGTAATTTGCAAGTACTAGTAGTTCTACAACAAGTGTCCTTGATTTCACGAAAATTAAACTGTTTCTTCATCCTGCAGAGACTGGCATTGCAGAGAAATATGCGATACAGCAATACATGCTTGTAAATAGTGTCAAGATTATTCCATCTCCAATGCGAGCAATAACGAGAAATCGGGAATGATTTTTTTTTCTCAATTTATAATTCTACCATAATGGTAAAAAAAAAGAATATCTATAGGACAATCAAAATACAAAAATGAAAGAAAATTAAAATGTAGAACTGTCAATTTTGTTGAACTTGAAAAATTTTGTAGCAAATAAATTCAATAAATGATATTACATTTACTTATTATTTTATTTTACTTGTCAATATGAAGGTTAATTACAATCTTATTGTTTTTTTCCCAATTTGACACAAATGTCGACAATTTTTCCCAATTGAAAAGGCACAGGCCCCTTTTAAAAATTGTAGAAAAATCACTGAGTGTGGGAAGCTGTTAGGGCATCTCTGATCAAGCAGGTCTTATCTATATCTCAGGGGAATTGGGCAGAAAGAAATAAAGATCTCTGTTGTGAAGTCTCTTAATTGTAATTTATGTCTGTCAAAATACATAGTTACTAAAACCAGCCTTTTATTTTTAAAATGAGTTTGATATAAAGGTATTAAAATCAATTTGATTTTCTATAATTAATTATGATATTCTTTTTTTCAACAATCAATTTGCAGAGTGTCATGTCTCACAAAGATGGCAGATAGTTGCAAACTATTTTTTCAATGTAATAAAAAACACTGTAATTATTAGTGTTGATGTTTTATTAGGCTGCACCTTAGTTTCATTCATTATATAAAGTGCCCCACCACAGCATGATACGCCCATCAAATATTGTTAAATTATCATAAACAGTTTAGATTCAATTGTTTGAATGACATCTTAGCGAGACAAGGCAGTCTGCAATTTGTTGTAAAGATATAAAAATTCAAATAAAAAATGTACAATAAATAATTAGTTTAAATTATATTATACAATATCATATAACTTTTAATTATTATATACAATATCAAATTAGTTTTAATTACATCAAATTTATCTTGAAAGTAAGACTAGCCAACAAGAACAATTCAATATAACACAAGCAATTAATTAAGAGACTGATTCCTTTTGCCCAATTCCCAAGAGATGTAGATAACACCTGCTTGATCAGAGATGCTCTAGCAGTTATCTCCTCACACTAAACTCATTAATTTCTCTCTAATTTGACATGCAATTTTCTGCTATCAAAATTTTCCTTGACCAGTGCCTGATCATTACACCCATGGGAGAGGTGGAATTTTTGTTGTTACAGATTGCTGTAAAGAACATAATGAAAAAAATAAGACTAGTATTTTCTTGATTTAACACTTTTTTAATAAAGATACTGCAATACTCTGACATCTTTTGGGACTGTGTAAAGTTAAAAGACATAGTTTTTTGATTCTAAGTCTAATGGTTTTCTAGTTATGATTTTTCCATATCTGGCCATAGCGTCTTTATTAAAGGTCAGAGCGACCTGGTTTTAATGTGGGACACACCTTCTACCCTAGATGTATCAGCTGTCAAAGTTAGATAATTCTAGGCCTAATAGTATTAAAGTTATGAGCCGGACATGAAAAAGCTAACGGACGGACAAACATGAACGCTATAACATAATACGTCCCGTCGTAAGACGGACGTATAAAAATATATAATGAGTAATTAAATTTTCACTGTAAATGTTTAAGGAAATTGTGAACACCTCTCACATCTAGAAAACATTAGTGATTTGGTACTTTCTCTGAAAAACCCAGCGGGGGGTATTTGTCCCTTTTGGACAGTTCTAGTTAATATTTTTTGTTTCACTAATATTATAAAGTTCAAAATGGCATGCATTAAAATCAGCATTTTTTAAATAATTCACAGAAATTTCAGTAAAATATATCTGTAAATAACATTTTTGTCTTTGGTAAACAAATCATTCAAAATAGCTGCCGGCACCACACCGACGACATCAAAACGTAGCTTGTAGAGTTTTTTAATTTGTTCAGAAATCTTGTGTCTTTAAAAATTCGTTTGAAGCATAATTAAGTTTGATACTGGATTTAATTTTCTTTTAGTTACCGAGTTATCCATTTCACACTTACTACAGTTAAGAATAAATCAAGGAATAAATTCTTTAAATGTATGACGTCCAGCTCTAGCCTTTTTAGTTTGTAGTCATTTGTTGGTGAACCAAATGCTTCCCGCATTGGATAACCAGTCTATTCATCTCTGGGCCTCTTTTCCTATGTATAAACCTGTGATTGATACATGTATTTGTGTTGTTCCCTTGTTCCCAGCTCTTTTTTCCATATGGACAGGAGTCAAATCCTGCTCCACACAACACTAAGTGATAATTTGGTGCGCCACATTAACGCTTGACGTCACTGTTTTTGGCAATATCTAATTAATAGTGTTTGTGCACATAACATCATATTTTTGTTATTTATGATGTCAGAGTATTGAATTTTTACACACGAGTACTCTAGATAATAAAGTTTCTATGGATATAATTTTTGTCACATTATATTTCTGTATAGCCTGGTAATAAAGAAAATATTGCTGTCAGTGCTATTTTTGAATGTCAAGAAATTGCTGTGCGCCGACCACCGATATTTAACACCCTTTAAATGTTGTTAATAAATGCAAATGGCATTGGAATCTTATTTTAATTAGCCAAAATGACAAAAATATCATTTACCAACACTATGCCAAAAATAAATAATTTTGGTCAGGTAATTTATGAAATATTTAAAAAGTTCACGTTTTTCTGGGACAACCCTCGAATATGCAATGAAGACCAAGTTCAAACCTAAACTTCAAATTAAAATTTGGCACTATGGACATTTCCTACAGTCTGGAGCACATCTCATCTAATGAATGTCTTGTGTAGGTGTAATAAAGCTTTTACAGAAAATGCCACCACTTAAGTGTAATTACTGTAGCATTTGATTCCGTTTTTGTTAAACATGATTATTTGTATTGTGGATATCATATTCTGGTTATCATCTTTTACAATTTTTAAAAACTAAAGCAAATTATGATGGTTTCATCAAATTGGCCTAGGCCTTGATATTTGACTTTGAAACTGGTAAAAATATTGTAAAAACACATATTTTCATGGGGTCAAATTTTCGCGTTTTTGGGAAAATTTTTTTTGTGGGAATTTGATTTCATCATGTTCATGCAGGAAGAAGTGCTGAGTTGTTATTTATTTGAAATTTAACATTTCATGGAGGACTTGAATTCATGGGTCTCTTCATACTACAAAAACAACAAAAATTAACCCCCCCCCCCCCAGCAAAAATTTGTGACTTTACTTTATATACAGGCATTAACCTCTTCAATGGGAAACTATCATAATTTTTGTCTTCAAAATCTATGAATAGATAAATTTATATTATCAAATTGAATACAAGTATACAAGATATGATTTTGTGTGCTTCAGTCTCCATGCTTTGTAGCTGGTGACTAAATGCTGATGATTAACAACAGTAGAGTTTCATTTTGCAGTCTTTCCATATAATCTGTTACATTTTCATATTCTTTCATTTATAAATAGTATGTATCATACATTATTTTAGATAAAAGAAACATATTTTTATAAATGATTTTCACAAATATTTCCTGAATTACTATTTTGATAGGAAATGTATTATTCTATAGAATGAAGCCGAATATTGCCGAGTCGTAGACAAATACAGATAGTCACATATCCTCTATATTAAAACAGGAACATCAACATCTTAGACATTAGATTATTTATACACTAGACGAGAAATCACACTGATGTCTGGACTGTTGATGGATGTACAGCAGACAAACTTCTGCTCCAAGAGGAATGGCCATTGTTGGGTTTTGTATACTCGATGACCTTGACCTCTCCTGTTTTATATGACCCCACCCACAACCTTCCTTCTTCATCAATGCTCAACCCTGTTGGCTGCTCTAGATGACAATCATCTATACATTTCAGAAACTGGCCATTCTGATCCAAGACATGAAGACAATCATTCATCTGGTCAGTCATGATGATGTGTCCAGAGGAATCGGTCACAACCTGACCAGGAACAAATGGTTTAGACCTTCTTGCATGTGTGCCATTGTATCTAAACTTCTCTTTTCCTTTGTTGTCCACAACTAGCAACATTTTTGCGTTAAGATCAGCAGCACAGACATCTCCATTGACATTCTCTGTAATGTAAATGGGACGCTCTCCTCCTTTGAACAGGGGGTTTTCGTAGTTGAAATCTTTTTCAATCTCCTGTTTCACTTCTAGCCCTTGATATCGTACAATTTTGTGATGTCTGTTATCAGCTGTAAACATCCCAACCAGAATGTCACCTGACCTGGTGAAACAAAGTGTGTATGGATACCATTCCTTGGGGATAGGAAGTAAAGTTTCACTTATCCCCTTCCGAACAATATTTATAGTTCTGTTATTGATATCACTGTAAAGAAGTTCTCCATTCTTAGTAACTGCAATGTCTCCAGGAAAATACTTACAGGTGGCAGTCACAGCCTCTTTCTGGAACCCATGTAAGTCAATTCGGCATATATTCTTGCTTTCTCCACATATCCAGGCTTCATGTGTTCCAAAGCAAGCCACAGCATTCAGATTATTAACTCTGGTTGGAGTCTTGGATATCACTTTAGATTTGTTAAGCAGCTCGACACCTGGCAAGGAAGAACTTGCAGTTCCTTTTGTTGAATTGGATATCACAATAGCCCTGTGTAGATGCATTTTGTTAGGCAATGAGAGAGAGAAAATATTCTTTCTTGATGGTGGACTGGATACATTGTGGGCTTTATCAAGTACCTGTGGAACTGGTTTCAAGGAGAGAATGTCTGCTTGTGATTTACACGTACCATTGATGCTGTCTGGCAAATCTTGAGATGACAATGTAGAGTCAGCTTTCACTGCTATTGGAATATGGGGGTTTATTTGACATTTTTTGAAATCTTCTTGATTTGGAATACAAGCAGTAGCTTCAGTATGGTCATTAACTTGCTCATCACTCTGTGTCAATGATGCCTTGATTTGGCCGATCTCTAAAAAGAGTTCTTTCCCTTTTTTTATGCTTGTTTGAATGGAAGTAAATAATATATCTGTGATGGAAGTTCGTTTGATGTAGTCTTTCAGTTTAGACTGGTACTCGGTAACAGTAGAGGCTTGTTTTGACATTAAGATATCTTTGTTCAGCTGAACAGTGCGACACATCTCTTGGTGCAACTGTTTTAGTTTTGTCTGTTGCCATTTTAGAGTTGCAATATATTTTTCTCTGTCACTGTGAATCTTACTTTTGACTTTATTGAAGAAGCCATCTACCTCCTGGTGCCATATTCTCCTCTGAATTTCTGCCTCTCGGTGTATTTGTTCATATTTAACTTGAGCCTTAGATATTTTGGAAACAATTTCTTCATTTTCCTGTTTACAACGAGGTATGACTACTTTCCTGAGCTCTTCCATATCGGACCTTATTTCATCTCTTTTTAAGCAGACTAGCTGAGCTATTTCCATCAGTTTGTGATGACTGTGGGACTTGATCACACATTTCATACAGACTGGGATTTCACAGAACTGGCAGTGGGCCTCACAGATCTGGTTGGGGTGGAGAGAGCATTGAGGAAACATCAACTCATTTCTGTCTTGGAATAGCACTATTTCATGTGTCCGACACTTCTTTCCGTCTAAGTGTTTGTTGACACAGGCCTTACACAGGTTGACTTGACAGTTGTTACAGAATTTCTGAGGAGTGGCTTTTAAACAAATATCACAGGTGATGACTTCCTGTGCTATAGAATGTTCCATTTTTATTTTGGCAGGAGAATCTTAAATAAGAAATTTGAATAAATGTATTCTAATGGATTGCTGCTAAAAGTACATATGTGCTATATGAATGAATCATAGCATAAAACCATGAATGGCTTAACCGAATATTGGAGTAGAGTGAGTAATTGTCTTGTGATATACACAGCTCAGGTATTTTTTACTTCTTTAAAATTCCCCATAAAATTGACACATTAATATTCACAAGTTATCTTTTCTTAAGAAATCTTTTCTCTTGGACAAATTACCATAAATAAACAAACCAAACATTTAAATTCAAGGTAAAGATAAATTAAGGCCAGATATATACATTACCTTATTGTTATTCAGGTGTCAAATGCTAGAACTTAAATTTCATGCTATTTTGACCACAGTAATAATTTCCATTGCTCAGAAATGTAATGGTGAGGTTATCCTTACAAGTTTACAGTGTTTTGCAGTTGCGCATTTAAATGACATAATTATCATAGCCTTTATCAGTGAGTTTGCATGCACTTGTCACCGTGGAAAGCCCATTGATTTTCTGATACCAAAAAAAAAATTGAGTTAGATGCACTTTTAATATGGCATTTGTGTATTGAAACAGATAAGGGTGGATTCATAAAAAAATACTTTTGAACAATTTTACACAATTTTTTGGAATATCATTTAAATTTGAGATACATGTACCGGTATATAATTTTAAGAAGGGGAAGGAGGATGGTGTTACATGTATATGCAAGGATCGAGACTTGTTATTCAGCAAATGAAAAATGTAAGGCCAGACAATAAATGTAGCAAACTTTTTGAAAAACTCAGGAATTATGGAGTGGGTTGGGGAGATGTGTGGGTTGAAATTTTACATGGGAACAAAGCAGAGCCACATCATATACTGTAAATCTACCATTGTTTGTAATGACTTTTATTCTTGATTGGTCACTTTGAAATCCATCCATTACTATTAAAATCTGTGGTTGAGGACATATATTCCGCCAAAATAAATAGTTTGTGGGATGAAATATTAGCAAGTATAATAAGGTAATGAAACTTATGATGATATTTCTCACACATGATTAAAACTTGGTTGACAGTACATGTAGTAGTCATACTGATTGGCAAGCATTTACACAGAAGTATATTAAAAATGTCAAGCTGTGTGAAATTGGAGGCCATCATAACTGTATAAAATTAAACCTGAAATCATCATTTACTTATATGGACTTGAATGTTTATCCTATAGTACTAGGGAAGCCACGCACTGTGGTAATTTATAAAGTCATCAAAAATCTTTGGGAATGAATTCTCAAGTTCATGATGTCACAATGAGCTAAAAAAGTTAGATTTGATTTTTTAATTGAATGAAAAAATACATACAAATTCTTTTTAAAAGATCCATCTCAGCAATAAGGATTTTTAAGATACTCTATAATTGCATAATTATAATAATGTATAATATACATGTACTAGATAATTACTTGAATATTTGCATTTTACACAGCTATTCCTCCAACATTCAAAAAACACCCCTTACAATCCACCACACTTGGATCATTGGGAGGATCCTTGACTATTCTGTGTCATCCCGAGGCTGCCCCCCACCCTAACATCACCTGGCTGTATAATGGAGAGATCATTCCTCATCCACTGAAAGGGACCCCATCTCATCTTCAGCCACTGACCAGTGGTCATTTAAGGATTGTCAATCTGAGTTACACAGATGAGGGAGGGTACACTTGTAAAGCTGTTAATATTCATGGCTCTGCACAGAGCTTTACTCAGTTGACAGTGTTAGGTAAGTTTTCTTTTGTTTTTGAAGATATTCCAGCATATTCTAGTATTTCATTGAAACTTTTCTTGAACTAAGGAGGGTGATCTGAGGTGGAGTTGAAGAGACCAGGTTAATTTAGATATCCCTTCCTTTGGCCCCCTCTAGAACATTATCAGAGATGATTCTGATTTCTTTTAGGGGGAGAGAGGGTTTTTGAAAAATATATAAGTATATATTAAATATATAGAAATCCATAAACTTTTTTTGGCAACACATTTAGTACAGTACAATATATTTAAAACATCCCTGTAGATTACATTTATGTATGTAAAGTATGTATGCTGTAATTTACAAAGCCACCTTGTTATATTTCAGACAGGACATTGATTGTGGAGCGGCCTTTAGACAGCACTGTAGTGGTCAATAGAACTGCCGTACTTCTCTGTCGGGCCTCATACAGCTCTAGTCTTGACCTCGTGTACACCTGGTCTTTCAATGACCAGAAAATTGACTTCCACCAGGATACACACTTTAAAATGGTATTAACTAAAAACTGACACTGGTTTGTTTGAGTAAACACCTATTTATGGTCTTAGTAAGCTGATTGATGGTTGAAAAACATTGGATGGGAGTAAATTACCATCTGTTTTATGATATTGAAAAGGAGCCTTGATAGATTTATGATACCTTCCTTACAGAGAAGTCCATACACAGGAGATCTGTATGTTGTGGCAGCTCAATTAAGTCATGCTGGTGTGTACAAATGTATGGCCACTACGCAGCTGGACTCTGCTAGCTCATCAGCTGCTCTTCATGTTCTGGGTAATTATAACTCTTAATAATTTAATTCTGGTTATAATGCAGTATTTGATTGGAGGAAAAATTGACTTTATATCGTATAAATTGGATTGCCTACGTCACAGTCGCGTCAAAAACATATCGATCTGCCTGATGTTACATTTAAGTTTTGAACAATTTGAAGTCATTTTTAGCTCACCTGAGCTGAAAGCTCAAGTGAGCTTTTTGGATCACCTGTTGTCTGTCCGTCTGTCTGTCCATCCATCCATCTGTCCATCCGTCAGTCTGTAAACTTTTCACATTTCCAACTTCTTCTCAAAAACCACTGGGCCAATTTTAACCAAACTTTGTATCCAAACTTTGTATGGAAGCATCCTGTGGTAGTGTAGATTCTAAATTGTTCAAATCATGACCCCCAGGGGTAGGGCGGGGCTACAATAGGGAATCCAAGTTTTACATTGAAATATATAAGAAAAATCTTTAAAAATCTTCTTCTCAAGAACCACTGAGCCAGAAAAGCTGAAACTTATGTGGAAGCATCCTGGAGTAGTGTAGATTCTAAATTGTTCAAATCATGACCCCCAGGGGTAGGGCGTGGCCACAATAGGGAATCCAAGTTTTACATTGATATATATAGGAAAAATCTTTAAAAATCTTTTTCTCAAGAACCTCTGGGCCAGAAAAGCTGAAAGTTATGTGGAAGCATCCTGGAGTAGTGTAGATTCTTAATTGTTCAAATCATGACCCCCTGGGGGTAGGGTGGGGCCACCATGGACTATCAAAGTTTTACATAGAAATATGTAGGTAAAATTTTAAAAATCTTCTTCTCAGTAACAGCAAAACCCTGATTGATCATATTTATGTGGAAGCATCCTCAGGTAGTGTAGATTCAAGATTGTTAAAATGATGACCCCCTGGGATAGGGTCGGGCCACAGTGGGGATTGAAAATTTTACATAGGAACATATAGGAATATAATATATATAGCAGGTCGGAGATTATGGAGAAAGCAGAGCGTCTGGTTGAATGAAACTACCATAAGGATCAATGACATGTGAAGGCATTATTGGATAAGCAATCAATATATTAAGAATTTATCACATTGCAAATGCATGCAGTGCTTGTTATACACTTGTATATGTTATACACATACATGTACATACATGTTCATGTTATACACTTGTATAACATGAATAATAAATGACAAAAATTAGAAAAAAAATTACCGGTAGGAAGATTTTTTAATGAAGTTGATATTAAAATTCCTTTATAGATGCAGGTTACTGAACATAAAAGATATCATATTTCTTGACTGTCGTATGGCGAGACGTGTTTTGTAGAGAAACATTCTGGTCTTTTCATGAATGTGTTACTAATTGGAATAGTCCACTTTTGGGGTAAACAGGAATATAAAACACGTAGAAAAACTTAGCGAATTCACTGTTTTAGTGTTACTTGCTCATATACGATATGTTATATGTACAGTGTGATAAATATACATTCTTAAGCTCGAAAATCAGGCTATAAGAACACACTTTTTAAATTTTCATTGAAGTCATCACATACACTCACATTCCAAAGAAAAGGCGCTAAGATTTACTCATGATGTTTGGCGCAAAATAATGTATGGCCCACCTTTTATAGTAGACAAATGGACTGATGCAGTAGTGTAGGAGTACAGAAAAAGATTACATGGACATGTCTGTATTAAGAATTGCATGGAATAAAAAGTTGAATGCATAAAAAAAGGAAGTAAACACAATAGATTTTAATAGTTTTCATCATTAACAGATTATTTCTTCTGCTAACAGTTATTTTTAAAACTCAAGTAACAAATTCCAGGGTAAATCTACTAGTAGTTGCACATAATTTAGCTGGCTAGCTTTCATCCTAAACTAGTAATTCTGCATTATGGAAAAAAATTTAACCTACCTGACACTCGTTACTTCAGGCAATGAGTGCAAGATAAACATCGATGATGGCTGGTACATTGCGCTAGTGTAGTGGTTTCAATATTAAATGTTCATGCAGGTGTTCTTGGTTTAATCCCAACTGTATCTGATTTTTTTAGCTTAAATTTACATTTTCATCTTTATCAATGATGAGGTATTTTTTTCTCTTTGTGAACTCTGTGCTCCTTTTCATTTTTTTTTTTAAATAAAAAATCTTTTTAAAGACCCATGTTAAATTTTTAGGTGTCTTTACTACGAGCAGATATAAAAGTAATTTTACAAGCAAAGAATATCACATTTAAGGATGGTTATTCGGACGGAAGAGATCTCGTTGCTCGCAACGAATATCTAATTGTTATACCTTTCATGTTCTGAGTACTGTGGAATCATTTTAATTCGTGGGGGTCAATGTTCGTGGGTAAGCAAAATTTTGTTGGTTCGTGGGGACGTAATTTCGTGGGTAACTCGTATATACAGAAAATTCAATGAATAAATATGCTAACAAAATAATTGTTCGTGGGGATGTAAATTCGTGGATAAGGATGACCCACGAAATCCACGAACATTGGTCCCCCACGAACATTGATGATTCCACAGTAATCTGTATACATTTAACATTCTGAGTAATTGCGTTCTAGGTGATTGTTTGCTAGGGGATACTGTAGGTATGTTTGCAATACTAATTATATTAAATACATGTATGATATAAATTTTAAACAATAGGACCCCCTGGGGAGCCTGTGGGTGTCCATGTTATCAAGGGACAGGACTCAGTAGACCCATATGGATTACAGTTGGCTTGGCAAGATGGGGCCACCAATGGGAGACCTATACAGGCTTATGTAATCTCGGCCAAATCCAATCATTCAGACAGTAAATGGAGCGTCATTATGAGTGAGTTAAAAGTAATTTTTCTTTCAAATAAATGCATATTCACAGCTTTAAATTAAATTTATGTGTAGGTTATTTATCTGATTTTTCTTATGATCATTTTGAATTCCAATTCACTTCGATTTGTTCAAGATTGCAGTGGAAGAAATGGACAATTACATATAGTACATGTATTGCACCTGCTAAACAGATCGTAGCATTCAATTCAAACTTCATTAAAACAATATTTATTATTTAGCATAAATTTAAAGCTAAATTTGCTTGTCAGATAGTTGATAATTTTTGCTACTTTGCAATTATTAAGTACAGATGCACCTATCAGTTCTGTGATGGTAAAAGACACATTAAGGTTGGTCAGCATAAAACACTTAAATCCTGGATCCTCCTACCAGTTCCGAGTCCTGGCCATCAATCAGTTTGGAGAGGGATCACCTAGTACAACATCAGGTGAGGGGTCAAAACTAACTTACAGTCGAGACATTTTCACTGTGGAATTGAAAGATAGTCATGTATATGCAGTGAAATGTAACTTTGACTTTATTCTCAACTATGGTGTGAGAGACTTCTGAAGTGACTATGACTGATCGATATAAAATTTTTAGGTCACCTGAGTCACTCAGGTGACCTATTGCTATCCGTTCTCGTCCGTCGGCGTGCGTCGTGTGTTAACATTTGAACATTTTTAGCTTCTTCTCTGAAACCGCTAAACCAATTTCAACCAAATTTGGCATATAGCATCTATGGGTGAAGGGGAACAAAAATTGTGAATTTCATGGTCCCTGCCCCCCTGGGGCCTGAGGGGTGGGGCTAAAACCACCAAAAATAATGCAATCTTTAAAAATCTTCTTCTTTACTCCAGGACATCAAGCAGTCAAACTGTTGGCATCATTGTAATAAGCAGTGAGCCCTCTACCAAAATTGTGAAATTCATGGCCCCAGGGTCAGGGGTTCTGGCTTCAGGGTGGGGCTATATAGATCATATAGTGAAAGTGCATTATTTCTTTGAAAATCTTCTTCTCTGCTCCTGGGTGTTAAAGTAACTAAGTTCATAGTTATGAATAGCAAGAGTGCCTCTTCCAAAATTGTGAAATTCATGGCCCCAGGGTCAGGGGTTCTGGTGTTAGGGCGGGGCTCTATTGATTATATAATGAAAATACATTAATTCTTTGAAAATCTTCTTCTCTGCTCCTGGGTATTAAATAAAGTAACTAAGTACATAGTTATGATGAGCAAGAGTGCCTCTTCCGAAATTGTGAAATTCATGGCCCCTGTGTCGGGGTTCTGACTCCAGGGTGGGGCTATATAGATCATATAGTGAAAGTGCATTATTTCTTTGAAAATCTTCTTCTCTGCTCCTGGGTATTAAATAAAGTAACTAAGTACATAGTTATAAATAGCAAGAGTGCCTCTTCCAAAATTGTGAACTTCATGGCCCCAGGGTCAGGGGTTCTGGTGTTAGGGTGGGGCTCTATTGATTATATAGTGAAAATGCATTAATTCTTTGAAAATCTTCTTCTGTGCTCCTGGGTATTAAATAAAGTAACTAAGTACATAGTTATGATGAGCAAGAGTGCCTTCTCCGAAATTGTGAAATTCATGGCCCCTGGGTCAGGGGTTCTGACCCCAGGGTGGGGCTATATAGATCATATAGTGAAAGTGCATTATTTCTTTGAAAATCTTCTTCTCTGCTCCTGGGTATTTAATAAAGTAACTAAGTACATAGTTATGAAGAACAAGAGTGCCTCTTCCAAAAGTGTGAAATTCATGGCCCCAGGGTCAGGGGTTCTGGTGTAAGGGCAGGGCTCTATTGATTATATAATGAAAATGCATTAATTCTTTGAAAATCTTCTTCTCTGCTCCTGGGTATTAAATAAAGTAACTAAGTACATAGTTATGAAGAGCAAGAGTGCCTCTTCCAAAGTGTGAAATTCATGGCCCCAGGGTCAGGGGTTCTGGTGTTAGGGTGGGGCTCTATTGATTATATAGTGAAAATGCATTGATTCTTTGAAAATCGTCTTCTCTGCTACTGGAGATTATTTAAACAAACTAAGTGCATGGTTATGATGCATAAAGATGCCTTTTCAAAAATTGTGAATTTCACATTATATAGTGAAAAAGCATTAATTCTATTAATTAATAATTAATTAATCCTGTCTGCTCCTTAGCGTTGAGCTGATAAATAAATTGCTTAGCTATGATGAAAATGTGAGCTTCAAACAGAATTTTTAAATCTTGTGGTCTTAGGGCCAGGGGTTCTGGCATAACTGGGGGGGGGGGGGGGGGGGGCTTTTGATAATATAGTGGAAAAGTGTTAATTCTTTGAAGTCCATAGGTATGATGATGAGGGTAACTCTCCCAAATTTGTAAATTTCTTGACCTTTGGTCTTGGGTTCTGGTGTTAGGGTAAGGCTTTGTTGAATCTGTAGTGAAAATGCATTGTACCTGTGAAATTCTTCTCTGCTTCTGGGCATATTGGAAGAAAACTGAGTAAAAGTTTATATGATATAAGTAAGCGTATTTCTACCAGATTTTTGAACATCTGGACCATTTGTCTAAGCATTCTAGTCCTGGGCAGGGCTCTATTAATTTGTATTCTACTGAGAGAAGTTATTCCCCTTTTCCATTCACCTTTGATAATTTATCACTGTAAATAATGTATTTGAAAGGTTAATAGAATAAGATAATTATGCAAGAATGTTTATCATATAATTCAAAAAGTATTTTTTTAGTTTTAATATTCAGGTTGACCTGTAAGTAATAGATAAATAAAAATGAGACAAAAATAACTTATCTTATTAAAAGTTCTTCAAAGACCATAAGAGAGGTCAATGCTAGAGCTCTTAATATGAGCTTAAAAATAGTACAGAAGCACTAATAGATTGTTAATAGTCTGCATGGTGATAGTGTTAAGTGGGGGACAGATTAGAACTTAATTTATGAGTTGATACTGAATACTAGATTAATTATTTTGTTGATCCTGATCTTCCTACTTCTCTTGCTTTAGGGCAACAAAGCTTCATCTATCAGTGTATTTAACTTCTAAATTGTTGTATTATACTCAGGTGACCGTTAAGGCCCTTGGGCCTCTTGTTAAAAGGTGTTTTAGTAAATTTATCAAAATATAATTTAATTTTAGTTGTAACATGTCATTTGATTGGATAAAAGATTTAGTTTATATCGTATAACACAAGTTGCCTACATCACAATGAGTTACGTCAAAAACGTATTACTCCACTTGATGTTACTTTTAAAATATGCTCAATTTGAAGCCATTTTTACAGGAAAAATTGTCTTATTGTCTACACTGAAATTAAATTACCGGTTTAAGGAACGAAGCTTATTTTAACCTATGTTATACAATATAACATAACTTGGGGCAGTTTACATTTTTTTATAAACCACTTCGCAGTTTATAAAGCGTAAACTACCCAAGTTATCTTATATCGTATAACATAGGTTAAAATAATCTTCATTTCTTAAACAATACAACTTTTGTTTTATGCATAATTTATAAATGTAAGGGGAAAAAATGTTGATGTAATCTGCCAAAAATATGACTTCTGGAAAGATTTCAGCATATCTGAGAAAAACGAAAAATAACTACTTGTAGTTTACTGTTCAGTATAAGTGACTAAGCTGATTCAGATCGTTTACTTTTAGATGAGTATCCTATTCCGGGTGCTGCACCATTTAAGGCTCCAAGAAATATCAGAAGGTGGAAAGGGAAAGTTGGCACTTTACATATAATATGGGAGGTATATATTAAGATCAGTTTCCTCCCAAAGAGGTCACTGATTCATCTAGACCTAAAAGCATAATTTGCTATTGTGACTTCATCAACAACTCAGAAATCTCAAAAATTAAAGGAGATGCCCTAGAAAAAAAAAGCCTGTAGTACAGAAATGTTTCCAATTCTTAGATTTACATTGTAGCCCCTCCCACCTGAGGATCGGAATGGTTGGGGTATTGGTTATATTGTAGAATGGAGACTCCCCAGGCAGGATATCCGTACAGAGAACGCTTGGGAAAAGGTATTAACACAATGACAAGATATTTTTGTTCAATTTCCAAGACTTTATTTGTACACTTCTCTTTGCATAAAAAAACTTTTTTTCTGTACTTATCACACCCCTGCAATGAAGGGGGATATACTGGAATCACTCTGTGTCTGTCTGACTCTCTGTCTAGCTGTACGTCTAAAGACTCAAGTAAAGCTCGGTGTTAAGTTCACTTTTTTGCTAATCTCAAGGGGTATCCAAACTGAACTGGCAGATGTGGGTGGATCTGTGGACATGTAATAAGATGCATGCTTTGATTGTGATCTTGCAAAGGTGTCAGTCCCATTCAGTCAACTTAAGTTGTATCTGCTTCTTTGTAGAAAATTCTACCAGATAACAGGAGTGAGTTTGTGACAACCATTGCTGGGACAGACCAGTATTACATTCAGTATGAAGTGAGGGTGACAGCATATAACATGTTTGGTGTTGGGAGACCCTCCCCAGTACAGTACATCCACTCTGCTGATGACAGTAAGTTTCCATCCTTCTTTAAAGGGGCACAGATTTTTTGTGAAATAATTGATACTGTTAAGTAGCAGAGATTTAGAGTTACCAGCCAAATGATTGGGCCACCATAAAACAGCTTCAAATCGTGAAGAAATCTTAGGAAAAAATCTTTTTCTCAAGAACAGCGAGACTACAATGTTGTCAATTTAATATCAGAATAAACGTACAAGTGTTCACATGATGAAGATGCAAAATTGTTGAAATCATGCACACTTTGGCCAGGATGGGGTCACAGTAGGAAATTCATATAATTTTTTTTGAAAAAAAAATTCATTTAATAAAAACGAAATGCAAGGTGACTGAGTCAGATGAGAATTGTGGAGAGTTTACATATTTCAGTTCCTGTGGCAGTGCCTGGTTTGGTTTGGGTGGAGGCCTATAATAGTACAGCCCTGACAGTACACTGGGACAAAGTGCCTGACAACAGAGAGAGTATGAAAGGGAGACTCAGGGGATACAAGGCAGGATAAACTTAAGTCCTGTAGAATAAGTACTTAGAACTCATGTAGAATAAGTACTTAGAAATGTTGTAGAATAAGAACTTAGAACTGTTGTAGAATAAGTACTTAGAACTTCTGTAGAATAAGTACTCAGAACTTCTGTAGAATAAGCACTTAGAACATATCTAAAAAGTTTCTGATGGTAGGGTATATGGATTAATACAGTCAAACTATGTTATGTTGAACTTGATGGAACCAAAAAACTCACCTTAACATTTTAGATCAATGGTATTGACATATCCAGTGTTCAAGATACATGTATTGAAATATCCATGTTTGAGATGTATGTATTAATTTTTGGAGGGGAAGGTGGAAAACATTTTGGAAGTTTTTGTATCTTATACCAAGTAAATTCTACTGTCTTTAGGAGTACTACCAGTAGTTCTCGTATAGAATTATAACAATTATAATTCTCTCTTAAGTTAAGCAAGAAGATATGTGTATAAACTTAATTTGCTGAATTTCATGAACAGGTTAATTACTGGCGGCGATATGGAGAGGATGAGAACCAGGCAATCCAGGCCAGTTTTAGTGGTCAAGCTGACCACGCTCTTGTTATTGGCTTACTGCCAGATACCTGGTATTATGTAACTGTACAGGTATATAATGATGCGGGCAATGGACAGAAAAGTGAGAAATACCCCCAGAAAACATTTAGAAGAGGTAAAAGAACAGGCCATAGATATGTTTTACATACATTGTATATACCTGTACACTGTATTAAAGAATTTAAATGTATTTGTGTGGAAAAGCAGATTGCTGTAGCCAAAGACACAGGTATTTGAAAAAAATAAATTGAAAATATATAAACTTGTAGTGTATATATTGTAAATAGTTGTCTTGTTTTCATTTTATATTCTATTTATATGCAATACTACTTTTATAGCTCCTCATATGTACCCCACAGAAGTTTACGTCCACTCCTACAGTTCAGACTCGGTTAAGGTCACGTTTCGTGGTGTCTCAACTGAAGTGGAGGAAGAACCATTACGAGGATACAAGGCAGGGAGATACTTTTAACCCCCCTATTTCACTCTCATTTCCCCAGTTTGAAGATGGGGTGGAGATATTAATTTTCATTAATTTTGTCATCTCCATTATCACATATATATTTAAACACATATGTAGCTGAAGGTCAAGGCCAATTGCATTTCAAACACATAATGAATGTGAGAATTTTTTATATGAACTATTTCATTAATTTTAGCTCATGTTTAAAATGGATCAAATTGAAACATAGTTGGATATTATTATTTTTCTTCTTTGGATTTCAGATTCGTGTGTGGGAAATGTCAGATAATGTTCGACAGGCTTATGACATTGATGTTGGAAGGACAGTACAAGGCATTGTGACTGGGATCAAGAAACACTCTGTGTACAAACTGAGGGTCCTGGGATACAGTAGGGGAGGAGATGGGACCATGAGCTCCCCACCGACCTTCTTCACTCTAGGTTAATTAATGATTATACATACTATATATATTCTTATAACATTCACAGGTTTTAGCTCTGACACCTTAAAGTCAGGGGAGTTAATGTTAGTAATACCCTTGGCATCGGTATCAGAGTTAGCTTCAGCATACAAGGTTAAATTTTTTGTAGCAAATTTCTGTGCCCAAATTGATGAGAGCTGCAAGGATGATGCTTCTAGAATGTTTCAGTTTTTGGAGCAGATTCATTCTAAAGTAACTGTAAGCCTTATGGTGATCAAACTTGCATGTTTGATGCATATAGGAATGCACTCTACCAGAACTACTTTTGATGCTGAATCAGACCTACATTTCCCATGTGATGGAACACAGTAAAGCTTTTATATAATTAGAGCAGATCTATTCCCAAGGAATTGTAAACCTTATAGTGATCAAACTTACATGGCTGATTCCTTAAGGGATGACATTCAGTGCCAAGATTAAAGTTTTTTTAAGAGGTTCATTACTAGGCCCTAAGCCCTATGCTGACTAGCAAGGATGATGCATCTATGGGTACACTACTTCAGTTGCTGAATCCTACATGGTATATTTTCCAAGTGATTTAACAAAAAAGGTTTTAGGAGCAAATCCAAGTAACTATATGTTAAAACCCTTCCCAGACCAAACTTGCATAAACATTGCATCTAGGGATGCACACTACCTAAAAATTTACATCAGATTTACTTATAGGTGATATTTGTTGAGACGAGATTTGTAGTCTTTTGATAACAAATGTTTGGACTATACTTAAAGAGCTTAAGGATGAAAGGCTTATTTCCATACTTGCAGATAAACAGAAAGTTTAATTAAATACCACAAACAAAAATTCAATGCATGGATTGATATATATTTTTTGACTGATTTTGAATGGAAATGACATAAATAATCAATCCCTAAATTATAAAGAAATCATTAGTTTTCTTTGGTGCTTAGATAAGCGACTTTGTATCGTTTTCTATATAATTCTATTCAAAATTTTGCACATATTTTTGACATTTTGACAAAATCTTACAAAATTCTCCCACTTTACCCAGGTAATATCATTCAGGTTACCTATTTGGATATTAATCTATGAGAAATATTGATGATTTCTGAAAAAAGTTTGGTTGCGTTATTTATCCTTAAAAAGTTCAAAATCCATTTAGTAGGGATGTGGAGCATCAGTATTTGTTATACCGGTATTATTGTATCTGAATAAAGTGAAAGAATAGTAATTATAAATGCATATAACTATCAATGATGATGTTCTTACAATTACAGGCGGCTACATCTTCTTTGATAGTACCAGCACTATAGTTCTACCAGCCAGTAGCTGTGGGGGGAACATATTCTCCTTCTTAGTCACTTTACAAGCAGTACTACCCGGAATGATAATAGCAGTAGTACTCAGATTGATGACTTGAACATTTCCAGGAAACTTAATCATACAGGTTACATGGACATGAATACAAGTAATTTTCAATATACAGCTGTATTCATATTTAACAGTTTTTTTGAGATATATATTGTGTTGCTATAGATTTAAAGTCTTTCATGTGCATAATTTAACTTTATAAAAACACACTATGTGATACATGTACGTGTGATTTACAACATGAAATCCATTTGTCTTTCAGAATTCAGTATTTTTTTTTTTTTTTTACAGATTATTATACATTTGCATACATGCACTTATTTTGCAATGTTTGTTTATATCATAGTTCAGAGTTCAGTCTTTATTTTCTTCTTGTAATGTTCTATTTTGTATATACTGATGCTAATTATGAGTATTAATAAGATATTAAGAATGAGAAATGGCAGTTTCTTTTTTATTATTATTAAAAAAATAAAGTTTACTATTATTTGAATAAATGTTTTTGTATCCAGCCAAAATATGTGGTTTGAAATCTATTCTAATTTAAAAACTTGTACATATAAATGCATTTCATTTCTGTGAAGTGTTGAAGGAGTGTAGTCAAACTCCATCCTTGCATTTACTGAAACAAGGTCAACAGTTATATGGATTAATTCCAAGGGCAAAATCTGCTCATAAGAATTATGTTGAAGAAGGCAATTTTAAGTTTCATGTGCCTTCAGCATTCACTGTATGTGTGATTAAAAGATGAAACTTGATACTTGCTGGCAGAGCATTGGTGAACACTGAAGTACAACATTGTTTTCCTCTGTACCATTTTATGTGCATGCCCTTGTATTATTGTGCATTCTTTAAATGTATTTAGGATGTGGGCATTATTAGATGGAGATCCAGAATTTAAACCCTCCTCTTAAATATGACCTTTACTATATAGTTCTTATAATGTACTGCTGGATGATTTACAAGTTAGTTCGTGGCTATTATTTATAAAACTTGATTTTATGAATGAAGTACATGCGATCAAGTATTACTATGCAGAAAGCCGTATTTATAGTTTGTTGGGTCATATTTATGTGATGTAATAACTTTTAGAACCTTAAGACCTCACATTTATTAGATTAAGAAAGAAAATGGTGAGGTAGATACTTAAAGATTGTTGCTCTTCCTGGTGAAAGGTTATCCTAATAGAATGGAAGAATATACAGCTGGACTTCATTTTCTATCTCGAATACCTGGGATATGTTGAAGTGTATTGGCAGTCCAAATAACTTTTTCTTTGTATGATTTTTACCCTCGTTATCTTGAATCCTGAGATATCTCAAAGTTTAATCTTGGTCCCATCAAGTTCAATTTAAGTTTATAAGGTTTGACTTTTTCAAGACCAAAGGGTAAAGATGTGATATGGCCATTATACATTTTTTGGTGATGGATGCAATAAGTCAAGTAGTATTAGCCTAAAAACATCAGATACATTGTATGTTCTCTATAATAGGTAAACTATAGCTAGCAATTATTAGAGGGAGAAAACTTCAAACATTTTCAAGGTCAGAATTACCCCTCCCCCCCCCCCCAATAATAACTGTTAACGACCTCCACCCCTTGGGGAGATCACTGAATAGAAAGAAGGCCATTAAAGTTTACCATCTATTTTCAATTAGATTGCAAAAAGTTGAGGGCAGAATATCTGATATTGTCTTGGGAGGGGAATATGTATTCATTGAAAAAAAAGAATCCCATAGTACAGCACCATTTCCTGCCCTATTACTTGTATAAAACCATGATGCTTTCTCTTTTACACAAAATACGGAATATTTAACCTAATTTTCAAATATTGTATGCGTTTGTAATTGTGCTGTATACGGAAACGGCAGGTGTGCCCAAAAATATTCACGAAAATAGAAAAGTCTGATTTCCGGTTTCAATTGACTTGCGCAGTACAGTGAATTCCATAGCAGAATTGTGCCGAAAACATTTCTTGCAAAGTGTTTTTCATGAGATAACCTAAAGCGATGCGTGCGGTACCAACCTGGGTTGATAAAGTACACGACAGAGATAAAGTCGATCAATGGTAAAATTATATTTAGATACTAAAACTGTGTGTAATACAGTCTGTAGATAATTTCGAATATTGTTTACCTTAGAAACCTTTTCTGGATTGCTCGAATTTTCTCAAAATGGTTAAAGGAATTTCAATTAAGAGCAACACAACAGTTGTGTTTTAATTTGAAAAAATAAAAGCAAAGTGTTTTGCTACTAAATTGTACTTGTTTTCAAGAACTTGAACCGTTATTTATTCTGTTGACACGCGCACTTTTTTTCAGTATCTGGGATCTTTGTTTCAAACCTGATGGTAGTCAGCTTATTGTTGCTGCGGGAAACAGAGTATTGGTCTATGACACAAATGATGGTACACTAATTCAGCCGCTGAAAGGTCACAAAGACACTGTATATTGTGTTTGTTATGCCAAGGATGGCAAGAGATTTGCCTCAGGTGCAGCAGACAAAAGTGTCATCATTTGGACAAGTAAATTAGAAGGGATTTTAAAGTATACGTAAGTTATAACAATATTTGTCATAATTTTAAAATTAAACAAATAAAAAATGATATTTTTGTTCCTTCCCCTATCATCAAATACAACTTGTAATGTTATGACACAAATTATTTTTGGCTACTTCATTCTTGAAAGTAATGTTCTACAAATTTCTTGATATCTGTTCAGAGTTGGGCAAGTTGCTTCAACAAATTCAGACAAGTAATATTTGATGGCAACTTGTCTGAAGGACAAGTGGATATTTTAATTCATGTTGAGCCCTGAACAGCCTGCTGAATGTACAAATGAAAATGTTAAATCGCATAAAACATTGAGGTAATTATAGATTTATTTCTCACAGACACAATGATGCTATACAGTGTTTAGCTTACAACCCAGTTACCCACCAACTGGCAAGCTGTGCAGTCAGTGACTTTGGTAAATATCAACTTCTTCACATTTCTTTACTAGTTCAAACAGTTTTAGAATGTGTTCAGCAAACTGACTTGATGACACATGGTTTGTTTTAAGATAATGTAGGAAGTTATGTGTCTTTTGTACATGTTGTAAATATCCTGTTTTCTGAAGCCATTGTAGAATATGAGGCAAGAAGGAGTAATGCTCCAGGTATATGTATCTATTAATCTGTTTGTTGGTATTTTTGCTGTTGCTGAAATTCCTTTAAAAAATTGCATTTTGTTGTTTTATTTTTATTTAATTTATGACTTTGTACGATGTAAGAATTGTTAATTTAGAAATGTTTACTTAAAAAACTCACTTGTAGTGAAGTCCTGGGGGCCCATAAATTTACTTCCACTATATCTGTAATTTGTTATATCTCTAAAACAAATTCCTAAAAATATATGTTGTGAATTTGCAATATATATATGTTTCCTTCAAATATGCACATCAAATATGTTCAGAAAACTACTAAATACAAAACATACCTTGGTTAAAGTTGGTTTACTAAAGTTTTCTGATGAACTGAATGTCCAATATAAATACTTATGAAAAACAATGTCAGTTTATATTTTATATATTGTGATCTTCAAAATCTTCTTACAAATGTATAAAAGAGGCATACTGTAGATTCCTAAATATATGTGAGGAATTAATTATCACATTATTCGCAACACTCCCGAAATAAAATTACTTGTTTGTATTAATATGAAGCTTAAATTCATATATAGTCTTTTGACAAACCGTCCACGTGCAAAATATTGTTCTCATGATTTGATGCTTAATAGCCATTTCTCGATATAAAGTACCTGCATAAAATAAGGAATTTACAGTATATGGTTAATTTTAACCGCTACAGAGCACTAATTCAGTTCGCTATATCCATAAATTTGTTATATCAAAGTTCATTAAACAGGGCTCGAAATAATTGATGGCCCGCTGGTCTGGGGCCAGTGAATTTTCAATTCGGGCTGGTACATTGCAAAGGGCATGTGCCTTTTGGGTCGGCATTTTTTTTTATGCATAATAAAATTCATTCACAGTCGGATTAGTTAACTTGACAGGGTTGCGTGTACCAACTTCTGCCGTTTCCTGTTTTGTTAAGTTGTACTTCTAAGTATCACAATATAAAAAAAATATTACTATTATTATTATGGTTTTGGGCCAGTCTTTTTAAAATCTACTGGCCCAGTGGGACAGTGAAAGTATTAAGCTGACCAGTAAAAATTTAAGGGGATAGCCCGAGTGACCAGTAAACAAAAATAATTATTTTTTTAAAAATAATTTATTTTTTATTAATAATTAGCCCTGTTAAAGCCACAAAATTTAACAAGGAATTGTTAAGAATTTTGCCAGGGCTCCCCCAAAACTTGCCTATATCAGTAAATTCAGTACGTTATATATATCCTTTTTCCTACTAAATGAGTTTATCTGTATCATAAAAAGAAGCTTGTTGTTTTGCTGGTTCATAACTTATTAATGTTTTGTAGGATTATGGTCACCTGAACAGAAGAATGTGTCAAAACACAAAGTCAACAGCAGAATCACCTGTTGTAGCTGGACAAACGATGGGCAGTACCTAGCTCTGGGACTGTATAATGGATTGGTCAGCATTAGAAATAAGGTGAGTCTATTTAGTCATTGATTTCTTTGATCTTTCTTGCTCCTGGTAACTTATCTGCAGTGAATAAAATAAAAAGAGAAGAAATAGATTTAAACTATTGCAAGTTGATGAGAATTATATAGCAGGTACATACACATTTACTTATACTGGAAAATTTATGTCTATATTTGTGCATGCTTGTTTTCTAAAGATTCATTCCCAATTCCTGTTTACAGGGTGGAGAAGAGAAGGTCAAAATAGAGAGACCTAATGCTGCCACTTCCCCAGTATGGTCTTTACAGTGGAACCCAAGCAGGTACATTCCAAAGATATCCAAAGTTTTAAATACAGGTTCTGTTTTAGTAAAATTTTATTGATGGTGTAGACTTTCATTTTAGAACTTGGGTCTCATCAACCTGTCAAACGAGAAGCTTATTGTATATTTTGTGTCAGGGTATGTTTTGAAAGAAACTGTGAGAGTATGTTATGAATTTAATTAGGGATGTCAACGAATATTCGATTATTTGAATATTCATTTGATGAGTTGATATTCGAATAAGAATTTACGATTCGAATATTCGTTTTTTTTTCAGATTTCACAAAAAAGAGATAACTATGATTAATTTCGAGGACAACAAAATGAAACCCTTCTTTGTAAATCTAAAAGATGTGAAGAGTTTACTTGACAAAATAAATTCATTGATCATTAAATTAATTAGTCTGTAATACCATAAAGGGATCTATTCAGAATAAATTGCATTAATTACTTGATTATCTCGGTTGTACATATTCCATATATTCTAAAAATCATTTTCGAAAATTGTCCTTGGAAGTGTTTGTTTGCGTTTTAAAAACATTGAATCAAGGATTATAATTACAACTTTTATTGGGTAGATAATTGTAATTAATTACATACATTTAAGTCTGAACAGTATACGACAATCTTGCCCTTGATAAGACCATCAGTTCATCGTTTAGAGCTTCAAGATATAATTTGTAAAATTATATTTTGGATGTTTACATGTACACTCATATCAATATATTTATTTCAAACATCGACAAATAGCAAATGTAAAATTCCTTACTGTACACCCACAAAATTCTACACCCAATTTTTCTTCAAATCTGTCATGAGGGTAAGATGATGCATATATAAAATGAAGTAAATCTTATCGAATATTTGAATATATTCGAATACTTTCATTGAATATTCGAATATGAATTGCTGACAAAATTGACATCCCTAAATTTAATCAATGTGTAATGTGTCTCCTGTGATCAGAAGATGATGGTTAGGTCATCTCAGTGATTGACAGCAACACCCAAAAGTTGATGAATTTTAATTGACACAGAAATTTATTATTACTTATGTTTGTTGAAAGACATATTTATTCAAAATCATTTATAAAAACTGATAAACCTTAACCCCTGTAATATAATTCACATCATACAATTTATGCATCCTGTAGCCCCATTCTATTGTTTTAGATCAACTGAGATCAATTTATTTCAAAAGAATAAAAAGTAAGTCACAGATTGGCCAGGTTGTTTGGTATTACAAAGGTAGTGAAGTTTGGTGATAGGGATATTTTTGCACATGCTCATTTTGTATGCTAGATATTTTGAATGATAGAACACTGTCACATGGACATGAATGTGTGGGTATATGTTATACTAGAATAAAGTATTACGATTTTCAGTTCTTGTACACAACAATCTTGTACAAAAATTTATGTTTTAACTATGAGAGTACCTTGGAGATTTACAATGTAAAACATCAGTGACGTTAATGTGTAATTTTCAGAGATGAATCCTACGATGTCCTAGCAGTGGCAGACTGGGGTCAAAGGTTATGTTTCTATCAGCTGTCTGGAAAACAGGTAAGCTTGTATTCTATAATAGTATGGCATGACATGTCACAGTGAGACATGATTTTAATGGAAAGTATCAACATCAGACAAAGAATAATACAGAACTTTATAATGTAAATTTACATTTGATTAAAAAAATCATTTATACTTTCCAAATCTATTGAAATCTGGTGGTAATTTTGCAGATTGGAAAAGACAGAAATCTTGGCTATGATCCTAATTATGTTCGCTGGTTTTCACGGGGGGAGTATGTCGTCGTTGGAGGGTCCAACAAACAGTGCTGTCTCCACACCAAGGAAGGAGTCAAACTTGGGGTCATTGGAGACCAGTCTACATGGACATGGTCAGCAGCAGTCAAACCAGACTCAAACTATGTGGTCAGTTATAATGAAATTTAACATAATACATGCATCATTAGAAAATTAGAATGTAGAGCTGTTGAAAGTCACAATATCATCTATTGTTGGTACAGGCTGTGGGTTGCCAGGATGGGACCATCGCATATTACCAGCTGATTTTCAGTACTGTCCATGGTTTGTACAAAGATAGATACGCCTACAGAGATAACATGACTGACGTCATTATCCAGCACCTTATCACTGACCAGAAAGGTAAGTAGCCACACAAAATATTTGTGTAGTGTGTATAAATGCAGTTTTAAGTTGATTTAATTTTTAATGGTAGATAAAAAGTGTGCTGTGTCAACCGTTTTGCTTTATGAAAGAAATCGATTTGTTGAATGTAGGACTTTGTTAGCACAGTATATTTTGAATGAAGTTTCAAGTATGCATACAGAGAGATCTCAAAATGCACAATATTTTTCCAGGCTTTGAGCTTACCATCTTGACTCATTATAAATTTTACTACAGTTGAACCTCGGTATCTCGAACACTGATATCTCGAACACCATGGATATGTTGAAGTGATTTGGAAGTTCCAACCACTTATTCTTTAAGTATTTTATCCTCAATATCTTAATCGAATCCTCGGATACCTCGACATTTTTTCTTGGTCCCATCGAGTTCGAGATAATGAGGTTTGACTGTATGTCCTAACAGTTTTCTTTTTCTATAAGAAACAATTTTCAATAGATAAATTTATAAATTAAAAGTAAGTCATAAAATAGAAAATTCATATAAATCATTTTTTTAATTGAAAATGTTGATTCTGATGTGATATGATTACATTTAATATAATAATTTTGAAGATTTTGTTGATACACATGTTTTTTTAAATAGTTACTGATTTAGTATCCTTATACTTTTCCTTCTGGCAATAGCAGAGAAAACTCACAATTTTTCACTTAGTCAGGACAGTTACCTTGGTGAGGCATCTCACATCTGATTGGTCAATTATCATATAGTGCTTTATTCTCATTGGTGTCTGGAAATGTACTCTTTTCACTGATGTGGAGTCATGTTGGGATCTTCTCTTGAATTTTATTTTGTAATACATGTATATGTTGTAGAAATGTAATTCTCCTTTTTAGCTCTACTGGTCAGAGACCAGAAGAGCTTATGCGATAGTAAGATGTCCGTCGTCCATCCGTCTGTCTGTCTGTCTGTCTGTCTGTCCATCTGTCTGTAAACAATTTTTCAAAACGCTACTCCTCCTACAATTTTGTTCCGATTTCAATATAACTTGGCACACAAGTAGACTACACTAAGATACATAATTTAGTGCATCGGTTTATGATTTCGATGGACGGTGTTGCCATGGTTACTAAAAATAGAAATTTCTGTGAAATTCCTTTAAAACGCTACTCCTCCTACAGTTTTGTTCCGATTTCAATATAACTTGGCACACAAGTAGACTACACTAAGATACACAATTTAGTGCATCGGTTTTTGATTTCGATGGACGGTGTTGCCATGGTTACTAAAAATAGAAATTTCTGTGAAATTCCTTTAAAATGCTACTCCTCCTACAGTTTTGGTCCGATTTCAATATAACTTGGCACACAAGTAGACTACACTAAGATACATAATTTATTGCATCGGTTTTTGATTTCGATGGACAGTGTTGCCATGGTTACTAAAAATAGAAATTTCTGTGAAATTCCTTTAAAACGCTACTCCTCCTACAGTTTTGGTCCGATTTCAATATAACTTGGCACACAAGTAGACTACACTTAGATACATAATTTATTGCATCGGTTTTTGAATTCAATGGACGGTGTTGCCATGGTTACTAAAAATAGAAATTTCTGTGAAATTCCTTTAAAACACTACTCCTGCTACAGTTTAAGTCTGCTTCTAATATAATTAGGCATACAAGAAGACTATACTAAGATACATAATTTATTGCATTGGTTTTTGAATTCGATGAACAGTGTTGCCATGGTTACTAAAAATAGAAATTTCTGTGAAATTTCTTTAAAACGCTACTCCTCCTACAGTTTTGGTCTGATTTCAATATAACTTGGCACACAAGTAGACTACACTAAGATACATAATTTATTGCATCGGTTTTTGATTTCGATGGACGGTGTTGCCATGGTTACTAAAAATAGAAATTTCTGTGAAATTCCTTTAAAACGCTACTCCTCCTACAGTTTTGTTCCGATTTCAATATAACTTGGCACACAAGTAGACTACACTTAGATACATAATTTAGTGCGTCGGTTTTTGAATTCAATGGACGGTGTTGCCATGGTTACTAAAAATAGAAATTTCTGTGAAATTCCTTTAAAACACTACTCCTGCTACAGTTTTAGTCTGCTTCTAATATAATTAGGCATACAAGAAGACTATACTAAGATACATAATTTATTGCATTGGTTTTTGAATTCGATGAACAGTGTTGCCATGGTTACTAAAAATAGAAATTTCTGTGAAATTCCTTTAAAACGTTACTCCTCCTACAATTTTGGTCTGATTTCAATCTAATTTGGCACACAGTTAGAATACACTACGATACATAATATGTATTTCTGTTTTTTTTTTTTTTTATTTGGGTGAATGGTGTTCTCATGGTTACTAAAAATAGAAATTTCCGTGAAATACTTTCAAAACGCTACTACTCCTAGTTTTCATTTGATTTCAATATAACCTTGTCACAAAAGTAGACTACATTAAGATACATAATTCTATTTATTGTTGCATGTTGCAATGTTTCAAATCCAAGTGCTACTTTTCTTTTGTTATACCAACAGACCAGTAGAGCTACAGTCTCATCAGAGACTTCTGGTTTATGTTTGTATTATTTATGAAAGGCATTAGTAGCTTTAGATTAATAATGTATCAAATTTACTGAAAAAAAATCTTTGGTTGATAGAATGGTGTTTTTTTTTTTTTTTTGGTAAAAATGTTTATCATTTTTAATTTATTATTTGAAGGAAAAGCTTACATGAATCTATCTTTCTCGAACATGAAATGAATAAGTTTGAAAGTTCAGAGGCAGAATGCAATCCCTGTATGCCCATTGAAACACATACGTTCAGTCAACCTACATGATAGTTAAACCTCTGGCTAATACATGTACCTCTATGATATTCAAAATATTTGTGCAATTACATATTCAAGATTTGTTTTTATTACTTTGGGTAAAATTACAGAAAAATATACATTTATAAATTTATATTTTTCACCTCAACTTCATTTTATTGAAATTTCAATATTTTTTGGCCTTTCTTTTCATCTTTGTCAATGAGAGAAATTACTGTTACATTAGCTTGAGTACCATATGCATATACAGCTGTGTAATTCCAGAACTGGAAAGTTTATGTTTCATAAAGTTCTTTTTTCTATTTTTGCCCTGTAGTGAAATGCCTGAGACAGGAAATGTTGATTAAGGATGGTTATCAAGTCCTGCACAATTGTAAATTTGTGCAGGAAATGTATTATGATAAAGACTCGGTTCTGTCAAAAGCCAAAGAGAAAGTCGTGGCTGAGCTGAGTGTATGTCAGTCCCCCATATATAGAGGCCACAGTAGTCAGTCAGGTTTTCCCCTTCTTCCTTTATTAGTTTAGTTGTTGAGGTTTTTCTCTTTTTTCATTTTTTTTCCTTGCATGTTTTTGTACATGTATTTTAAAGTTTATTGGTGTTTTTTTTCTCTTGCCTTATCAGGGTATTTTCATTTTTTTTCTTTTTATCAGGAAATCCCAAATCTCTATTAAAATTTGTTACTGGTAGTTGTATAATTTTCAATTTCATGTTATGTATATAAATTTAAGATTCCTTTGCAAGCCATGTATTTCATAGAAGTATGTATGGTTTTTTATCCTCTTTAGCAAAAGAGCTGACTAATCATGTAGCTTTGAAATGTTCTCAATTGAGATTAATTTTTCTTGTCCCTAGCTGTTACACATACATATGTATACTGTACTTGTACTGTTAGACTTTAAAAAAAAAACATCCATACTTCAGTGAGGATCAAATGCAGAGACTTGGTTAAGAAGATAGCTATTTATAGGCACAGACTGGCTGTAAGTCAAGAAATCTTTGCTTCCATTCATAAATAATGACAGTAAAAATGTTATAAATCGTAAATACCAAGTCTTAAGATGAAAAAAGATGAAGTTTATTCAGATATAGATTTATGTCAAATATTTATTTAACTTTTACTGTGTTTCCTTAATTTCTCTGATATAGAATTAAAAATTCAGGACTAATAAGTATGCCATTTGTATTCTAAATGTATTTAATTTATTTTCATGATAGTTTTTATTTTAAAAAAACATTGTGATAAATAATTATTACTCCTTACAAGGGAATTAATTTTGCTTCTTACCATATATGTTACAGCTGTGTTTGTTATATGAATTAATATTTATTACTTTCCTTAATTCACGCTATTAAAATCTTTTTGTTCCACTCTGTTTAGGTGCAGCTACCAGATAAGATAGTTATATACGAGCTGTACTCGGACGATGCCGCTGACATGCACTACAAAGTCAAGGAGAAGATTAACAAGAAGTTTGAGTGTAATCTTCTCGTGGTTTGTTCCCAGAACATCATTCTTTGTCAGGTAAGCTGAAATGACAACCTTCTAGATTAAATTTAAAAGTTGAATACAAAATTTTATACTGTAGATTCCTAAATATACTCGAGGAATTTATTATTGCTTAATTTTGCAGGAAGCACCACTTGTGAAATACAGTTACTGGCTTTCATTTTTTTTTTTATACATGTATTTTTTAAATAGCTTGTATACATGTATTGCTTAAAAACATTGAAACTGTAGAACAACAGTCCACTCCCAAATTTATGTTCTTGCAATTTGATGTCTTTAAGCATTTTAGCAATTATATAAAGTTAAATAAGGAATCTACAGTATTCTTACAATTTCTAAGAGTGAAATCAAAACTGTACAGTGTATATAAAATCTTTTGGTTGGATGTGAGATTTTATAACATTATTTTGTATTTGAAAAGGACAAGCGACTCCAGTGCTACTCCTTCCAAGGAATCAAAGAGAGAGAATGGCTGATGGAGTCCCTGATTCGATACATCAAGGTCATTGGGGGCCCCTCTGGTCGCGAGGGACTCTTGGTGGGCCTGAAGAATGGGCAGGTACGTGTCACGCCCAATCACCCTCTAGGCAGCGAGGCTCTTCTGGTTGGCCTGAAGAATGGTCAGGTGGGTGCTTGACCTTTGACCTTCACCTCCACAAGGTCATCCTTGCACCACCTTTTCCTTAAGGCCAACCTGGATATTTTTTCATCTGTCAGTTTGTTCTGTTTATGTCATTGTATTCTCCTGCACTACTGTTTGTTTCTAGTAAAATTTCAATATCTTGATTCCTGATATACATGTACCATTGGTGATGAGCTCTTAATTAGACTATTGTACTTGTACTTGGAAAGAAATCATTTCTAATCTTAATTCTTTACATATATTTGGGATTTTGATTTAATTTATTTTATATATACCTACACTCTGTGTAAACCTTCTTATAGAGAACACCAAGTCCAAAATTTCTGCTTTTTCTAGAATTTAAACAAGTCTTTCTACTAATAGTAATTTAAGCAAACTTAGTTGTTTTTTTTGATAATAGATTATGAAGATATTTGTGGACAATGCTTTTCCCATCATGTTACTGAAACAGAGCACCTCAGTCAGGTGTCTGGATGTCAGTGCCTCACGGACAAAGCTGGCTGTGGTGGACGAACACAACACGTGTCTGGTGTACGACATCAACACCAAGGATCTTTTGTTCCAGGTAAATACTGTACAGTGGGTTAATAGTGAAATAAAATTTTAATTATTGGGATCAGAGAAGGTGCATTTGTTTAATTGAAATTTGCATTTAACATAACAAAGAGGAAATTTTGAAAAATCTCAACTAATGTTTCCGCATTAGTGCTTAATATTATTGATAATTATTATTTGCTAAATTATTGAGCTATGATAAATATTTAACAGCAATTTTATGCTTTGTTACACATGTATTTTGCTAAATTTGATGACACTGATTTTGAACGTAAGAAAACTTTTAAAATTCAGTTATTTCTCAAATGCAATTTTTAAGTTATTTCAAAAATTTAAGTTGAATATGAATCCTTTGATAGGTAAGTAAATATGTAAAGTTTTTATTGCCTAGGAACCCAATGCTAACAGTGTAGCATGGAATACACACTATGAGGACATGCTCTGTTTTTCTGGGAATGGGTTACTCAACATAAAGGCCAGCAATTTTCCAGTTCATGTACAGAAGTTACAAGTAAGGATCCATTTTGGAATTTGTGCATGATCATATAAATATATCATACATAACAATATCATGTAGTGTTTCAGAAAGAATACCTTACATTTAGTAAATTGTATTTAATCCTATTGTTTTCGGTTTATTAGGAGGTAAGAGTGAACTGATGGTTCTTTAGTTTTTTTGTTGTTGACATGTTTGAGTTATGGTTCTTAGTTCAGCAAAGCTTGAGGCTCATGTGAGCTTTTCTGATTAAAGTTATGCATATGTATGTCTGTCTGTAAATGTTTATATCTTGTGTAAACTTTTAGCATTATTCAATTTACCTAGAAACATTGGACTAATTTCAGTCAAACTTACCATCTTCAAATCTTCCCTGGGTAAAGGGATTTCAATTTTGTTCAAATGAAGGGTAACAAGAGGAGAAAACTTAAAAACTTAAAATAGGGTGTAATCATTTAAAATCTCATAAAGACACAATGATTCAGAAAAGACAAAACATACTGAGGTTATATTAAGTAGATTCATAATGTTCACTGATCACATGATGGGGGTTTGGGGTGGGGCCATCATAAGGGATCAAATGTATATTTATTAATATTTTGGAAAAATCTTTTTCTCAAAAACAACAGGTTTACAGTAAATCCTATTTATTTGAAAGCATTGTCATGTTGTGTATATTATAATTTTTACGAGTCATGGCCCTTGGGGCTAGAGTGGGGCCACAAGAGAGGATCACAGTTTTGTAACATAACATACTGGTAAGATGTTTAGGCAGTAGTTCAGTAAATATGCGATACTCCCCTGCAGTGCAGATGCAGAACTAATTCATGCCCCTCCCCCAAGTTAAGCTGGGGCCATAATAAAAAAAAAATCCCCTCAGAAGAGCAAGATATGAGTAGTCTGATCATTGCACAAAAAGAGCAGATTTTTTTGTCCTTTGCTCTAGGTTTTGATCACAAAATGATTTAAAAAATTATACAGAAATTTTGATAAAATTATCTTTCAAAGAACAGTAAGGAATGAACTAACCAGTAATGCAGATTTAGCTTAGTTCATTTATAACCTATAAGGGGCAAGGATTAGAATGAAATTGGGTTTAATATTTTTACCTACGAATATACAGAGTTCCAGCATAACTAAATGGTGATAATTTCTCATTATTAATTAATGTTTTCAATCGTCAATCATTAAACATAGAGCCTCTGACTTACTTTTGTGCCAATAAAGGGTGTTTCATTATAATTTTATCTGGCACAGTGAGGGCAGTGTGATTGAGAGAGTGTTTTTGCCCATGGGTCTCTTGTTCCAAATAGTTGCACATCCTTGCAAAGTTGAATATCTTGAAATTCTAAAGAACAGGACAGATGGTCTTGCAGTGAAACATGGTTATTGCAAACTTAGATGTAGTGAATCTCTTTCACTCAGTACAGTATACAAATACATTTGTATATGTACTTCAAAACAATGAAATATCAGCAGAATTCTAGTATACTGTAAACCAACTTTTATTTGCGACGACTTTATTTCGTGATTTACTGGTGATAAACTAGTTCGCGACGATTAATTTTCGCGATCAAGCCTTTTTTTGATCTGTTGTTAATAGAAAGAGAGAATTTGATTTCATTCACGGCGAGAAATATTCGCAATGACGAGGCTCTCGCGAACCTCGCGAGAATTTCTCGCACGCGAATAAAAGTTGGTTTACAGTATATAAAATATGAATACAATTGTACACACATACATATATAATTAATATGTAATTATTAATGTTTCTTTGTTATAACGTTTACTTAATCATTTTAATTTACTGTATTTGCCCTGATAATTTTTGTTTTCACAAAAAAATGTTTAATTAAACTGAATGATGCATTAATATAAAATGGAATAAGGATGACTGTATATTTAATAAGGCTGACATACATCTGTTCTTTACGTAATCAGTTTCTGTATAACATTGTAGAATTTAATGTTACATGGTGTGTTGTTTTGACAGGGTTTTGTAGTGGGCTTTAGTGGATCTAAGATTTTCTGTCTCCACATCTACTCCATGTCCTCGGTGGATGTTCCACAATCAGCCTCCATGTATCAGTACCTAGAAAAGAAACTCTTTAAGTAAGTGTGGAGATCGAATTCAACTTGAAGTCATTGTTAAAAAAATTTTCTTATTGCCTCTATGGTCTGAATGAATTAATAAACTGGGCAAATTCAAAAGAGAGAAAGTTATTTCTTTTTTGACACAGCTGTGCAAAAAAAAAAAATCAAAACAGAAGCAAAATTGTTTGAAAATAAGATAGGGTGAAACTAATGCAATGTGAAGACATTAGCCCTTTATAGAGTATTTTGCTGAGGACAAATTGATCAGTATAACGACACAGTGTGATTAGTTATGTCCTGCTTCTATCATACACAACCATTGATGTTCTTTAAAAAAAAAGTATGTCAAATATGAAACCAAGAGGCCTTGGTTATTTTCATTTGAATGACTATTGCTTGCATCTTTAAGCTTACTAAAAACTTGGACCTTTTCTAGGGATGCTTACAAAGTAGCCTGTTTGGGGGTGACAGATGGGGACTGGGAAGTGCTGGCCCATGAGGCTCTTGAGGGGTTGGACTTTGACACGGCCAAGAAAGCCTTCATAAGAATCAAGGATCTTCGTTATCTGGAACTCATTCACTCCATAGAGGTCTGTATTCATTTGTCTTTTTGTAACAATGATTAGAAAAATAAAGTGCCTGATGTGTATGTGTGCTCTATATGTGTAATTGTCTTGTGTATTTAAGAGGTGACTGTGCAATGTTTGGTTTAATCATGTTAAATAGTACAACATTTATTATAAACATTTATGTGTAAAATTGTTTATATATTATGACTTCTGCACAGTAATAATAGTATTTGGAGGTGATGCTTTAAGAGCTGTTTCAAAAGTTCATAAATTTGATTCCAGCCAAAATGTTGAACATTTGAAAATAAGTGGAAAAGAGTCATAAATTATGAATCTGAAATTGTATAAGAGCAATGTATTGAAAGAATTGTATTTAATTTCAGGAAAGGAAAAAGAGAGGTGAAAATGATAACATGATCTTCCTTGGTGATGTATACAGTTACCAAGGAAAATTCAACGAGGCTGCCAAACTATACAAAAAGGCTGGTGGGGAACAGAAGGCTATGAATATGTATACAGACCTCAGAATGTTTGACCAGGCCAAGGTGTGATATACTACATTTAGTACATTATATGCATAATTCTTAATTAACACATCTGAAATACATAAAACATATTCATATTTTACAGTGAAAAGCTTGTACTGATGTTAAGATATCAAGATATTCATTATTGAAATATGATTGTGATACGAATCCACTGGATTGCATTTTCTTGCAAATTAGTATTTAATTGAAATTAAGTAACTGAGCTGTTATTTGCAGGAATACATTGGCTCAGGAGACCCTCTGGATAAGAAGATGTTGATTACCAAACAGGCAGACTGGGCCAAGAGCAGTAACGAACCAAAGGCTGCTGCTGAAATGTACATCTCAGCTGGTGAATACTGCAAGGCTATCGACATCGTAGGGGAACATGGATGGGCCGACATGTGAGATTCATATTTAATTACAATGAAGGCTTTGGTCAAAATGAAGATGCGTTTTACATATGTATCTGCAATTTAGGTATCACGGACAAAAACTCTGGACTTTTTTTTTTAAAAAAAAAATCATTTTCTAGATCATTTAGAGTTTTTAATATGGTCCTTTGATTTGTAAGACAATGCTGACATATATTTGAGGATTGACCTATTTACAGGATGATTGACTTGGCCCGTAAGTTAGACAAAGCTGATCGGGAGGCATTGAGTAGAGCAGCCATGCACTTGACCAAGATGGAGCAGTATCCCTTTGCTGCTGAAGTGTACAGTAAAATGGGAGATATTAAAGCCCTCATCAACCTTCATGTAGAGGCCAAGCACTGGGAAGATGTATGAATAAATCTTACTTCATATAAGGATTTCTCTTTAAGAAGAATGTTTTAACTCTAAAAGTCAGGCAATTTGCAATGATATTTGTCAAAATTTGCATTCTGTTGAGGTAGAAATTTAAGTAGCCTTTTTTAAAAATTATATTAAAATATAAGTAAGACCTTAATTGTGTGACTGTCACTGTTATTTCCATATTCTTTATAATAAATGGAAACTGATATGCAGTTACATTTATTAAAGCAAGAATGTTTTTTCATAAACTGAAGTTACTTTATTTTTATATAAATAGTGTGCTAGAACATTTCTACTGATAGTTTGGACTTTCAGGTGACAAACAAGATGATGTAAGCATAATATTTTGATAGTAGGAAACAATGTTTACATCATCTCAGTGAAATTCACCCCATTTCCCCCTGCTAATGCTTATTCTAGTGTGAAATATACAGTCTACATCACTGTTTAATAGTTCAGTGTGATGTAAGCATGTCACCACCTACTGAAAGACCAAACTGTTGATAGATTTGTAATAAGTAGTGATTATTAAAAACCGCATGTAAGCTTTCTGATATCTAATGATTGTATTTCTTTGTGGCAGGCTTTTACTTTGGCAGACAAACACCCTGAGTACAAGGAGGAGGTTTATGTACCGTACGCTCAGTGGCTTGCCGAGAACGACAAGTTTGATGACGCACAAGAGGGTGAATATTCTAATTTAAAACTAGTTTTGTAAAAATTTCTGACTTTTTCAACAAGAGGCATAGATTTAAAGGAAGGGAGTTATAATGTACTTTTTTTTGTAGCATTCCATAAGGCTGGTCTGCAGGGGGAGGCAGTCAAAGTCCTGGAACAGCTTACACATAATGCTGTTATTGAGAGCCGGTTCAATGATGCCGGTTACTATTTCTGGAAACTCTCCATGCAGTGTCTGGATATAGCAAGAGGTTGGTGACTTCAAAACAGACACATTACTTAAGATTTCTTTCTAATGATACTATTCATCATGTTTTTTTTAATTGTAATGATTTTAATTCAAATCAAACTTTCTGAAAATCTGAGTTGTTTTTGCCTGTTTTCAGAAGAAGAAGATGGTTTGTATTCAGGGTTATTTTGATGCTTCATTGGCTAACACTAAATTATAATTTTTTTTTGTTAAACATTTGGAGGTTCAGTGTCCCTAATCTAGCCTTAAGCCTTGAAAAACCAGGGCTTGCCAGGGTGCTAGTCTTATCTACTGTGGAATCATGGGATTATTTTTCACAGGTTCTATTTTCAAGAATTTACAACCTCATCGAGTATCAGAAATAGAAATCTTCAACAAGACATTTAGTTACTGAATTTATTCCCCACAAACTCTAAATTTTTAGAAATCCACAAAAATTGGCCTCCACAAATTAAAATGATTCCACAGTACTCATGTAAAAGCTAGAAAGTGTGAGTCAAGATCAAGTCCTTCCCTTGGATTTTCCCAAAAGTTGCAACCCCTGAATTCAAATTTTTCTGAGCTAAGATCAATGTGTTGACTTGAAATTTCTTGGAAATTTGTCTGCCCTGCTGAAAAGGTTACTGTAGTTTTAGGCATGAAGGTGTGACTGAAAACGTGTATGTTTAGAAATAGTGCTAAAGAATTAAAATCCTTTCTGGAAAAAAAAAATTGCTAAACTAGCATGAAAGATTTACAGGAGCTTTAGTTGATACACCTTAATTTGAGAAACAGAATGTGATATTTAATATGTGTGTATTAGAGAGCTACAAACCTGTGTTAGTTTATTTTTAACTGTTTAGTCTTTATACAGAGAGTCATGTGTTTTTGTCTTTGTATTATGTATGTTTGATCTCTCTGAATTTCTACTTTATACAGAGAACAGTGGTATGATTAATTTGTATTATATATGTAAATTTGCACCATTTCAATGACCACACAATTATGATTGGAGTGTTCAGTTTTATTGTTGTTGACCCATGGATAAAATTTTATATGTGCAAAAATACCCCCCCTCCTTCCCCCCAAAAATAGAATTAAAGAATGCCAATAACTACTCCCTGCACAGAACTTTACATCATTTCTTTTCAGTATTTTTTTATTAACATGTAACACAAATTTTATTTTGATTGATTTGTGCTTGCTGTGATATCAAAATATTTTTTCATTCTAGACTTATAATAAGATGTAAATGTACTGGGAAAAAAAACTTATATTGAGTTTTCTTATCATTTTGTTGTTGGTCTGTTTATGAAATTGAAATATTATGAAGTGTGAATATTGACAAAAATGTTGTTTTTTTTTCTTTTAAACTTGTTACTTATGAGTTTATGAATAGTCTTGAACCTGTAAAAAATTGTACAGCTCATGGCCGTGAATTTATTGGTATAATTGGAGTCATTTTTATTTTGAGCTATACTTAAAGGCACTGTACAATATCATACTTCTCTGCAGCTTTATTGCATTAGATTTGTCGCTTTTTGTAGAGGATTCAGAGAAACGAGAAGAAATGTTTGCCAAGTTCCAAGACTTCCAGAGGAAGGCGGACATGTATTACGCCTACCATTCCATACAGAGATATACAGTAAGACCAGGGTTCTAGAGAGAAATAAGATAAATTTAACACTGAAGCTTTATAAGAATAGGAGGGGGAATATTATCATTGTTTTCTGCTCCTCAAAACAGTTAAATAATGTATGTTTGCTTATTATACCCCCACTTTTCAAGTGGGGGGGATATATTGATGGGTTGTCTGTCCATAAATCTGTTACTCTTAGGGGTAGCCATCCCTTATCTGCAACTCCTCCTATACAATGAATAAAATTTAATGAGGCTCTCACAGAATATTACATAGTGTCATTGTGCATCTTCCATTTACATTTTGATCGGACACACATTTCAGGTTTCCTAGCAAAACATGGAAACTGCCATTCCTTCTATAATGTTGGGAGTACCCATCTCATATCTGCAACTCCTCCTATACCAATGAATGAAAATTATTTTAATGAGACTTTCACAGAATATTTATTACATACCTCTAGTTTTATTCGTATTTTGACATTTTAAATTTAGTTTCATGATCTTGGCTAAAATATATTTGATGGAAGGGAAAAAATGGGGGAAAAACTATCAAAAATGACATTTCATAATTTCATAATTGCTAAATTTTTAAATTTGCTAAAGTACATGTATTCAAAGAGAACTGTTACCTATTATGGAGAAAAAAACATTGTATATCATTGTATTATAAATTATTTTATAAATTGAAAGTTTTAACTCAGAGTCATTGCTTTAAATATGATTTGTGTTGTTGCATGTCAGAACTAGAAATCACCTTAATGGAATGTCTCTGTTTCAGGATGAGCCTTTTACATCACATTTACCAGAAGCCTTGTTTAACATTTCTCGATACCTGCTTCATATGATCCAGAGTGGTATACCACACGGAATCTCTAAAGTGTATCCTTTGAGCAATGGATATGATTTAATACAGTAACTTTGATGAAAGGCCTATTTGAGGATTGATACTTTAAATATGGATTCCCTTTGTTTTATTTTCTTCTTATTATAACTCCAGAAGAAACCTGTACAAGTACTGGTACAATGTAATGAAAACCATTTAAAAGAATTAGAATTAATTTTTCACTTGTCAATTTTTAGTAAAACCATTTTCAACAGTAAAGATGAGTATAGCATTTGTTGAGTTTTAAATATTCCTTAATGGAGGTTAAGAGGGACCTTATATGCATTAGCTAAGCAGAGTAAGAACCTTGGAGCCTATAAGTTAGCTCGTTATGCTTACGAGAAGTTACAGACACTACGGATACCCAGTAGATTTCAGGAGGCCGTGGATCTAGGCAGTGTGATGATCCGCTCAAAGGCATTCCAAGACTCCGAGGTACAATAGTGTATAAACTGGCTCATTTTATATTTGATGTGTCGTTACCAAAATTTTACACACAGTATACATGTATGTTCACATACATGTATGTGTGTACCTTGTGTACGTCATGTTATTGCCAGGGTAGCATCAACTCATACACCAAACTTACGACAAAGTGATTATTATTGCAAGCTTTGGTGTTATTTTTCATGTATTTACTATTTTAGTGTTATTTACTATTATGAAGGCTGTTGGTCTGAATACAAAATAAAATGAGATTATATACATGTAGTAATTGAACTCATTTGAGATTTGAGAATGAAAATTTTGATAAAATCCAAGAGATTTAGTTTGTGAAAGTGTATTGTATTTTCCATTGGATGAATCTTTAAAAAGAAAAAAATTGAAACTGATGATTTATGTTATGCTGCAGGAACTTCTCCCTATGTGTTACCGCTGTTCCACAACGAACCCTCTTCTGAACAATGGAGGAAATTGCTGTGTTAATTGTAGACAACCATTTGTCCACTCTTTTGTCTCATTTGGTGAGGGATTTTTGAAAGAATCTTAAATATTTTTTTTTTCACTTAACAGCAAATTTCTTGTTCATTTTAAGTGCAGAATAGTAAGTTGATAAAAAAAAAATTAGTTTTACTTTCATCGTTATGGAAGTAGAGAACAGTGAATTGTTATTTGTATAACAGATGACTTTAAGCAAAAGATTGATAGGATAGATGAGCTTCTATGAAGTAAAAATAAAAAGATAACCTTTGCTAAATGTAGTTTAACTTTTGTTGTATAGAGGTGCTCCCCCTGGTGGAGTTTGTGTTAGACAGCAGTCTGACTGATGAGGAAGCAGTACAAATCCTGGATCTCTCCATACCCAGACAAAAGAAGGAGGATCGCGGCTGGAAGGAGGGGCGCATCGGACGTATCCTTTATATGACAAAAAGTCATGCTGAGTCAATCTGACATCTGATTTATGCACTTTAAGTGACATGTGTTCAGGGTCTTTTGTATAATAGTAATGAAATATATGAGTTATATATAAGAGATTAATTATGAAGAAGGGCATGAAAAAATTTATGAATTTCAGTTTGTTTTCCTGATCCAAGGATAATTTTTATTCATATATTTTATATTGGTGGATAGGTGTTATGAATTTGGGCTTGTAAATGATTAAATGTAGGAGAGGGTTGTTTCCCTTGACTGCCTTCAAGATGCCCAGACTCTGAGTTTAGGTCAGGCTCAGGATGATGAACCAGAAGAGGAGGACCCATTCTCAGCTAAACTTATGACATTTGATGTAAGTAAAGAGGGGATTTATAGTACTCCACTCAAAAATATTGATTTAAATGAAAGAGAAAATTCTCTGGTCTCTTAGTCAGGGCCTTTTAAGGTAATGTTAAGACTACCATGAACATTTGTTTGAACTTTTCATTCATGGTATTGATTAAGCATAAACTTTTACATGGACTATTGAAGGAGACAAATGGATCTCCGGTGTTTGGGGTTCTCCTGTAGTAAAATACCTTTTGATAGTGAATACTTTGACATCATCATTAGTTCCTGGCTTTTTTCATGTAAAGTGTGAGCTTTGGAATGTCATATTGAAATCATTTTAGCAACTGTTGAAAGTAAAAAGTCTTTCTGAATTATTTGCCTCTTTTAAAATCAGTATTGTTTATGCACTAGTGTATACATTTAAGAGAAATTAAATTTGGATTATGTTTTGCTTTTTGCAGCAAGAAGAAACAGAATTCCGTCCTGTGGTTGTTACAAAATCTGTTCTACAAACTTTATCTAGATCAGAGGTTTACATTCTTAAGTGGCCAAAACCATTGAGATATCAATTCTTTAGATCCTTACTGCCAGATGTCACCATCACACAATGTCCTAAATGTAACAAGGTAATATATCAATATCCAAAATATAATAAAAAGTAACAGATATCTGTTCTTCAGATCCTAAATGTAATAAAAAGTAACAGATATCAGTTCTTCAGATCCTTATTGCTGTATGTCCCTATCAATGTCCTAAATGTAACAAGGTAATATATCACTTTCCTAAATGTAATAAAATGTAACAGATATCAGTCCTTCATATCTTTTCTGCTCGATGTCACCATCACATCAATGTCATAAATCTACAAGGTATTATATCACTCTCCTAAGTCTTTACTTTTAAATTACAAAATTTTGCAAATAAACTCCGAAACCGGTGCACCATAGTTCTTACTAACCCCTCTATGAATACACTAGATACAAGATGATGTCCATAAACTATATTCACATTTCACTTGTATAAAGAGTATCGTACATTAAGGGAGCCAACTGGGGTTTTATTGTATGAAAACTACTATAGAGAAACTCTTTAATTTTATACCATATGTACCTTACATTGACTTCAGTATATATGCCAAGTTTAGTGAACATCTATCGTCTGGTTATTTTTTAGGGACCATCTCAAAATACAGGTACATTTACTATAGGATTATATAGGAAAATACCATTTTTTTGCACTTCGGAGCAAATTATACAAATGCTACTATAGACTTTTTGCTCAAATTATATTATTTGATGGGTAATACTATATTGTACATTTTATGCAAGAAACACAAAATTCTACCGTCTGGTTTCCAGAGGGGGCATCTCAAAATGCCAAAAATCATGATATTTTCCTGTTTTTATGGAGTTCAACAAAACATGACAGATACCACAGATTTACATAAGAAATAAGAAAAATGATTGTGAGATTCTCAATTTCCTATGTTAAAAATTTCAAGAGCATCTATTTTATACTTTTTATTTTATGACATAATTAATGACCCCGCTTAAAGAACTTCGTTTATTCATAACGTCAAAAACACGCTATTACGACGTCTATCTACCCATGATTTGAAAAATCGTTTAAAAAATCAATTATTTAAAAACATAATAAGATTTTTTAACCTTAGATTTCCTAAATTTGTTAATTTTTATAAATTAAGTAAAAATAGTTGCTTTAAAAGAGTAAATACGCTTTATTTTACTATGCTGCGCGAAGTATTGCGCAATGAAAACCCCAGTCGGCCTCCTTAAATTAAAAGTCTACTTTTATTTTCTATAAACAGCCATGAAATAGCAAAAACATGAGTACGGCAGCGGTTCCGGTTGGCAGATCCAAGTTACTGGCAATTTGTAATGAAACTGACAACAAGCAATCATTTATTTATTTCATAAAACATCATCACTGAATTGTTTAATAACCAAAACTTCATTTAAATGATATAAAAGAAATAAGTTGTGAAAACCGATTTAATCGGGAACTGTGCAAATTATTTTTGTCATTCACCGATTTTAATATTGATGGAAACTTCTAGAACATCATAAAGCATCGAGCCCGATGTTAAAAAAGAAAAGCTGCATGAGCATAAGAAAAAGCTTTAGTGTAAATGGTCATTGAAATAATGGTAAATCATTGATAAAACTATAAGATGTGAATATATTTATATATCGAAAAACTTTTAGTAGGTTTTCCAAATAAATTTATCAGTAAAATTTGTATATTCCTCACTGAGAGCATAGTGGCAACGAACCCGTGGTACATTTTGTAGTGACGTACATCTACTGCTGCTCCAAAGCTAAATGCGGGATTTTGAACAAAGTATTTCTTCCTGCTATAAGCCTGTAGGCTGTCGGTAGAAACTGCAATATATATTATTGGAATTTTTCTGTCGGTAGTGGTATGAATTCAATTCCCCGTGCTTGCGCGGGATTTCATCTAGTGTAATAAAACATAATGGATATCAGTTCTTTGTATCCCTACTGCCTGATGTCACCATCACTCAATGTCCTAAATGTAATTAGGTAATACATCACTGTTCTTAATGTGATATGTAAAATCATTACACAATTTGCATGTAGCAAATAAAAAGGTTTTGAGTCAAAATTAGGATTCAAATTTGATAAAGTATTACCATGCAGTATTAGGTAACTAACTCTTTGTCCCAAGCATAATAAGATGTTACATTGTAACAGGAAAGTCTTAATTAAATTAGCTTAAATAAAGTAACCATTATTACAATGCTCCAAATATATAGAAATGTGGATTATTAATCACATTTTTTTCATAAGAACTTGATTTTTGTTTAATTTTGCAATATTGTTTCAAGGCTAAAAATATAGAGTTGACTGTTCTTGCGAATGATAACAAGTAACTCGTTTTATGATGTAGAAGATACACATTTGCAGCATATGTTTTGATATAATGCTACATTGAGTTAATGTGGTACATAATAAATGCACTAATACTTCCTGATTTTAATGTGAAAGCATATTTTTAAACCTACAAAAAATTTAGGCAATTTTCTATTCTCTGTCACTGAGAGAATTGTGTTGATGTGAATTGTTCTGTTTGCAGTTGTTCCATACAGATGACTTTGAGCTCCAATATCTACAAAAAGGCCACTGTCCATTCTGTAGGAGTACCTTGGATGACTGAAAAATTGTTCTACAAAGAGGATAATAATCCATTTTATGAGAAAAAAAAAACTAGTGATCACAAATCATGATCTAAACCAAGAAAGAAAACTCTGTATCAAAGTCCTAGTAATGCATCAAGTGTAGTATATGCATCTTTTTGAATCTCCCATTCAGTTAATGGCAAGCCATTCAAATTTCCTCTTATACAAGTCTTGGCAAATCCTGTGATGCTGTTTCGTTAAAGTCTTTGTTTTAAGTAATTCCATGAATTCTTTAATTGATATTTATACTTAAGTGTGATGAAAGGATTTTGTAATTTATATATTTTTGGAACGTTCACATTTGAAAAGAATAACATTCTCAGTAACTTATTTATACTGTAAAATTGAATTCTTGTACAATGTTGATATGATCTGAAAACAAAAAGAAATAAAAGAATAAAAACTTTTATATCTATCTTTTATCCACTGATGCTAGATGAATGCCTTTATTGAAGAAAAGGTATTTATAGAAAGGTTACAAGAGGAGTAATCTGGCCAATGCTTACAATATTTAATATAGAGAAGGGTTGAAAGTGATGGATTAATTTTTTTCCAAGTGAAAGACTGTTATTGGATTAAAAAAAAATTCAGTGATATTTTAATGAAAGTAATTTTTTACAGGAAATATTTAGAATTGATTTATTATAAAGTTGCAAATATTTAGCAAGCATTGCTCAAGTCTTTCATTAAACTTAAAAATATATATATCAAGCCTTGAAATACTATTGTTGTATTCATAAAATCATTATTTTGATCAAAATTGAACAGGGACTAAACACTCTGTCTAAAATTAACATTTTAATATTTGTGTACACACCACCACAAAGTTTTGTAGATACACTGGAGTATCTATGCTCATCTATTGTTTTTTTCTATCTGTAGACATTATGTCGGAAAGTATTTAATACCAGGGGTATTTTTAGTTGTAGAATTAAAATATACCAATTGAACTTGTGCACCTTGTAGTTTCAGATTGATTAAAATTTGTCAAAATTTTAAAGAGTTATGGCATTTTAAAAAAGATTTTAATTGTAAATAACGTCTTTGACAGAATTAAGAGGAGAGATTGATACTTGATACAAAGGTCATTTGGACAAGGTTAAGGTCACAGGGTAAAAAAGTATTTAATATGGGGGGGGGGGGCAGTGGTTACAGTGCTTTAGAGAGTCACGGAGTTGATCCCTACGTCGCGGGTTCGAATCCCAGTGCGGGATTATGGCTGTGAATGGTCTATGCTTCAAAGTTTTCTTATACCCCCGCTCCAAAGGAGTAAGGGTATACTGTTTTACCCTTGTGTGTCTGTCTGTCTGTGTTTCCATGCGTATATTGGTAACAAGTTTCCGTCGCAGTTTTCTCAGCAACTACTCTCACATATGATTGATATTTTAGCACACTCTTTGTTTAGGCATGCCATATGGTCGGATTCATTTTTGTTCGAATCCGATGTCAACTTCCTGTTTATCCATGCGTCTGTCCATAACAAAATTTCTTCGCAGTTTTCTCAGCAACTACTCAGCACAGATGCTTGGAATTTTAGCACAATCTTTGTTTAAGCATGCCAAATGGTGGGATTCATATTTGTTTGAATTAGATGTCAACATGAAAGTGTATATTTTATCAGAGCGGGGGTATTTTTGTTTTATTTCTTTGTTTTTATATGATGAAAATAAAATTTTTCTTCTTTCTTTAGTAGACTTATTTATTCAAATCTGAATAAAATTGAAAAAAAAACGGGAAAGTTGTCAGTGAATAATTTGGAAATAAAGCACAGAACACTTTAAGAACCTTATTCTAAAGAATATTAGCATCTAATGTGTGTCCAGGGATATTATTTATAGTAAGTTTTTAGTTACACGCATGAAGAGCTCTCGTTTACCTGCTGACTGAAAACAGTTACCTGTATATGGGCCAAGCTTCTTGGTCATTTATACACAAGACTCAAACAAAATAACAAGTTCATGAGATCAATACGATGTTGAAGAACAGCTTTTTAAGCGAAAGCCATATCGAAATATTTACCGTTTTTAAGTTGGAGAGCAAAAAAATTTAAGGGCTCTATATCACTAATTTTAGGGGCCAGCCAATTTTTATTGGTGTCAAAAGAAAGATATTAAAATTTTGCATAACTTCTATTCTTCATGAATTTACAAAATATTTCTTGTTTAAAAGATATAAAGGAAAATATGTCTAAATTTTCGCTCATTTTAGCATACTAATTGTTGACCCCTCTCTAGCGCAATTTTGAACGCAGAAATCAAAACAAACAAAAACCGATTTCCGCAATTGTAATGCTTCTATATTTCAATTTCAATGGTATTTATGCTCCAGCTATTATAGTCTCAGAGCCTTTATCTAAAAACCAAAGCCCCTACATTTCCAATGAAAGGGGACTACCTTGGAAGCAGAAGGGGATGTTTGAAATATATTACAGCATTTTAGAACAGTTTAGTCATGTCTATAAACTCTGAAAAATTGAGCAAAATCCGTTGAGAAATAAGCGAGATATGAAGCCTCAAAGTTAGTCTAGGTAAAAGAAGAAAAAAAGAATAAAAACAAAATCAGTAGAAGGTCTTCTTTGGAACGAAAGACCTTAATAATCTTAATCAACAAAATCAATAGACCTTAACAATGTCGCCCCAATGTCGGTAGAGTCTATACTTAACCAGTCAAGCAGTTCGGGAAAATTAATTCCGGTATGATTTCAGTTTTATAATATATAGCTGAATACCATACTCCATACAGTGTCAATTCTTCGGGACTACTTTCCCTACGAATAATACACAGCATCAATACCCCTTTCTCCTTTTGCACAATGGCACACGTGAGCTTTTCTGATCCAAATTTGTCCATTGCATATGCAATCTAATTAAAATTAGATCCTTTGATCCGCTTACATACGATCCCTACACACTTTGTGTAGCGATCGTATGTGAGCTGATCAAAGGATTTAATTTCAATTAGATTGTTGCATGTAGTCATTTACATCATTGATTATTTTGTTAACTTTTCACAATTTCCTCTTCTTCTTTGAAACTACTTTTAACCAAACTTGGCACAGAGTATCCTTGCGTAAAGATTTAAATGAAGGATCATGGCCCCTTTCAAGTAGAGATAATTAAGAATAAGCAAAAACTTAAGTGTGGTCATTTAGGAATCTTGTTCAGAACAATATATATTCCAGTCAGGGACGGACATAATAAAGTCAATTTATAACCTAACTTACCCCGACTTATAGTGACTTCCTTCAGTCAGTTTAGAACTTAACCCAAACCAAGTTAGGATTAAATATAACCCAGTCAGACAGAAACATGAACAAGTCAGTTTAGAACCTAACCCAGTCAGGCAGAATCAGAAAACAGTCAGCTTAAAACCCAACCCAGTCAGGTAGAAACATAACCCAGTCAAGCATTAATATGAACAAGTCAGTTTAGAACTTAACCCAGTCAGGCAGGAACATAAACAAGTCAGTTTAGAACCTAACCCAGTCAGGCAGAATTGTAAAACAGTAAGCTTTAAACCAAACCCAGTCAGGCAGAAATATTACCCAGTCAAGCAGAATCATAAGACTGTCGGTTTCGATCCTAACCCAGTCAGGAAGAAACTTAACCCAGTCAGACAGGAACATAAAACAGTCAGTTTAGAACCTAGCCTAGTCAGGTAGAAACCTAACCCAGTCAGGCAGGAATATGAACTAGTCATTTTAGAACCTAACCCAGTCAGGCAGAATGATGAATCAGTCAGTTTAAAACCTAACCCAGTCAGACAGAATCATAAAATAGCCAATTTAGAACCTAAACCAGTCAGGTAGAAACTTAACCCACTCAAGCAGAATCATAAAACAGTTTAGAACCTAACCCAGTCGGGCAGAAACCTAACCCAGCCAGGTGGAAACCTATCCTACTCAGGCAAGATCATGAAGAAGTCAGTTGAGAACCTAACCCAGTCAGGGAGAATCATGAAACAATCAGTTCAGAACTTTACTCAGTGTGGCAGGATCATAAAACAGTCAGTTTAGAACCTAACCCAGTCGGGCAGAATCATGAAACAGTTTAGAACCTACCCAATTCAAGTAGAAACATAACCCAGTCAGATAGGAACATGAAAAAGTCAGTTTAGAACTCAACCCAGTCAGGCAAAATCATGAAACAGTCATTTAAGAACCTAACCCAGTCTGGTATAAACATAAAACAGTCAGTTTATAACCTATCCAAGTCAGGAAAATACCTAACCCAGTCAGGCAGGAACATGAACAAATCAGTTTAGAACCTAATCCAGTCAGGGAGATTTATGAAACAGTCAGTTCAGAACCTAACCCAGTCATGCAGAATCATAAAACAGTCAGTTTAGAACCTAACCCAGTCAGGCAGAATTGTAAAACAGTAAGCCTTAAACCAAACCCAGTCAGGTAGAAACCTAACCCAGGCAGACAGGAACATAAAACAGTCAGTTCAGATCCTAACCCAGTCGGGCAGAATCGTGAAACAGTCATTTTAGAACCTACCCAGTCGGATGTAAACATAAAACAGTCGGTTTAGAACCTATCACAGTCAGGAAAAAACGTAACCTAGTCAGGCAGAAACATGAACAAGTCAGTTCAGAACCTAGCCCAGTCGGGCAGAATCGTAAAACTGTCAGTTTAGAGTCTTACCCAGTCGGGCAGAAATCTAATTCAGTCAGACAGGAGCATGAATAAGTCAGTTTAGAATCAAATCCACTCTGGTTAAAACCTAACCCAGTCAGGCTGGAACAAAACAAGTCAGTTTAGATCCAGACATTCTGAGTTTGCAATTTTGATGTTAAAGGGAGAGTTTCCATAAGGCCGCTCAGCGGCCCACTTTTTTTCATAAAAATAAATTTCAATTTATTTTTTTTTCAAAATTAGCTTAGAATTCAAGTTAAATATGTTAACTTTTGCTATTTATATTTTAAAAGTTAATATGAGAAGCATTCACCTGTAGCTGATACATACTTAGATGTACCCTCAGATTCGTTAACATTAGGCTTATTTGAAAATATAAGAGGGTGGCATTTATAAATTGATGTTTAGAATATGAAGTGCATGAGGGACACTCACCTAAATTTGTTCAGTAATTAGATAAACTCTGCACACTAATTTCTTGAAATATGATGAGTGTTGCGTGTGCACTTCGTATCCAAAAATTGAAAATTGCATAACATTTGCATATCTAAAATAAGAAACTCCTGGTTTCTTGATCTGACTCTGTGTTAAAAAAACTAAGCTAAAAGTAGCATATTTTTTTTAAATCAAAGAAGATTCTCGATTATCTTGACAGTAGAAAACATTATCGTATCCTATCTTCATTTAGATGTTTTTTTCGGTCGCCAACGTATAACGTTAACGTCACATTTTTAGCTCACATCCTCGAAGTTGGGGGAGCTTTTGTAATACCTTCGGCATCGGTGTCCCAGGTAAAAGTTTTTGAAGCAGATTTTTATTTCAAGTATATCTATGCCCTATATTAATCACAGTCACCTGATCTAGCGTGTTTCCTTGTCACCAGTAAGGTTTCAGATGCTGGATTTTAGCAAAAGAATGTCCAGGTAAATGTTTTAAAATCAGGTTTAAGTTTTTGGAGCAGAGCAACTGTCAGCACTTGTTGACCAGACTTGCTTCATGATGCATCTATGGATGCACACTACTAGATTGCTTCAGATGCTGGATATGACCTACATTTCCTTAATGAGTGAGCAGGTTAAAGATTTTGAAGCGTGTCTCATTCTTATGTAACTATAAGCGCTATCGTAACCAAACTTGCACAGATGATGCATCTAGGATTGCACACTACCACTACCAGACACTACCAGAGATGGTTCAGATGCTGGATCTTTCTTACATTTTCCGACTGACTGAACAAAAAATAAGTTTTAGAGCAAGTCCATTCCTTAATCCTTATTTATCATGCGTAGTTACAAGAAAGTCAAAAATATAAATATTTTGACTTTCTTGTATAGAAATCCACGCTCCAACATGCTAGAGAAGGGTCCATATATTTCGATGTGATTGACATATAGGGAACGTGGGTTGTTTTAAGTCTGGATGTCTAGGTGCATATGTCTGCCTGATTTAGGATTAAACACATATCTTTGGCATTTACACGTGTATTATGAACTGCGCTCTGGTCTAGCAAATCATTTATAATGAATTCTAAAACTCTCTAAATGAGAAGTGACTAGAGTTTGTGAAGCAATTTAAGTATCTATGGAGAGTTGGGAAGCAATAGGAAATTAGTCCTGGCTGGGATTCTCTCAGTTATGCTGAAAACATAATGGAGGCAAATACTTCTAAGTTTCATAATGAAAAGGAAACAATGTATTATAGATTTTTCCATCATTTGGCTATTCAAATATTACGTATTATGATAAAATATTTTTGACTATAATTAATATTATTCATATTATCAAATACTTTGCAATATACTGAAGCCGGTAGGTGCTAGGTAAAAAAATGTATTATCTGGTGGCCGCCAGATAAGTTTCTAGCGCCTGCCATTGAAATATCTGGCGGCCATCAGAAAAAATTTAGTGGTTTGCCAATCAAGTTGTAGTACCCAATGATGTACCTTAATGCACTTGATTGACAGAGGTACACAGACCAGGTATTTTTAAAGGGGTGCTTAAAATCTCTGCCTTTAACGACATCTACAACTTCTGTTTGTTGTCAAATCTAGGAGTTTCATGCCTTATTAGCAAAGATAAAATCTACACTTTATACAAAAACTCACTTCATTAAAAATTCCAAGGAACTTTTGGAAAATTTGAAATCGCAAGATTTTACCAAAATCAACAGCTTAAAAACTTATGACTTTTCTACTTTATACACAACCATTCCCACGATAAATTAAAGTCCAGGTTTTTGATATAATTGACAGCTGCTTTTTCAATAAAAATGGAACTCGTAAATATACTTACCTTGTCATTGGTCATTTGCAAAATTATTTTGTTAAAAAACATTCTGATTGTACACACAAGTACTCTGAAGTTGACATTAAGAAGATGCTTGAGTTTCTGATTGACAATATCTTTGTGGTTTTTGGAGACCAGGTCTTCCAACAATCTATTGGAATTCCCATGGGTACCAATTGCGCCCCGTTATTAGCAGACCTTTTTTTGTATTCATATGAAGCAGAATTTGTCCAAAATCTTGTACGTGAAAAGAAGAAAACACTTGCTGTGGCCTTCAACTCGACATTTAGATATATCGACGACGTACTGTCCATTAACAATGGCTATTTCCATTCTTATGTCGATACGATATATCCCGGTGAGCTTGAGATAAAATATACCACAGAGTCTAACACATCTGTTTCATATTTGGATATTTTACTTGAAAAAGACGTAAATGGTAATCTAACAACCAAGCTTTATGATAAACGTGATGACTTTAACTTTTCAATCGTCAACTTCCCTTACTTATGCAGCAATATACCTTCATCACCTGCATACGGGGTATATATCTCTCAGTTGATTCGATACGCAAGAACATGCTCTACGTATGAACAATTTCTTAAACGAGGTAAATTATTGACAAACAAGTTGATGAAACAAGAATATCAGCTGTCTCGTTTAAAGTCATCATTTCGTAATTTCTATGGTCGATACAATGACCTTGTCAGCAAATACAATTTATCATTGAGTCAAATGCTGACTGACGTTTTTCATACTAATTGTTAGGCCATTATTTACACACTGAATTGTCGACGGATTTTTCCGTTATTTCCCGATCATGACAAGGAGCACACGGCGGGTGTGATCGGTCGGCAGGGGATGCTCACTCCTCCATGGCACCTGATCCCACCTCTGATGTTTAGAGGTCCGTGTTTGCTCTGCTCCTATTTTGTATTGTTTAATGGACTTTTGAGCTTGAATACTGTTCGTTATCTCCATATATTTCATTCATAAGGTCTTCACCTCATAACTTTAAATTTATGTTTTATTAGATTACATGTCCACACCGCAAGAAACTTACTTGTCGGCTTCTAGTTATTTATATGGCGGCCGCCAAATAAGTTTCTGGTCACTGCCAGTTATTTATGTGGTCGCAGGAAAACTATTTGGCAGATATATTTTTCTGGAGGCCGCCGAATAATTATGTAGTGGCCGCCAGATAAAATATTTTTCTTACCTTGCACCTACAACGTACCGGCTTACGTAGCAATATGATTCTTTTAAGGTAGAACCTATGTCGGAAAAGTCTTTGTCACAAGATTTTCAAACTTTTCAAAATGATAAATTAGCACTCGCTTGTCAATCAGATAAAAATATATGGTATGTTTCCTTGTAATTAAATGTAGTACAGCCTGTGCAACTTGGAATGATAATTTTACACTGCGACTACATATTTTCAGTCATTTTTAGGGGTACTGGTCATAATGAGAATATAGAAAATCACAACAATACTTCTTCAAACATCGTCTTTTATAGACTTTATCAATTGAACCGTATTAAGCAATATTATTCAAGAATAAATTCTTTTTTATTCAATTGCCATAAAAGATTAAGTCCACATTTCAACGAATATAGGCAAATGTGCTCAATATTTTTTGAGTCAATTTACCACCTAAATTTGTATATATTTTTCAAAAGTCTTTGTCAGAATGTTTTCAATCTTTAATATGGTAAAGAAGATACCCAAATAATTACAAAAAGTGAATAAAATATATACCTTTCCCCACAAACGAATGAGAGACACTCTATTTATCAATACTTCTTCTGTTGACCTTTCTGCACTAACACAGGATTTATTTATTAAATGACTGTTTTGCGGTTGTGTTCAGATTTACAATGTAAATATTTATCAAAAAATGTAATTTTTTTTTATTTAAAAAGATATTTTAGGGAAACATTATTATTATACACCAACCATTATGAATAATTAACAAATAATTATGAAAGGGAATGTACGTCATTTCATGATAGACATTACAAAATTTACACACAATATTTAACAGATCTTTGACCCGGAGACATTTTTATCAAGATATTGTACTATTTAAATTTCTTAGGTTTTTTTTTATTTCCTTCAAAATAGTTGCATACCATTCACAGTTGTGTAACTTCATTACCATCCCAAGAAATCCCGTCCGATTTAGATTTGAGCTGAACTCAATACAAGTGCTATTAACGCTAATCACCAATATTCCGTCCTAAGAGTGATTCGAGACAATTTATCGCAGAATCTTGTAGAGGTGGATCTAAAAAAAAAAATACTTTTACAAATATTTTCCTCGGATGTCGTTGATAATTATAGCATTTATTTCCTTTAATATGCTCAATATTATTTTGCTACCACGCGAACTTCTACCTTTTTGCATGTGGAATTTATTTAAATTTTATTTAGAATTAATTAAATTTATCTTGAAATTTAGCGATTTCTTTTTTATTATAGCCTTAAAATATTTTTAAATCTAAGGAGAATCTATAGTATACAAGTCCCTCCAAGACATCGTGAGTTACCCCATACCCTGCATATTTAACTTACCCCTTGAGAAGAAGGTAAACATGGCCTATTTACACCCTTCCTACTACGCATTCAAAGGCAATATTTCTCAATATTTGAAATTTTAATTCTTTTCCCCCAGACACTCTCCTTCCCATCTATGCCCTAAAATCAGCCCATTCCACCCCGTATACATCCGAAGACATATTTATGAAAAAACCAGTGTTTTTATATGGCACTACTTGCGTCAATGAAAAGGGGTAAAATTAGTAACCTGTGATACGCTTATACTTTCTAAAAAAAATAAGAGTTACAAACTCAGACATGTATTTTAATTTCCTTTTTATTTTAATTTGTTTATCGTTTACTCGTTTATTTTCTATAATTATATGTTTCATTTTAAACTCGTTATTATTATTAGTGAGCACGTAGGAAATTGAAATCACGCCGCCCCCCCTTCCAATGAAAGGCCTTATATTGTTCTTTTAAAGCTTTAATTTTAAATCTGAAAAAAATGTTGGATCCTTCCCTCAGCAGTGCTGCCATCATTTGTCTCGCATCACTCTCATGGGTAATATAAAGATTAGCGTTAATTGCGCTTTGATTGAATTCAGTCTAAAGCAACACCGGAGAAAATCCACAGAATTTCTTCCCATGAAGAGGCAGTCTTGGAGAAAGTACGGGGAAAAGTAACATTAAATTATGACGTCATAATGGATCTAGCATAAAAAAGACGATCTAAACTGGTTTACTTGATGTGACGTCATACGACGTAGGTTCTACGTTAAATAAACTTTTTATTTATGTATGTATATAAAGTTGCATTTATTTTTTAATCATTTTTTAACCGCACTGAGAGATCTTCAATTTGCTTATTTTGCTTAGAAATTGTTTCAGCTTGATTCTGAATTGTTTTGGTTAATGAGCTGAATACAGAGTGTACTGCTTGCTCGATGGAGGGTTTGATAGCTTCTACAAGCACTGGTATTAATTGTGCCATAAATGTTTGGCTGTTCATAGAGTTGAATATTAGCTCTGGGAGACTGAAAGTTTGGCCTTGAGTTTGAATAAAGGGGGGTTGCTTAGCTGTACCTGATTCCCCATTGTTTTCATCAACATTCTTAGATGAACTTTGAGTAATTTGAGAAGTTTGAGAAGATTCTTCAGAGACGGAGGTGACTGTGTCTTTCCCGTCCATTTTTACAAGTTCAGTTTCTACTACTGGTTGATCGGAAAGTTCATTTAAATCAGGCAATGATGAGGATCTAAATCTTCTACGAGAAGTTTTAGATAAGCTATCTGAAGGACTATTGTGTTTTCGTTTGGTACCCACTGATTTTGATTTTGTGTTGGGTGGCTTGGCTGACATGACATGAGTAGTTTTCACATATGTTTACATACGACAAGTGCGTAAAGGATTCACACATCACAAAAACAAGGAAAATGGACAACTGTTTTGCTTCAAAGTTTGACAAGTCTACAAATGTAAAGTCTACACGTTTGTCGAATTTTGATAATGAGAACCTATGGACGGTCATCAGTGCCACAATTATTTTTAATGGTCTTATTTTCTTTTTTATTCTAATTTTTTGTTTTCCTAATTAAATTCTTCATTATTTATTTCTTATTTTAATTCTTACTTCTTGAAGGCGCGGATCTAGAAGGGGGTCCGGACCCCCCACCCTCCCCCTGAAATTTGCAGACGTATTAAATGTTTATACTAAACGAACTAAAAGTGACCTTGGACCCCCCTCAAAAACACTGATCTGTGTTAAGTTGACGACTACCTCCCCTCCCCCATACACAATCACACACGCGCGCGCGCGAAATAGGTTTTTCATGCTTGGTAAAGGAGTTTACTTTTTTTTTTTTTGCTTGTCAAAAAATTTCTGGGTTGGATTTTTTGGACTGGGATGGACTCCCCCTTGGATCCGTGCCTGTTCTTGTTTATATTTTCCAGTTTTATTTCATTTTATTTATTTTATTTTGGCAATTTTGATTTCACTTCACTTTATACTTCATTTTTTTTGGTAACAACTATAAGCAAAATGGAAAGTTTGTTTAAGAAAGTAGAACTTACAGAGTTAAACTAAGAAATCCGAAAAAAAAAAATGAAACGAAAAGGGGCGCTACGACCTTTTATGTACAGGTACACAGAGATCTTGGCGAACAGTCTAGCTACGAAACGTAGAAACATTTCCATGGAACATATTTTTTTTTCATTTTAAAAATCATATGATATCAGTCTTGCGTGTTTTCTCTCGTTTTCAGGCCCATAGGAAGCATTTTTATTGGGTATGGGTGGGGGTGGAGCAGTGGGCACAAAACAAAAATTTCTTGATAAGCTCCCCCCACCCCCAATGAAACATTCCTGTTGAGGGGGCACAACGATGAATTAGCCTGATTTCTTTTCTTATGTATTTACCGACAAAATTATAGAGGGGACACAATCAGAAATTGCTTTTTTTTTTATTGGTATAGTATATACTGGCACCCTCACCCCACTTGCTACCTACGGACCTGGTTCGGGGCCATAAAACTTAGATGAGCTCACTTTTGATCCCAGTCTCTCTTTTCTACATACTATTAATTCCTTTGGTAAATGTGAGACCGTGATAAAAAATGAGCCCGTCTAAGTTTTATGGTCCTGGTGTTTCAAATATGATAAATATGACCGCCATTTTTGATTACCCGCTTATGGTACACAAATATCAGGTATCTTTCAATTGATATTGTCATCACATTATTTTTTTTTAAAGTAGGACAGAGAAAACTTTTTTCACTAACAAATCTCAGGTCCGAAGTAGGAGGGATCGAAAGGTTGCGCTCCCAACTTTTTGTGTGGAAAATAATCTTTTGCAGCTGTTTTAATATGAAAATTCATTTATAGGCTATATGCCCAACCACCACCACCCCTTATCCCCCTTATTTTGCAGTATCATTAAACTCTGGCAAATTCTTGCGTTGAAAAAAAAGTTACTGAAAAGTTAAAGATATCCTAAACATCGCCTCCCACGAAGAAGGAGTTTGGGCAGTTTATTATTTTTTTCATCGTCAATTTTTTGGAGCCCCCCCCCCCCCCCCCGATAAACATTGATACGGATCTTCATCTACTGAGTGGTTGTTGTTGTTTTTTAAATATGGTATCATTGCAGTTACATTGGTTCTTAATAAATTGGGGCACTGACCACAGTAGCCTAATGGTTTGGCGCTAGTTTCGTAGGCCATTGGAGGGTAAGAGTTCGCTTGTCCTAAGTTCCTAGTGCCGGCCGGCAAAATGTAAGACGTTTAACATACGTGTTGGTAATGACTATTCCTTCGGCATTGAAAGTCAAATTGAATAATTTTTCGGTTGAGACCTTAAAAACCCAATTAAGCACCTCTAGATCCGCGCAAGCCGTGAATAAGCGGGTAATGATTCATGTCACATCGTCAAATACAATAAAATTAAGAAGATAAAATAAAATTGGAACATATAAACAAAAAGTTAGAATTAAAATTAAATAACAAATTCAAAATGAAAATATTAATAGAAAATTGGAAGTTAGAAAAAAAAGAAATAAAATCTAAATAATTTATTTCAGTTGGAAAAAGAGGAAGTTAGAATAAAAAAAAGTGGAAAAATGTGGCACTGATGCCCCTCCATAGTTTCTCATAATCAAAATTCGACAATCATGTCTAGACTTTACATTTGTCAACTTGTCAATTGTCTTTGTGTTTTATTCAGTGCGCGGAAATATGAATTCCGGAAAACAAAGTTTACAACATCAAAAATACACACATTCATAGTACATTGTATAAACTCAAAGTCAACACAGTTGTATGTTCGGAACTATATGCCTGGATGTCGGAATTACCAACTTACATACGTAGACTATGAAACTGATACGATTACAAGTTTGGATTTACAAACTTACAAGTTTGGATTTACAAACTTACAAATCTGGATTTTTGAACACGATTACCCTCCATATTTTTAGGCCTATATAATCCATTCTAATGAATGATCTAGTAGTGTATACAGAGAACATTGTACTGTAGATTTTAATATTGTTTATTATTTGAAGAATTTGATGTAACCTCAGTCACATTACCACATGTTTGTTAGATTATACTTTGCTTCATTAAGAACCTGACTGGGGGATTAAGCGAACGCTAAGTACAGTTGAACTTCAGTATTTTGAACACTGATATCTCAAATACCATGGATAATTCAAAGTGATTTGGAAGTTTCTTCTCAGTTCCGTTGAGTCCAAGGTATCAAAGTTTGACTGTAATTTCATTGTTTTTAGGCCTTTATAATTCACTTGATGAGTGATCTAGTAATGTACACAGAGAATACAAAACGGATTGAAAGCAATAAAGTTATGAACTCTTGTAGATTTCTTGTGTTCATTTTCAATTCATATTAAGAAAATAGGTGGTGATTTATAAAAAAAAACTGATCCTTTTTATACACACGGATTGTGAATTGTGATTATAAATTGAATATGAAATATAAATATACTGAGTGGATTGGACAACGGAGTAAGTCTATAATTGCACTGTCCTTAAATGGTGAAAATTGAACTTTGAGAAATCAACACCTCAAGAATGATATGGGAGAAATTAAGAATAAAGACAGAAGAAAGCACAGAAAACATATCTGATTATTAAGCTTAAAGCTGAACACGATTGATAAAAGGAAGAATTTTCTTTGTCACCATATTTAGTTTTATCCAAGATTGTCACTTACTAGCTGCTACATAAGCCTCACCTTTGTTTAGAGATTCAATGTATTTTGCTTTACAGAGTTTACCTGAACAGACATCTCTTTCATGTCATTATGATGGACTTGGGCGCAACAGAAATGACATCTGTGTGCCTCTGCCACTTCAGGAAAAATTATTACCAAAGATATTCGATGTCAGTTGCACTGGTCAATGCATTACAAAGTAAAATAAACATAAATGCACCCTCAATAAAATAAAAAAAATACATGCACTACACCCAACAGCGACCAGGTTAATTATTCAGGTGTGGGTTCCAGTGCTGACATAGGAAACAGGAAAAATAAATAAATATGCCTTAAGGCCACACCAATAAAATGTTTTGTTCATTGGTCCCGCACGCTCGAATTTAAACTATACAAATAATATTAATTTCAATTTCCCGCACCATGGAAATTCTGTGCTATTTTCTATTCCATTTTCGCTCTATATTTCGTATTTTAAATCTGCTTACTCTGCAAATCAGAAAAAATATAATTGTCCGCTCAAATTTTTTCACGCTCCGCCTAAAAATTTTGCTTAAAAAGGTAATAATATTATTATTTAACCACTTGCCCGCTCATACTTTTTTTTCATCAAATGTCCGATGAACAAGAAATTAAATTGGTGTGTAAGGAAGCTCTAAACACTAATCAAAAATGCTTTTTGGACTTTGAGAAAAATATTTCCGTATATCTAGTTAATTTTCAACATAGGGTACGTACCTGCCCTATTTCTGCAGGGAAAATGTTCAAAGACAATGGACTATCTGTGAACAGAAATCATTGTTGTTTACTTACATCGGGAAAATTAATGGAAATGATGTACTCAGTTACTTAATCTTGGTCTAACATAACATTAAAATACATTGATTCATAACAAATTGTGTCATAAACTGTAGATTCCCATTTATTCTATTTTTCTTCTAAGGGTAGATCACTCTAACTCAATAAAACTATCCTACAAATAGTAATTTTTAGTGTGCAGTGTTTAGAGCTTCCTTACTGACTGTTTTATGATTCTGCCTGAGTGGTTAGGTTCTAAACTGACTGTTTTATGTTCCTGTCTGACAGGGTTAGGTTTCTGCCTGACTGGGTTAGGTTCTAAACTCACTGTTTTATGATTCTGCCTGAGTGGTTAGGTTCTAAACTGACTGTTTTATGTTCCTGTCTGACAGGGTTAGGTTTCTGCCTGACTGGGTTAGGTTCTAAACTGACTGTTTTATGATTCTGCCCGAGTGGTTAGGTTCTAAATTGACTGTTTTATGATTCTGCCTGAGTGGGTTAGGTTCTAAACTGACTGTTTTATGATTCTGCCTGAGTGGGTTAGGTTCTAAACTGACTGTTTTATGATTCTGCCCGAGTGGTTAGGTTCTAAACTGACTGTTTTATGATTCTGCCCGAGTGGTTAGGTTTTAAACTGACTATTTTATGATTCTGCCTGACTGGGTTAGGTTCTAAACTGACTGGTTTAGGTTCTAAACTGACTGTTTTATGATTCTGCCTGACTGGGTTAGGTTCTAAACTGACTGTTTTATGATTTTGCCTGAGTGGGTAAGGTTTCTGCCTGACTGGTTTAGGTTCTAAACTGACTGTTTTATGATTCTGCCTGACTGGGATAGGTTCTATTGAACTGGCTGTTTTATTATTCTGCCTGAGTGGGTTAGGTTTCTCCATGACTGAGTTAGGTTCTAAATTGATTGTGTTATGTTCCTGCCTGAGTGAGTTAGGTTTCCGTCTGACTGGGTTAGGTTCTTAACTGACTGTTTATGATTCTGTCTGACTGGGTTAGGTTCTTAACTGACTGTTTATGATTCTGTCTGACTGGGTTAGGTTTCTGCCTGACTGGGTTAGGTTCTAAACTGACTGTTTTATGATTTTGCCTGAGTGGGTAAGGTTTCTGCCTGACTGGTTTAGGTTCTAAACTGACTGTTTTATGATTCTGCCTGACTGGGATAGGTTCTATTGAACTGGCTGTTTTATTATTCTGCCTGAGTGGGTTAGGTTTCTCTATGACTGAGTTAGGTTCTAAACTGACTGTTTTGTGATTCTGTCTGACTGGGTTAAGTTTCTGCCTGACTGGGTTAGGTTCTAAATTGATTGTGTTATGTTCCTGCCTGAATGGGTTAGGTTTCCGTCTGACTGGGTTAGGTTCTTAACTGACTGTTTATGATTCTGTCTGACTGGGTTAGGTTCTCGTCTGACTGGGTAAGGTTCTTAACGGACTGTTTATGATTCTGTCTGACTGGGTTAGGTTCTAAACTGTATGACTTGTTCCTGTTTCTGTCTGACTGGGTTAGATTCTAAACTGACTGTTTGCAGTTCGCGCATGAGTAGATTAGGTTTCTAATTTGCCTTATTTATAATTTCTGCCCGACTTGGTTAGGTTTTAAACTGAATGTTTTAGGTTCAGTTTTAGGTTTTAAAAGTTACTTGATAATGTTTCTACCTGAGCGGAATATGTTCTTAGCAAATGGTTTTTATTCCTTCCAGACTGGATAAGGATTTAACCAACCTGGGTTGGCTATGAAACTGACCGTTTATGTTCTGCTTAACCGTTACCGGTACTTTCACTTATATTTTATGTTTATTTCATGTGTAAATCAGATGTACTAGTATTTTTGTTCCGTTTCCTTAATAAATACATGTAAAGGGTCGTAGTATCACGGGGCGGGGATGGGACACATCATTTTACTGCTTAAAATGTTCGTTGAAAAGCTGCCCAGCCCACCACCTTAGTATAGGCAAACTAGGCAAATGTGTATGAATAAGTATAAATGGTATTTTGCTGTGAAAGAAGTCTTAACCTCACCCCCCCCCCCCCCCCAAGACACACACACGTCCACACGTTAAAAGATGTTCGAGTTTGCCCCCCCCCTTCTTTTTTTTCTTTTGTTGGCTTGTTAAAGTTATTTGTTATTTTAAGCAAGTTGTCTTTTTTCTGCCCCTCCTCCCATCTTTTTTTTCAAAGATGATACAACGTGCCAGAAAGAAACAAATGAACTCCAATATATACCTGCTTGAAATTGATAACCAAGTTCTCAACTGCCTTAGTTTAGTTTTCGGGGGGTGATATTGGGGTTATTATTATTTTTTTTTTTAAATTTTTAGATTCCTTTGTTGATTAGTGGATGCGGACATGTTTTTTAGCTCAGTATTTTAATCCATTCTTTATTATTCTTAATTCCTTTCCATTAATTTATACTTCGGGTTTTTTTTTTTTTTTTTTTTTTTTTTTTTTTTTTTTTTTATACAAATTATATAAGCAGTTTCCTTTCCTAAGTTCAAATAATTGCCTTACTTAATTATACTTAGATTACAAAGGATTTTATAACATCTATATGAAAAAGACAGAAACTATTAGGTCATTCAATTCAATCGGGTTAGGCCTTCCCTCTCCAATTACATAATCTAGAGTCATACCGGGATTTGTTTTTCCGAACTGCCTGACTGGTTAAGTAATAGACTCTTCCCTCCCAATGTCCAGCTGTAACAGGATGTAAACAGGATCCACATTATGAACTTTGTGGAAAGTTTCAACAATACATTGAATATTTATATTATTTGATATTGAATAATATTTATATATTTAAGACGAAAGAATAGCATTGGAAGTGAACAATATAAAGTGCGTGCTTTCTTTGGTACACTATGTAAACTGAGAATAATCTTCTATTTTATTCAAGGCTGACCCAAAAGTCTCTAGAAGACTAAAGAGAAAAATGAACTTTAAATAGAAAACATTTAATTTTAGAAATAATATTCAAACAAGTTTACTCAAAGCGGAGAAATAAATAGTAAAACCATATACAGAGTTTTATCTCTACTTTCTATGTAATACGTGCTTGTGCTTTGCTAATTTTGGTATCTGTTTATAACATGTATAACTTCACTATGTCATCAGTTGGAGGTGTGATCTGTCCCTAACATGCATAATTGCTGCCCGTGTGTATATTTTACTAGCTCAGATCCGGGTTTTAACGTAAACACCAAGTTATCGCCCAGCATTAGTATACACAAAATATACAGTATATGTGTAGAATACTAGAATGCCTAAGTACATATATGCTGAAATATCCTTAGTATTTTTCCTGTGTCTCCACAATGGTAAGTTTATTTAATTTAACTGTTGTTACATGTATACGAATGTTTTTTTTTTCTTTTCTTGATTCATTCATAAGACATAACACGATCTGATCTTTTTAATCCAGTGCAGAACGGCCAGACACACCAACCAACCCAGGAGGCCGTTTTCGTGACGGCTCTGTACGACATTGGTCGGGAAAACTGGACACACTTCCATCGAAGTTTCGATGAATACTTATCTTATTTCAGGAAAGTCCTGAGCTTGAATGTAAAAATGATCATCTATTCCGACGAATCAGTTCAAAAAGTTGTGTTGGATGAAAGGAAAAATCTACATCACAGAACACAGTCATACTCGCTACCATTTACTAATTTAGAATACTACCGATTCAGACAGCATATTGAACATGTCCTTGTCTCTCCAGAATTCCGAGATTCCAACGAAATGCTTAATCATCCAGAAGCGTTTTCCTCAAAATATTTAATCGTGGTGAACAACAAAGTTTCTTTTTTGTCAGATGCTGTAAGAAAAAATCCTTTTAACAGTACACATTTCTTTTGGATTGATGCCGGGCATGGACACGGAGATGACCTTACCAAATGGAAGAACTTTCAGCCTACAGTTCTTTTAAGTAAACGCAACAAGATCACCTTTATTGAATTGAACGATCCAGCGTTATATAAAGATATCAAAGACCTTCATAAAGTCCAAATAGACCCTGTTTTAACTGGAGAGTTCTTTGGGGGTGACGCTGGAGCCATTTTGAAATATGAAAAACTCTACAAGAAAACTTTTCGAAAACTCCTCACGGAAAACATAGTGGATGATGATCAAAGCGTGGCGTTTCATTGTTATAAAGAAAATCCCAATCTGTTTGAAAATGTTTGTGGATCCTGGTCTGATGCCTTTAAATTGTTTTCATAAAAGATGAGAGAGAGGAGCAACCTCGCTGTACATAAAGTTTGAAATCAAGTGATAGTAGTACCACGGAACAGTATGTTTTTATCACATGATGTATCACATCACGTGATGACTTTTTATGTTTTGTATTTGATTTTTATACATGTATTTTGCTTTGTCTGTTTGTTTGTTTGTGTGTATGTGTGTGTGTGTTTTTTTTTTTATATTATTATAATTTTTAAAAGGGTATTTCTTGCATGGTGAATGAATTTGGCTCTTTCGCTTTGCGTTACTAGTACAGTGTACTTATTACAAAAATTGATATTTGATGAGGTGATTTCGACTTTATCATCTACCGAAATTCATGTTGATAAGCAATAAGATGACTGATTTTAGTTTGAAAGTATCTCCTACTCTAATTACTATCGTGTACACTATTTTTTATAGTCAAATTGAAAGCGTTAAACCTCTTTGAATGAGAGTTATCTTTCCTTTTTCATATTGCCAAAACAATCTTGAATCTTGCATTCTTTTTCTTATTCTGAATCTTGCATGCCTCGTTCCCCCAGTATTATACACATCTTTTTAAAGAGGGGTTGTGTATTAGTGCAGCTATATATTGATATTTACATCCACTGAATATTATTTTCTTTATTTCGTATGAAAACCATTGTCGTTTATCAGACAGTAAACACCCCTAAGCAAGCTTCTTGAGCAGCGGCTCTTCCATCAATTATGCATACAAAGACATACACATCTAAAATAAAATATTTAATATATTTAATTTTAATTGTTTTGTTTTTCTACAGATCTAAATATAAACAAATAAAATGCCTTTCTTTGTTTGTTAGTACGGGAATTAACGTTGCAGCTATTGCGGGAAAAAATACATAACCTGCGTAAGCGTTTTATGTTTTTTTTTCTGCAACAGCTGCGACATGCATTTATTCCTATACTAACAACCAAAGAAAGTATTTTATTGTTTAAATGAATAAACCCAGGGAAAGTTGTTGTAAATGAGACACAGAAGTCGATGTCCACAAAGAAATAAAAAGAATTCTTTGAGTCTCAAAATGGGCGGGGCAGGGGGGAGGCATGGGTATATACGGGTGAGTTAGGGAAGTGAGCACAATTATAAATAAGATGATGTAAGGGAATACTAATGATGTCGAAAATCTTCATAACTGAAAGTGAGGTAGGGATCTTCATTAGCATTTTTAACTATTTTCCTTAATATTTACACGGTTCTTGACGAACAGATCGGAGGGATGATCCCCTCCTAATTTGACATTGTAGATAAAAGGGTTTATTCATTTTTAGCAAATCCGAGCCGAAGGCTCACCTAAGCTTTTCTGATCAAAATTTGTCCTTTGTCTGTCATTGTTGTTGTCGTCGTCGTAAATTTTTACAATGTCTTCTTCTTTAGAACCACCAATTTCAACCAAACTTGGCACAGACTATCATTAAGTAAAGGGGATTCAAGTTTATTCAAATGTAATACCACACCCTCTCCCAAGGGAAGATAATTAAGAAATAGTAAGAACTGGGTGGGGTCATTTAAAAATCTTCTCAAGAACAACTTCGTCAAAGAAGAGGAAACTTACATGGCAGGTTCTTGTCATAGTGTTGATTCAAGTTTGTTCAAAGCGTGACCCCTGGTGGTAGGGTTGGGCCACTCTGTGTGAACAAATTTTTATATGGGTACATGAGTAAGTATAATATATATATATATATATATATATATATATATATATATATATATATATATATATATATATATATATATATATATATATATATATATATATATATATATATATAGAATAAGACAATGTACGTTTTACTGCTTGTCGTAATTAATTAGCGATAATTAATTCGTTCAATTATGTAAATCGCACTTCACCATAGTTCACCCGATAGACCGGACGCAATTCATAGCGCTCCGGATTTCTTTGTTCAAGACTGCTTATTAGTAGTAGTGCTAGTTGTTTTTGTTTCTCTATTTCCTTTGTTTTTATGACTTCTTAACTTTTTCTTTGTCCTGAGGAAGGAGCAGGTCGTCCCGAAAATTTGACGATTATTATTGTCCGTGTCGTTGGTCATTTTTAGTGCTTTGTATATATATATATATATATATATATATATATATATATATAGATATAGATATAGATATATAGATATAGATATAGATAATATGTAAAATTGTGTTCCATTTCATTGCAAAAGTTAAAAAATTAATTTAATCAATTATATGCCAACAACCTGATCAATATGAATAAACAAGCAATATAACCTACAAATACTGAATCTATTTAATACATATGCCAGAAACATGCATACATGTACTCATTTAGCTATAGTACATGTATATATCTACATGTACTGCAATAATATGAGACACCAGCTAGTTTATATGAATTGACCCTTAAAATTCGGATTTTTCCGTATGGCAGCAAATAAATAATGAATAAGCACCCAAGATTAAAGTTAGTATGAATATTTCTGAATACACAAACCTAAAAATGCTGCATTTTTCAAATCAAAAAAGATTAGTCAATGCCCTCTTATTTGTATCCATAAATTTTGAAAGAGATTAAATCAAGAGCATTTTAAAAAAGAGACATTCCATATATTTGTATGTTTATCTTTTTTTCAATTTTGACTTGTAAACAGAAAGCAAGTTTTTCAAAAACTCCAGAAATGAAGCATGTATGACATATGAAGAACATGGTTTTTCTCGCTTATCATTTTAACATTTATGGGATTAAAAATGAGAAAGCAATTATATTAGCAAATTAAATTATTAATTTTATTCAAGTTTGTCCTCACAAATTAAAAATGTTATGCTGGGAAACGGACAACCAATAATATGAATATTGTACACATTCTCGACAATTCCTTCGATTCCTATTAATCAAGAATTTCCTACATTTAATTGTTAGCTATCTAAATTTCAATGCTTATTACATTTCAACAGTTGAATACTGTAATTATTTTCATTACAATTTATAGATTTTAAGCGCGTGCGTGTGTTTTTTTTTCTCATCCTCCTCAAGTTTTCCTCTCACGCTAGAATCGAGCAGATGAAATAAATTTTACTGCTGTTGATTATTTAGGATAGTATGATTGGATTTTTCGGATTACATTTCATAAATGATTATATTTGAATAAGGAAAATTGCATTTTAATATCTATGTCCAGACTAAGGAAGTTGTTTTCTCTTTTGAGGAAAAATAATTAAGACAAACTCATCAAAACATTACAAAACGGCACAAATAGAGTTTTGTATGCAGATGTTCTGCCATATTGAATAACTACTTCATAATACACTTACATCTCTTTGATATGGGGCGTTCTCGCTTTCTTTTCTTTGTCCATCATTCTACGTCTGAAAAAGACAAAAATAGAATAAAAATAGACATCAATCATTTTATTCTTTTAAAGCAATATGCAGAATGCCTGTTTGAACACAGCAAAAAAAAAAAAAAAATTACTGCAAGATTTTTAACATTGCGATAAGTCTCACGCAGGTGCAAAAGTGCATACAATTAAGAGGAATGAATAGCAATTGATGAGAAAACAAATGAAAAAATCATTATAGTGAGTAAATCAATTTATTGTATCATGATAAATATAGACAAAATATACATATTAGTTTCATTGAGATGATATGAAGACAGAATTTATAAAGAGGCACAGCATGCTCTTTTTTCGCGTTAATTGAGTTACAATGTACATGTAATACAAAACTGTTCAGATATACATATATAAGGACAAGCAGAAAAACCAGAAAGCAAAGTATATCTTAGAACATTGTAAAGTATAATTATATATTTCTTTTGGATTTCTACCAGTAGATATACATGAAAGTCTTAGTATATAAAATCAAACGGTAATTTCTGAAACTGGAATAGTTTTAAAGTTAAAAAAAATATCATAGTTCAAACGTTGCCAAATTGAACTTCGGTTATTTTGCCGCGTAAAAATCACCTGCTAACGCATTAATTTGATAGTAGACATTAGCTTGACTTCACTACAGCGCTGTTCCACGACGAATGTAAACCTATAGGGTTTGAGACAATGATTTTAATCAAAAAATAAACATATTAAACTATTTACAATGTACTTATTATAGAGTGCATTGACCTATAATCCAATCGGGATATGAAAGTGTAAGACTTTTGCGTAATAATAAAGAAACCTGGTAATCGGATGAAGGACAATGTAAGCTACCAGGATGTTTATCTATCTTGGGAAGTCGATACAGGAACAGTAATGGAACATTGCTAAAGTTATCTTAACATTATATTAACTTTTGCACAATACTGGGACGTCGGACTGAAGCTTATTAAAGTTTATGTTTCAATTACAATTTATTTTATAATATTCCAGGATTTTGTATAAATTTATTGAATAACTTGTTTACTTGAATCTGATTTGTCTATTTCATATGTAAATGAGTATTATGCATTGTACAGTATAAAATACGATCTACGAAGCTCTTCGAGAGAGCCACTATACGATCATCTGTACGACCTATCACTTTCTGTAATTAAACTTCTTGAAAAAGACTATTGGTCTCATTGGCTTACACGAATCCTATTCTGAACAATTGAGAAAAACTGCTGTGTTAATTTGTCCACTCTTTTGTCTCATTTGGTGAGGGATATTAATCTTAATTTTTTTTTTTTTACTTTTAACAGCAAATAAGTGCAGAATAATAAGTTGATCAAAAATAGTTTTAGTGTCATCATTATAAAACTCGAGATTAGTGAATTGGTTTGTATTAAGCCTGGACTTTTATGTAGACTACTAGACTTTGACCCGTGCGTGCACGGGTTGACATTGTTATGAATGCATCCATGTGCATATCGGACATTTACCAAGGGTATCCTAAGTAGGAACTTGAAAGTACTTCTTGCTGCAATAATGAAGCCTTTTCATGGGGGGTGGTGGTGGTGGTGGGGGGGGGGGGGTTTACAACTAATCAGTAACATTTTAAAATAAATGTTTTGATGTAATTATTCAGAGCATATATTATTCAACATACTTATTCAAAATATTTAGTAAAGTCTGAGTTTACCGCAAACTTTAAAGTTTACTGACCTTGACCGATTTTATTTTGGGACAGCCAATGAGAATTTGGGAGCGGATCTTGAACTGAATATGGGAATTTTTCTTACTTCATACGTAAATAATGAAGCAAAAATAAAATACATACCTCATAAACATTTATATATCTGTTTAGTGATAACAAAAGTTAATCTACTGCAGTATTAAACGTTTGCAATCAAAGTCATTACTTCACCTGAGAACTGTCATGGCTGCTGAAGAAGACAACTTGTTTTCACGCTGGTGTATTTTTTCTTGTGGCGATTTAATAAAACGTTAGTTTGTTTGCTACGATTAAATATAATTCATTTCATCAATGAATAAATATTTTTTTATGATCTTAATTTTGTCCCACCTCATAGTTTTGAGATTTACTATGCATGGATTATATTTCAAATGATCGATATTTCAGCAGCATTGATAGAATGAACTGTACGGGCCTCAAGGGCTGACCTCAGACTACCTATTATTAAAAGCGTAGTTATCACGACAACCTTTACATATTTAGAAGAACAGTTAGGGTGTCCCTTCTATATAACGTACTGAAGATCAATAATAATTTACATATTTAACCCACTTTTTTTTTTTGAAAGTTAAAGAAATTTTTGGAGGTGAATTTAAATATAAACAATAAAATGCTTTCTTTGATGGTTCACGTGGGAAATGCTTGGCGCAAGCATTGCAGAAAAAAATTACATAATCCGCTAATACGGGTTACATGTTTTTTTTTTCTGCAATGCTACTTTTATGCTAGTGTCATGCATATCTCACATGAACCACTTAAGAAAGCATTTTATTATTTAAATAACAGCTACGAATGCATGATACATATGCATGGACATACACGCGGACAAACAGGCAGGACAATAAACACAAAGGCATACATAAAAGACAGGGGTAAGTGTTGTTGTCAACATGGCTATAGGATTTGACTGGTTATACCTGGGCCCCAGGTAACTCAGGGGGTGTTCACAGTATTGTTGACAGACCAGGATCAGAGGTCATTACACAGTGTTACATGTATTTACATAACAAACCTATAAGCCTACAATAATGCTATTAATTTCACTACACTCTCGTAAGAAATATAATGTGAATTTTTTGCATGGAATCAAATATTTCTTTGCCCTTAGTTTATGTTTCATATTTACCGCGTTATAAATCTCAGCAGTGAAGGTAATAGTAAACATGGCGAACAAATTCAAGTTGCAATCATTTAGACACATTTCAAATTGAAAATATTGGTTATATTGACGTTATTTGATTATTTCGATTTATTTCAAAGTTAAGAAATGAAAATAATGTTATTGTAATTTTTGGCGGAAAAAGATTGCCTACTTCACTAAGATGTGATTCTAGCTGGAGTTGTAACACCCCCACCCCCACCCCCTTCCCCTCAAAAAAGCATCAAAGAAAGGAAGAATAAAATAAAATCGGGTAGTTACATTATATTGTTCCTACGATCATGAGATTTTTGCCTCCGTTGAGATGGCCAGAGACATGAATTACATGTAATAAATGTGTCTCCGTGATGGCGAATGATTATGCACGTAGCCACAATATCACATTTGCATGGATAAACTCAGAAACGATAAATAAATACAAAAACGTGTAAATTTTCATTGGAAATTTGCTATGTATTCTGTTCAAATATATTTATGATTTCTTATTAGAGAAATTATTAAATAAAAAATATATATCTACTTAATATTTTTGTGATTTAGCGTGAATGTAATGCGCACGCGCAAGATTGTAAAATCCAAAAAATCCAGATGATTTCCGGAATTTTTTGTGGAATTTTCGTTGATTATTAAATAGCGAAGCTGAATTGAGAAAAATATAAACAAATTGGTAATCTTCAAGTACCAATGATGTTTAAAATATATAAAACAAAAGACAGTACTCTTCCGATTTATCGGTATTAAAGGCCAAAAATTTGAGTCTATAATTTTAATATAGTAGTATAGATTAAAGGTGACAAATGGATCTCCAGTGTTTGTGGTTTTTGTAGTAGAATACCTTTTGTTAGTGTATACTTTAACATCATTTTTCAGTTCCTGGTTTTTTCGGGGGGAGTTGGGGAGGAAAAGTAAAGTCTTTCTGAATTATTTGCCTCTTTTAAAATCAGTATTTTTTTTCAGCAAGAAAAAACAGAATTCCGTCCTGTAGTTGTTACAAAATCTGTTCTACAAACTTTATCTCATCCTCACAATGTCAAGGTTTCGTGATTTCGTAACTCCACAACATTGTGAGGATGACTTTATCTAGATCAGAGGTTTACATTCTTAAGTGGCCAAAACCTTTGACATATCAGTTCTTAAGAGCCTTACTGCCTGATGTCAACATCACACAATGTCCTAAATGTAACAAGGTAATATATCAATATTCTACATGTAATAAAAAGTAACAGATATCAGTTATTCAGATTCCTACTGCCTGATGTCAACATCACACAATGTCCTAAATGTAACAAGGTAATACATCAATATTCTACATGTAATAAAAAGTAACAGATATCAGTTATTCAGATCCCTACTGCCTGTGGTTACCATCAATGTTCTAAATGCAACAAGGTAATATATCACTCCAAAATGTAATAAAATGTAACAGATATCAGTTCTTCATATCTTTTCTGCTCGATGTCACCATCACATCAATGTTCTAAATGTAATTAGGTAATACGTCACTGTTCTTAATGTGATATGTAAAATCATTACACGATTTGCATGTAGCAAATAATGTTTTTAGTCAAAACTATGATTCAAATTTGATAAAGTATTACCAGAATTAGGTAACTGTAACTCACTATCTCAAGCATAATAAGATGTTACATTGTAACAGGAAAGACAGTCTTAATTGAAACAAGTTTAAGGTATCCGATCCATAAAAGGACATAATTTTCTAACCTTAAATATTCATCCTGTATTAAATACTTGAAAATTAATTCAAAGCATTTTAGAGTAGAAAAGGATTTACCAGGAGAAATTTTCAAAAATATAATTACCTAAGCAGTAATTAATTAATGAAGAATGCATTGAGGTCTATGGGGACAAGCAAATTTTTGAAAATAAAAATTTAAATACTAAGAATATCAAAAAATGCTTTGGTGGGAAGATGTATTTAATTATTAGGAATAGAAAACCGATTGAAAACTATAATTTTTTTACCAGATAGATTATTTTATAATTGATTTTTATTGATTAAAAGCAAAGGGGGATAACTCTTCAAGGGCAGGACAAGGTCAAAAGTTAGGATACATTCCGCTCTTACATATTGATACTAAAACATGAAGATTATGTCTACATATACTGAGTATTCAGCCAATATATATCTGTTATGCATTCAGATTCATTGAATCTGAGGCTATTATGGATCGGATATCTTAATTAAAGTTACCATTGTTACACTGATCTAAATGCAATACATGTAATGCCATTGGATTATAAGTCAGATTTTATTGCTGAGAACTTGATTTTATGTGATTTTGCAAGCTTCTTTTGAGGCTAAAAATGGAGTTCTTGTGAATAATAACGAGAGGTAACTCGTATTATGATGTAGAAGATACACATATGCAACATATTATATAATGCTACACTGAATTAATGTGGTACATAAAAAATGCACTAGTACTTTCTGATTTTTATGTAAAGATGTATTTTCAAACCAACAAAAAATTCCAGCAGTTTTCTATTCTCTGTGAGAGTGTTGTGTTGATGTTACTCAGTAGATGTGAATTGTTCTGTTTTCAGTTGTTCCACACAAATGACTTTGAACTCCAATATCTACTGTCCATTCTGTAGGAGCACCTTGGATGACTGAAAAATTGTTCAACAAAAAAAGGGATCATAATCCATTTTATGAGAAAAAAGAACTAGTGATCACAAATCATGATCTAAACCAAGAAAGAAATCTCTGTATCAAAGTCCTGGTATTGCATCAAGTGTAGTATATGCATCTTTTTGAATCTCCCATTCAGTTTTAATGGCAAGCTGTTCAGATTTCCTCTTATACAAGTCTTGGCAAATCCTGTGATGCTGTTTCTTTAATGTCTTTGTTTTGAGTAATTCCATGAATTCTTTAATTGATATTTATATTTAAGTGTGATGAAAGGATTTTGTAAATTATATATTTTTGTAAAATTCACAGAATGTGAAAAAAATAGCATTCTTAGTAACTTATTTCTACTGTAAAATTAAATGTTGTACAATGTTAATATGATCCGAAAACAAAAAGAAATAAAAGATTAAAAACTTTTAGATTAATCAAATTTTATCCACTGATGCTAGAAAGAGTGCCTTTATTGAAGAAAAGGTATTTCTAGAAAGGTGACAAGAGGAGTAATCAGACCAATGCTTACAATATTTAAAAAAAAAGGGGGGGGTGAAAGTGATGATAGATTAATTTTTTTTCCAAGTGAAAGACTGAAAGTAATTGTTTTACTGGAAATATTTAGACTTGATTCCTTATAAAGTAACAAGTATTTAACAAGCATTGCCCAAGTCTTTCAATGAATTTAAATATATATATATATCAAACCTTGAATACTATTGTTGTATTTTTGACCAAAATAAAATGGGGACTAAACACTCTGTCTAAAATTAACATTTTAATATTGATTATGTCGGAAAGTATTTAACATGGCCATAGGAACGGGGGGGGGGGGGGGTCCTGTGGCCTATAAAACTGAAATTGCTCTCTATGTTCCTGTTTAATATTTTAGTTCACACACAAATTTCACTTGTAGAAGTAAAATATACCAATTGTAGTACGTTTCAGATTGATTTGTCAAAATTTTAAAGAGTTGTGGCATTTTAAAAAAGATTTCATTGTGAATAACGTCTTTAACAGAGAAACTTTAGATATTGATACTTGATACAAAGGTCATTAGGACAAGATTAAGGTCACAGGGTAAAAATGTTAATATTAAATTTAAAAAAAAAAAGTAAATATTGATAATGCTACAATTTTAAAATGGAGAAACATTAGAAACACAGGTTTCTTCTAACCATGCTAACTGCGGTCGAAGATCAAGGTTTTATGTTTTGGAAGATCGTTTTAATTCACTTGCCTGCTGTTTAGGTATAATAAGTATTTTGAATGTTTTTTTTTTTTCAAATTTTCAAATATATGTCAAATTTAAGTTGCAAATGAAGAAGTAACGTGATGTGTTTGTGAAGCACTGATGCCCCCGTAAGGCAGCTCAAGGCATGGGTTAAAGTTGTTCAAATGTAGGTCAAACTCCAAGGTCAAGATTTCAACAAGCTAATTCAGAGAATTTGTGTCCCCCGCTTGGGGAAAAAAGAAGAGCATGTGCAGTTCGGGGGGGGGGGGTGGGTGGGTCGGACTCCCCCCCCCCCGGATTTGTAGAATTATTAAATGTATACATGTATATTGAAGCAAATAATAAGTGCCAATATGGATGTAAAGACTTAATTGCTTATTCTATAGAAGATTCTTTTTATATAGAATATTCATCAGACTGTAATGATGATTTTATGAGTTTGTACAAGCCAGATGTCATAACTTTTTCATTTCACTTGCTGAATACTATCATTTAGTAAATAAAAAAAAATATCAAAAAAAAAAAAAAGATCGTGCGGGATTAGAACCCGGGACCTCTCACATGTTAATCGAGATATCGCCCGGAAGTTGTAATTTTTACAAATCAAAAGCACTAAGGGATTTCGTAAGGCGAAATAACCTTAATTTTTTGTTGGGTAGCATACAAAAAATACACATTTACGGTTACCAAGACCATGTTAGATTACATTTTTTCAGATGCTTATATGTACATGTGTCTCAGATCCTATGATATCCTTGATGAAGGGGCATTCTCAAGTACGTCTGACCACCTCCCCATTATATAAGTATTTAATATACAGAGTAACCAACACCATCTCACTGATATTAAAAGCAAATCACCAGCTTGGCACAAAATTTCTAACGATTCTATACTGTCGTACCAAACTGAAGTTTGTCGTCAGCTAGAGATAGGAAATAAAGAACCAGAAACTCTTTCAGAAATAAATGAACTCTATGGATCCATTGTTAAATGCCTAATTTCAAGCGCAGATACTGTTATTCCTAGATCTAAATTTAACCCCCATAGTAAACCATATACTGGACGAAAGAAGTGAAAGAGACCCATGCGCAGGAAAGGAGTATGAGAAACATTTGGATTGAGGAGGGAAGACCTAGAGGGATGCATTATCAAGCATATTTCAACTATAAACGTGCCAAAAGGCATTTTCGGAAATGCCAGACATTTGCTTTTCGAACAGTATATCAAAAACACTTATACTGACATTGACCAAGCAGCTAGGTGTGATACACGACTATTTTGGAAACTGATAAGTAGAAAAAATAACCCGACGCGATAAGATTTATCCAGAGATAATATACAAAGGAATAACTGCAACTACACCCGAAGCGGAAGCTGATGTTTTTGCAGCATATTACTTAGACATTTACACTCCCCACAGTGATAGCAAATATGAAGATGAAAACAAAATACAGGTGGATACAGAGTATGGAAATATCAAATATGATAATTAAATGATGTACGTCTTGAGTTCGAAATCTTGGAATCAGAAATTATCTCAAGCTACCTGTGTACTAATGCCCTCAAATTGCGCAAGGCGCCGGGTGATTCAAGCAGAACACCTAAAATATGGCGGTGTCGCAGTTACGCATCAACTCTGCAGACTATTTAATGGTATCCTGAAGGTCGGACGGATTCCTACAGAATGGAAAAGGAGCATCGTAGTTCCTATTTACAAGGGGGATAACAAGGCAAAAAACTCTCCAGATAGCTATCGACCGGTGTCTCTACTGTCGTGTTTGTTAAAACTATTTGAAAAAAATATTATATAATAGAATAACAGAAATTAGTCTCAGTAAAATCAAATTTCCAAACCCCCAACAGCAGGGATTTCAGAGGGATCTGAGCTGCATTACGGCAGGTTTTAACTTACAAGAAACAATTGGGCATTTCAATGATCATGGCAGCACTGTATACACTGCATTTTTAGATTGTAAAAAGGATACGACACAGTTTGGAGAAAAGGTCTTATGGTAAAACTGCGTAAATTGGGTTTAAAGGGTAAAGTATGGGAAATTATAGATGACTGTCATTGTGAAACCGAAAGCTTAGTAGCTGTTAATGGGCACATGTCCCAATGGTTTGAAATAAAACAGGGTGTACGGCAGGGAGATGTACTGTCTGGCTTTTTATATTGTGTTTTTATTAATGATTTATTGAATTCATTAGCGTGTGTAAATAAAAATTTCGGTGTATATAATGTAACATCAACAAACCCAGCCTTAGCTGATGATGTAGCATGCTTAAGTTTAAGCCCGAACGGGTTCCAAAAAATGTTGGACATAGCATATAAGTATTCTTGTTTATGGCGCTTTTCATTTAATGCGCAAAAATCATGTATTGTTGTTTATGGTAAGGGCAAGCCCACAACACAGCAAGTTTGGAAACTAGGTGGTGAAAACATTCCGTCGAGTGACAGCTATAAACATTTGGGAATCATCCAACATTGTCGATTTAAATCCAGTGGCCGAACAACAAATAGCTGTGCACAACAAAGGTAGAAAAGCATACTTTGCGATACGTAATGATCTGTCCAATAATACCAACCCTTTAACCCTTGTTAGTCTATACAGGAAAATTGTGTTACCTACTGTTTTATATGGATGCGAGCTGTGGAACAATTTAAAACAAACGGATTTACATCTCCAAAGTAACTTTCAGCATTTTATGACAAAAGATATTCAGCATCTTAAAATTTCTACCAGATCAGATACGTGCAAACATCCCATTATCTCAGAAATAGACAAGCGAAAACTATTATTCTTTGGGAAACTGTGTAAATTAGACATTAACACTCTAAAAAAGCATCTTCTTGGCAAGATTATATGATTTCTTACAGAACAACAAGAAACATTTTTCTGGTTTTATGAAGGATTTGTTCGAAATATTGATGAAATACAATTTAATACAGTGCCTACAGCTGTTTACTGAAAACGGACAATTTCCCGAGAAAGGAACGTGGGAAATTATTGAAAAAAAGGCGATCCATCACTTCCAAACTGAGGCTTGGAAAATCCGCACAGAAGCAGACCCCGACTTCAGAATGTCTAGAATCCTTCATAATATAGCGTTAAACCTATCAAAATTTGGAAATTTACCCTTTCGTTCGATGATGTCCCATACATCAGATTTCTCGCCAAACTCTGGACTATCCCACCTTCGTCTACGGTACAAATATGTAGTTTATGTCAAAATGTGTATGATAATCTATTTCAGCATGCTGTGTTGGGGTGCCCACTCACTAGTCATATCAGAAATGCTTTCTTTGACAACATAGTAAATAACTTTGACTTACACTTGTACGTAGAACTCTCACAGTCAAGCAATGATGTGTTGTATTTAATGTTACTAGGAAGGCTCGAACCAACTTCTTTAACAGATATAAATGACATTAAAGAATTTATTTGTACAAGCTCAAAATTTATTTGTGGTGCCACTGCCTATTATGGCAAGGCTACTCAAAATGTTCAAAATGTCCACTAACAGTAGGATTATTTTTCCTTTTTCTCTCTATTTTTTCTTTCTTTTCGTTTCTCTTTGACATGTATATATGTTATTTTCACCTGTCGTATTCATTTTCTATGATGTTCTTTATGCATTATAATATTTAATTTGTATGTATCGGAAATCTCCGAAAGGGGGAAATAAAGATTGAATGAATGAATGAATGCGTGGCTCTCTTTTTTTTTTTATTGAATGGCTCTACTGCTTAACGGAATGATTGTAATTTTCCCAGAAGCGTGGCTAAGGCCTGCTTCAAGGTGAATATTTACTCAAATTACACTGATGGCCCAACGGTAAGTCAATTAACACTATCCATTCAACAGCTATTGTTAGAAGAGTAGAAAGTAGAGTAGCACCATGCAAACAAGTAAAGGTTACATGTAGGTTTTATTAACAGTACGCATTTGAATAAAGCACCAAACGAACCTTATATGCAATGAGAAAATATGACATACCGCGTAATGCGTAGAACAGCAAGGGTCTCATGATGCAAACGCATGTTGGCTAACATTCAACGCAACAACACGATATCTGAACAGGATAAAAATTATAAATATATAAATTAAAATTTAAAGTAAACTGAATGCATACAAGGGAAAGTGAATGTCAAACCCTTATTACATACTTGGTCAAATAAAGAATATTTTATAGACCTCCTCTCAGCATGTGGATAATTTAGATACTTTTCATAACGGTACAACAAATAATATTCAACTGGGATTTCAAGCTGACATATTATCTTCGTTGCATGTAAGTAAACATATAAGTATTGTTCTTCAAGCATATAAAATCCTTCTTCATTAAATACGCAAACAATGCAATGATCTAATTGTGAAATGGGAAGCAGTATTTTCTGTTGTGTGAAGATATCGCCCGTATAATTTTAAATTGCATTCATTTTTGCATAAATAAACATTTCTGCTATATCCATTTTATAAGTAAAAAGATCAAGAATAAACATTTAATAATTTATTTTAAAATAACTATAAAAAAAATTCTCTTTATTGTAGAATAAGTATTTTCCTCATTATTTTTATTGTAAAAACTATGAAACATCAATGTATAAGACATATATATAATTTATTTTTCGAGGCCGAAGTGGAACTGAGTCAGACAGACAAGAAGTAAATAAAAAGAGAGGGAGAGAGTGGGGAGGGAGGCAGGAAGGGAGAGATAAAGCAAGTGGGGAGAGAGAACGAGTGGAGAGAGAACGAGTGGGGAGAGAGAGAAAGAGGGTGGGGGCGTGAGTGGAGAGAGAGCGGGTGAAGAGAGTTAGTAGGGAGATAGAGACAGTTAGTGGATGGAGAGGGAATGAGCTTAGTGGGGAGAGACAGTGGAAGGGGAGAAAAATAGTGAGAGTAGGTGGGGAGAGAGAGTGGTGTTTCAGGTTTTGCAAATACAACTGAGCTGACTTTTTGTTGTATCTTATTCTGTAAACTTTGCTTCTCTGGTATGGGTACTTCAAAATTTACTCTTATTTTGACACGCTTGATAACATACTTCTACTATATTTTTTCTACTTGTATAAAACAAAATATTTAACTTGAATGTTTTGCAAGTTAACTTGAATGTGTTCATTGTGTTGCAACTTACCGATCAGTTCTCTATATGTTTCCAGTATTTATATATAAAGCCGCGCAATTCACAAGTTTACAAAAGTAAATTCTACAAAGAAGATGGGTGAGCATGACGAGCAAAAAGCCTATAGTGTGACAAACATGAATGTGAAAAATTAAATGTCAATTATATCAAAAGAACAAGGTTCACTTAGGGCATTTTTTGGCCCTGTGAGTTTCTGAAAAACTAAAACTGCTTAGTTTTAGTTGACAATGCATTAAATTTCTTTTAGACATTTGGCGATTACGAATCTACCAAAAATGACGTAATTTTCTGGCTAGTCAATGCATTATGACGTCATCAAATGCGTCATTTTCCTCATATCCTGAACAATTCTACAAAAACAGCCAATTTTTAAAGCTGTTTTTCGATATTTAATATAGAGCGCAATCTCTGATCTAAAATATGCAATTATTTACTGATAGAACCGTTTCTGAGGATTACAAAACATGTTTTATTTTTTAGATCAGAGGGTGCGCTCATATAATTTTTCTTCTCAGAAAGTACTTAAATATACCTGTTTTCCTTAAAATTCAAAAACATTGCAATTTCATAAAGCTTGTTTTCAAAGATCTGGACTTTGAGGAGAAAATTTTTTATAGGAAATGAAAGCCCTAAGTCTCTACTTTATCTTGATGTTTAAAATAAAGCATAAGGTGTTAGTCAATAAATTGGTATATCTGCAGGGCCATTTTATGCATAAAGTGAACCTTGCTCTTTTCCTTGGTATTTCATCTAACATTAAAATATACTTTAGGTAAAATCTCTACAATTTGCAAAAATCTCACAAAGATTGAAATTATTTGCGTATGAAATATTGTACACATACTAAAGTGGGCAAAAAAGGGTCATTTTCTCATACTATAACACTATTTTTCTATAGGAGTGGGTCTTCGCTCCATTTTTTTTTTAAAGTTAATCCTCGAAGTTTGCCTAAAAATACAAAGTCTCGTAAGAAAATGATACTCAGAATTTTTATTGCTAGGGTTCGAACCCCACGAATACAACATTATTTTTTTCAATAAAAGAATAAATTTTGCCGAAAAAAATTTTCCTTTTCAATAGTCAACTTCCTTACTTATGCAGCAATATACCCTTATCAGCTGCATACGGGGTTTATATCTCTCAGTTGATTCGTTATGCAAGAGCATGCTCTTCGTATTTCTAAAACGAGGTAAGTTATTGACAAACAAGTTGATGAAACAAGAATATCAACAATCTCGTTTAAAGTCATCATTTTGAAAGTACTACGTTCGATACAATGACCTTGTCAGCAAAATAAATCTATCATTAAGCCAAATGCAGACTGACTTTTTTTATGCAAATTGTTAGGCCATTATTTTTACACTGAATTGTCGATTGAATTTACCGTTATTTCCCGATGTATGTGACCGGTCGACAGGGATGCTCACTTCTTCATGCCACCTGATTCCACCTCTGATGTTTAAGAGGTCTTTGTTTGCTCTGCTCCTGATTTTTTATTGTTTGAATGGACTTTTGAGCTTGAATGTTGTTCTGTATCACCATATATTATGATATGAATTATTTATACTGAAATAAATATGAGGTACAAACGACAACTTGAAGAAGAAAGAGATAATTATTATGCTCAGAAGTGTAATGGAGCTTATGTACGATCTAGAGCTTTGTGGATAGAAAAGGGTGAGAAAAGTAACTCTTATTTTTTAGGTCTTGAAAAAAATCAGCAAATAAATAATGCAATAACTAAAATCAAGGATGATAATGAGTCTGTTATCAGTGACAATGATAATATTATGAAATGTTTGTTTACTTTTTATAGTTCATTATATACTAGTAAGAAGATTTCTGATCATGAAATAGAAAACTATTTAAAAAATGTTAACTGCGAAAAGGTTACAAAGGCCGAGAAAGAGTTATGTGACATGTTGCCTACAAAATTAGAATGTGAAGAAGCTGTTCTTAAAATGAAAAATAACAAATCCCCTGGTCAAGATGGCTTAACAGCAGAATTCTATAAGGTTTTTTGGCATGATATAAAGGAAACATTCTTTTCCTCTTTACTTAAAAGTATTGATGATGGTATTTTGCCTTTTTCGCAAAGAAATGCTGTGATATCCCTGATATATAAAAAAGGAGAGAAAGAAAATCTTAAGAACTATAGACCAATTAGTCTTACAAACGTTGATTACAAAATTTTTGCTCATGTTCTAGCTAATCGTTTGCAAAAAGTTGCTAGTAGAATAATTAGTAGTGAACAAAGTGCTTATATCAAAGGTAGATACATTGGGGAGAACGCGAGAATAATATTAGACATATTTGAATATTGTAACAATAATGATATTGATGGTATTTTGCTCTTTCTCGATTTTGAAAAAGCTTTCGATTCTGTTGAATATAACTTCATGTACAAAACTTTAGAAAAATTTAATTTTGGTGAAAATTTTATCAAAATGATAAAAACATTATATTCTAAACCAACCTTTAAAGTTAAAAATAATGGCTGGATGTCAAAATCATGTGAAATGCAAAGAAGGAATTAGACAAGGCTGTCCTGTGTCAGCACTTTTATTTATTTTCGTGCTAGAAATACTAGCAGTTCAGCTTAAAAATAATGAAAAAATCATCGGTTTATCGCCAGGTGATAATGGAAATTTAAAAATCGTACAGCATGCCGATGATTGCACTAATTTATTGAAAGACACTTATTCATTGAAAAAAGCTTTAGAAACAATACGTGAATTTAGCAAAGTCGCAGGCCCGAAATTGAATATGGACAAAACAGAATGTTTATTGACAGGAAAATTTATTGAAATGTATTTAAATGAAAAATATATTTGTGGTGTTAGAATTGCTAAAAGTCATGTAAAATCATTAGGTGTATATCTCGGTCATGATAAGGATATCTGTTATGATATGAATTGGACAAATAAATTAGAGAAACTTGAAAGAATACTGAGTGTTTGGAGAAGGCGAAACTTAACGATCTTCGGAAAATGCACTATAATAAATACACTAGCATTATCTAAATTGGTATATAATGCTTTTATTTTGTCAAATCCAAAAAATGAATTCTTTAAAAATGTATCAAAACTTGTATTTAATTTCTTATGGAAGAAAAAAGATAGGATAAAGAGAAATACGCTAATTGGTAAAGTTGACCAAGGTGGAATAGGTATTGTTGATGTAGAGAGTAAATTTACTGCAGCGAAGACTTCTTGGATAAAACGAATACTAGATAAAAGAAGTATAATATATAAAATGTTGAATAATATTCTTAATCTTAAAAACCTATCAGTTAATGATATTGTTAAAGCAAGTGTATGTAACTTTGAAAATACTGCTTTTTTTAAGATGCTAAGAATACCACTTTTCTATGGTGAAGTCCTTTCTGCTTTCAATAAATGTAAAAAAGTTAAACAAATTTGTGCTTTACAGAGAGACCAATTTTTATCGGAATTCATTTGGAACAATAATCTGTTTCAGTATGATTCTAAACCTCTTTGTTTTGAAAACTGGATAAAAAGTGATATTCTATATATCAAAGATCTTTTTGATAATGATGGAAACTTCCTTAGTATTGAACACTTTTATAATATACTGGAAAAGAAAAACAATATACTCTGTGAATATATCATGATAAAGAAGGCACTCAGAGAATACAAAAACAATTTTGATTGTACATATGCAAAATTGATTAATATTAAAAACGAAGTGTCATTTTTATTTAGAGATAATAGTGTAAGAACTGTAGCAAACCTTAAATGTGATTTTTATTATTCAATTTTGGTAAACATAAAGTTTCAACGATCAGTTTATGAAAATATGTGGCAAAAGACTTTTGATCTTAGTTACAAATATTTCTGGAAAAATGTATATCTAGCTAAAATTAAGTATATGTATGAAAAAAATGTTGCTGAATTCAATTATAAATTATTGAATTGCATATTGAACAATAATTTAAATGTAAGTAAATGGAACAAAGATGTAGAACCTTTTTGTGAATATTGTATGGTTGTTGAAGACACTGAACATCTCCTGTACAGGTGTAAACTTTGTGAAAATATTTGGAAAAAAATTAGTTTGTTTTTGGGTTTTGAAATCACATGGAAAATACTGGTACTCGGTTTTTACAATGAAATCAATTTAAAAACAACTAGATTGAATAATCTATTGTCATTCATTTGTTTTACCATTTATAAATATAAAATGAAATGTAGATTTCAAAAAGAAAACATGTATATAGAAGTTTTTCGAAATAAGATAAAAAAATTGTCTTTGTTCACAAAACGTGATTCTAAGGAAAGCACATGTAATTAATGATAATCTGTATCTAGAAGTAGGCAATTATTTGTGATTTTGATTTATAAATTTCTATGCAATGTATGTATTATGATTTTCTATACACTGAACTATTTATGTACCATGTTTTAATAAAAGAGAAAAAAATGATATGAATTATTTCCCGCTTACGCATGACATGCGGGGATCTAGATGGGCTTCGGTTTTTAAGGTCCCAGCCAAGAAACCATTGAATTAAATGCCAAAGGAATAGTCACTATCTACATGTATGTTAAAATATCTTGGTTTGGCACGGCACCAGAAAGATTGGACAATCGAACCCTGAGCTCCCATGGCGTACGAAGCTATCTCCCATAGACACTAGCTATAGGCTACTGTGATCAGTGTCTCAGTTATTGAGAAATAATTTAATTGCAATGATATCAAATTTTTGAAAATAGCCACCCAATAAATGCAGGTTCGTGACAACGTTTCGTACGGGGGTATTGATATTTTGAAAAACAAGAAGTTAAGATATAGCTAGAAAATAAAACATTAAAAAAAAGTGGTACTGATACTCCTCCAAACTTTCTCATTATCAAAATTTGACAAACTGTAGACTTTACATTTGCAGACTTGTGAATTGTCTTTGTTTTTGTTTAAAGAACTCGGCAATATAGATAGCAGAAAACATGTATAGGGGGATGAAAGGATAACTTACAATACATGCAAGTTAAATGTCTTGTTGACTACAAGTAGACGAAGTGTACAAGTATGATATCAAGCGGGGCAAAATTACAGTAAATTCTGAAGTTGTATGTTCGGAACTATATATATGCTAAAATTAATCGTAATTACCTACTTACATGTGTAGACTAAGAAGCTTCTACAATTGCAAGATCGGATTTACAAACTTACAAGACTTTTTCTCGTGACAGCTGCCTTTTTACTTCTTTTGTTCAGAAGAGGATCGAGCGTGGGTGGGAGATCTCCTTACATATATGTAGTAAATGAAATAGTACCCTCCAGGGTAACCCGAATCCCTTGTTAGATTTTAAGTTTATGCATAGGAAGGTTTTGTTTTGTCCTTTTTTTGCAAACCATTTTATACGCATACCGTGACATGGGGCCTCGGTTTTTAAGGTCTCATCTGAATGACCCGCAACTTTCACTTCAAACTGCCCAGCGCTTGGCGAAGGAACAGTTGCTACCTATTTGTTATCGACTTAGGTCAGTCGCGGCCGTGATTCGAACACACGACCTTTCAACCACGGAGCGAGCGCTCTACCGAGTGAACTACATTTACCGTGACGGTAACCTCTTATAGAATAAGAACAGAAAAGCGTTGACATTCGCTTCGTGATAAGGAAGCCTGGGTTCGATTCTCGTTCGCTATGCCGCGTCAAACGTAACACGTTTACATAGTATTCTACCTGTTCCTTCGCCATTCAAGCGCCCTGTACTAGAAATCAGGGTTCTTTCGGTGAAACCATATAAATCGAGGTCCCGTGTCACGGTAGGCGTTGGTACGATAAAGAATCGTTACTGCTCAATGGCCCTGGGTGCCGTGTTTAGGTTTTAACTTGAAGCTCTTCACCAGTGTATGGTGACGCCTCTATACGAGTTTTGGAAGAGGCGTCTTTACTCATCATTACCACGCACCTAGTTTATCTAAAGGGAAGAGAGGACATATGTGATCATTAGAGTCACGCTCTTACATCGGAACCCCTGATCTGGGACCAAAAATATCACAATTTAGGAAAAGGCACTTTTTCTCAACATTACCACGCACCTAGTTTATCTGCTATATATATAGGGGAGAGAGGTCATTTTCACTATATGATCATAAGAGACCCGCTCTTACTTTAGAACTCCTGACCCCGAGACCATGAATTTTACTATTTTGGTAGAGGACTCAATGGTTAATGCTTGATGTCCAGAGGTAAAGAGGGTTTTTTTGAAATTGCACTAATTTTGATGGTTTTAGATTCTCCCCTTATGTTCCAGGGGAGCAATGACCTTCAGTCATTGATGGTACAGGCTAAAATTGTTTAAAATTCATTCAGCGGTTCAAGAGAAAAAGCTGAAAAAGTTTGAAAGCTTACCATCGATGCATGTCGCACGAAAGACGTTGGACGACGACCGACAAAACCTGATAGAAATATATTTATACTTCTCCAATAATATACATATATATACTCAGTACTCATGGGAAACAAGTAAAAGACATACCACATACATTGTACATGATGATAGTATTAGGAAGTGGCGTTAAGAAGGGAGAATGTACTTTGCTCCCCAACATACATCTGAGAGTATAAAAAAAAAATCAGGAAACGCAATTATTTCTGGGCCTTCGCTGCCCCCCCCCCCAACCATGGGATGAACGTGTATTTTTTTTTCTAAAGGTTTTACAGTAAAACTTGTCTAATCCGGACACCACTGGTTCCATAGAAAATGGCCGGATTAGACAACATTTAAAACAAATGAATCTACTGAAATGGACTTAAAGTTAACGTCGTATTAAGAAAGATTTCGGATTATACATCCGGATTAGACAAGTTTTACTTGCATTATATAATATAGTTAAAAGGTAGGGGGTCAGATTTCTGTGGGGGTCATTTTTCAACGTGTGTGGAGTCGTAGAATTACCGGTCTGGAAGGGTTTTCTATGGTCGAAAAATGACCCTACTTGCAGTAGAATATTGACCGGGGGTCACTTTTCCACGTAGAAATTTGACCCCCCGGTCAATATTCTACGGGGTCACTTTTCGTGGTTACACCGGCTCTTATTGAAAACACTGTGACTTACAAATTACACCCCTCTGTTTAAGGTGTTCCTTAGTCTGCTATTGGTAACATTCCTGCAGCGGCCAGAAGTTAAGTCAACAATATGCAGCCTCTTTGTAGTACCAAATTCAAATGATAAGTATGAAGATATTGATCTTATGATGTGTGAAAGCCAGAGGGCTCTAAAGTTCGGATTGTAATATTATAATTATCTGATTATCAAACTGATCTGAAAAGAATTCTCAGGATTCTAAAGGGGTTTAAATGATATATAATTCTGGAAATGTATCATTTCCTCTGTTTTCTATTTCAATACTTTAAGCATTGGTTACGTAATAAAATGTGCATGAAAAATAATAAGTTACTTTCAACCTTGCTGTGGTACATGTATGGTTTTATAGATAAAATTTGTAGTAAACAGAAAATTGCTATAGCCTGTTTCTTTTAAATACATATAGCATGAAAAAAAAAATGATTTTCCATACCTTTCTGATAGATTTTCATGATTTTAAAAAGGAAAGGGGTAGGTGGGTGGGTTGAAAATCACTAGCTGCAGATCTGTAGCTCTCTGCTCTGAAAAAATTGGTATGGACGACCAGAGAGCTACAGTGCCACCCATTGAAAAAATTGCATATTTACTGCGCACGAAAAAGTGCGCTGTTTCACGATTTATTTCCCCGTATATTTAAACTACCATCTCAAAATATTACTTCCCGTGTTTTCCTAACATATTCTATTACTATTTCCACATCAAATCATTTCCCATAATCGTTGTTATAGCTCACCTGGACTTGAAACTGAGACCACCCGATATTACATCTAGCTATTGAAACTACCATTTTAGATGGCAAGATAATTTGGTCCAACACACTTCGAGCTGATGTCAACTACAAGAGTAGTTGATAGGGGTCCAAGGGACTTTTTAAAATCTAACTTTTGTACAGTTGAGGTAAGAATTTGGAGAAATAAATACAGAGCCGAGTGCAACTTTAAGCGCGCAATAAATATACAGTTTTTTAATGGGTGGCACTGTAGCTCTCCGGTCTATCAATATTTTTTTCGGAGAGCTACAGTTCTGCAGCTAAAAAAAATTGCATCCTACTGAATCTTCGCTTTTATGATAATTACTGCGAAGACTGGAGTTCAGTCACCCAATACGCTGGTAGATTTTTTTTTTTTTTTAGATAAATGTGTTTACCTTACATGGCTATTGTTATTATTACGCACAACGGATCTTACCACAAACGATGAAGGATATCTGCTCCTCAGCCAGGAACGATAACTCTTAAATTTATTTTTTTAAAATTTCAGCGTGAAGCTTGAAATGGAAACCTTTTCATGCAACAATTTTCATTTTATGCATCTCAAAATGATTCAAGCTTCTTTGACGTATTAGAAACATCCTTGTAAAAAGTTGACGTTTGTGTCCCATAGAAATACAAAAATAAATTAATTCTTAAAGAAATCGAAATTTCCTTTAATCTAGTTTTATATACCAAATTTTATTAGCATGATATGAAATTAGAAATGATTGTAATGTCTTGCAATGATAGGACAAGCTTTTTACACTATGTATCATATAACTACTGAAGTAAAGAGAGGAACTAAAACACTGTTTAAGTATGAAAAATTTTACTTTAATTTTCGTATTCCTTCCTTTTGTGTCGTACATTCAGCTGGGAGAAACAACCGTTCTAACAACTACTTAAATTTTAAAAAAGATTTTAAAAATCAATACAGAAAAGTAAAGTTTCTACGATGTTTTGCATATAAGAGACTGAAGGAGGAGCTTTTATTATAGATTATATATTATCTTTTTTTTGCCCCCCCCCCACCTTTATATGAGGCGGACCAAATATTATGCAACACCGGACGTATTTCATAGAGCTAGGTCCGGAATTATTTCAAAGCAATTGGTTTTTAAACTTTTAAATTAAACATGAAAGGGGTTGGGGGTTGGTAGATTAGTTGTAGTGCTAGTTGTTTTTGTTTATCTATTTTCTTTGTTTTTATGATTTTTTTTTAAATTTTTTCTTTGTCCTCAGGAAGATACAGGGCGTCCCAAACATTTGACAATTTCTATTGCACATTGTGTTGTACCTTGTATGCCGCACTAAATGCACGAAAAACACTGCAGCTAGTACCAGTAACTTAATCATAGATTGCATGACATCGAATCCATACACTCAATGCAAAAAGACTAACGTATGCCCGAGGGCTCTGGCTATATGTCATGAGAAAACAGGTGAATGCTAGCAAAATTAATGTTAATGGTTCACTTTCCCCCCAGAATTTAGAGCTTGCAGTCAGCAGGAATGTCAATTATTCTGAACGCATCGCCGCTGCATTGCTTAAAACGTAGGAGCAACCGGAACTTGGTTGAATATAATAATTAAAATCAACTGGACGTTGCTCTTTTAATCCTAAGTTATGACCACAGGCACTTGACGTTTTAAACTTTTCTCTTTATTAATAAAAATATCCCCATACTATAATAATAACAAGGTACGTCACGGTCGCCATCTTGAAGTTTTCAGGTCAACTACATCGCCTCGATTTTTTGCCTACAACATGTTTAAAATCAACGGAAACAGCCATCAACGTTAATTACTTACTTTAAATATATCTCAACTTTCGGATTTTTCCACTGAAATCACGTTACATCCATCCTATTTATTCAAATATCACTCCAAACTCAGTCTACTGCTTCCCATTCAGTAAATCGCAGAAAATGGAGGCCGGAAGTGACATGAAGTGAAAATTAAAATCCCAATTATATAAAAATTTTCTTTGATATTTCATCTAACATTAAAGTATACTTTATGTAAAATCTCTTTAATTTATATAAATCTCACAAAGACAAAAATTATTTGCCTACGAAATAGCATACACATACTAAAGAGGACAAAAAGGATCATTTTCTCATACTTTAACAAATTTTTCGATTTGAATGGGTCTTCGCTCCTTTTTTTTTGTGAAAGTTAATCCTGAAATTTTGCATAAAAATATAAATTTTTTGGTTTACAAAAACATGGAGCAAAGACCCACTATACCTTAAAAGTACACTTTTATGATAAAGCATTCGCATCTTTCCGAGAAATACTTGAAGTCCATTAAGTCAAGGATCATATCACAAACATTATTTGAATGCCACTAGTCATCAGGGGCTGTGTAGCGTTGCTGGTTAACGTGTTAGTCTAAAAGCAGTATGATACTCCGATTTTTATTGCTAGGGTTCGAATCCTACGAATACCATTTTATTTTTTTTAATAAAAGAATATTTTTTTCCGAGATCTTTTTTTCTCAGAAAAGTTTTGCTCATCACAATGGCATAAATTTCAATAATTAGAACTTTACTTTAAATACTTAAATCACAAATTGAATATGTTTTTTTTTTAATTTCTGAAGCTATAGGCATTCTGCACGCCTTGTTCACCCATCTTCTTTGATTTTATAAGATATTTTGTTTACTACTAGAAGCAACATCAAACTAGGCAATTATTTATTTTTTTAATCAATTAATGCAATCTTTGAATTAACAGTATCATTTACTTAAAAGAAGAATGGACACTGACGTGAGCTACATTTGTTAAAATATGATAAAATACAAATTGTATTAAAAAAATACACGGGGAAAAATTATCAATACCTCTCTTTTGTTATGAACGAAATGTGATTGTGACATCATAGCTATTTGACGTAGTTGACGTCATAATCATCACCATAAACAAAGAAACTAAGCAGAAAGAAAGGTCAGTCTGTGAGTTACAGCTTTGTAATATTTGCTTAATTTTCTGAGTTACAACTGTCTGTCATAAGTGAAAACTATTTTACAATTTCTTTTGTAGAAATATTTATGATGGACTACAGTGAAATACTGGATTTCAGTGACAAGGGAGTAAGTACACACCAAAGCTTTTGTTCATGTTTGATATCGATATATATGTAATCTTTTGCTGTCACATTTTCTTGAAAAACTAAAAACGTGCTTTGTGCATAAATTACGGTCTATGTTATTTTTTTGTCTTATTTCAGGAGACCAAACTGGAAATTTTAAAGTTTTCTTATAATTGGGCCGAGGAAGTAGAGAGACAAGAAAGACTGGAGGTATACTTAACATATTTATTGGTGATAATTTCTTACCATTATGTAGCCTTTACTAATAATGACGCATTGCTCATGGGATGTTATGATACATGTATACATAAAAAAAAATCATATAAAACGTAGATCGCTTGGCATTTTATGTTTATCCTGCTTCAAAAAATACCTGAACACGTAAGCATAATTCGTCAGGAATACTGAATAAAGTATATTGTTTTTGTTTTTTTTTTCAATGAAGGCATTGCATTAACTACCCTATAACAAAATACAAAATGTATGCATTATATTTCCGAAAGTTTTGATTGGACATGACATCGACCGAGTTTTGTTATTTCACCAATGAAAAATGCATGTAAACAAACAAACACTATAGTTTGGATGTATCTGAGATTTGTTATACTTACACGTGATTTGTATAATTCATGACATACATATTGAACTTGTTTCAAACATCTTCTTTTTTTTAAGGTATCCGATCCATAAAAGGACCTAATTTTCTAACCTTAAATATCCATCCTGTATTAAATACTTGGAAATTAATTCAAAGCATTTTAGAATAGAAAAGGATTTATCAGGAGAAATTTTCAAAAATATAATTACCTAAGCAGTAATTAATTAATGAAGAATGCATTGAGGTCTATGGGGACAAGCAAATTTTTGAAAATAAAAATTTAAATACTAAGAATATCAAAAAATGCTGTGGTGGAAAGATGTATTTAATTATTAGGAATAGAAAAACGATTGAAAACTAATTTTTTGACCAGATAGATTTTTTAGAATTGATTTTTATTGATTAAAAGCAAAGGGGGGATAACTCTTCAAGGACAGGACAAGGTCAAAAATTAGGACACATTCCGCTCTTACATATTGATACTAAAATATGAAGATTATGTCTACATATACTGAGTATTCAGCCAACGTATATCTGTTATGCATTCAGGTTCATTGAATCTGAGGCTATTATGGATCGGATACCTTAACAAGGAAGCAAAAATTGTATTAATACTAGGTTACACAACTAATTCGCATTGTACATGTAATCGCTTCTCCCATTTAAAAAAAATTGTATATAATTATTTGTTCAAGGCAACTGAGTTAGAAGAAAACGAAAGAATGAAGATTTTGCGAGCCATTATGAGCAAAGTTCACCATGAAATGATTGTAAGTAAAAAAAAAAAAAAAGAATGATATTGTTATATATATCTCATGTCTCAACACTGGATGAAAAAAAAAATGAGTTATTTAATGTTGGGGACTCATATATATAATTTATGTATATTGAAAAAATTATAGGGATAACCCCCTCTCATTGCCAGGTTAATTCGTCCAAACAGTTATAAAACGGGCTAATCTAACTGAATTATCAATTGTTCAGAATTATTAAGAACAAATTATATACAAATTTCATGTACAAAAACAATTAACAAATATATACTTCTGTGCTTATTCTAGAAGACAATAAAGAAAAAGTCAAAGAAGACTCGAAAAATACAGGCCGACATGATGCGAAAGAGTGAGATAATGGAAGCTGTCCATAGAGAGCTCAAGGTACGTATTTCTCAATAATTAATCTACATTTAATAAACAGTAAATTAAAAGCATGTGATTTTAAATGTAAAAAAATATTTGTACTTACTTAAGGACACAGCCACCAGAAAGTTAGCCGAGATGCGACAAATACAGTCCGAAATGATGCGAAAGAGTGAGATAATAGAAGTTGTACATAGAGAGCTTAAGGTACGCAGTGCTCAATAATTAATTTACCTTTTTTTACCTTTATTAAGCAGTAAATTAAAAGCATGTAATTTTAAATGTAAACACATATATACTTATTTCAGGACATAGTCATCAGAAAGTTAACCGAGATGCGACAAATTCAGTCCGACATGATGCGAAAGAGTGAGATAATGGAAGCTGTCCATAGAGAGCTCAAGGTATGTAGTGCTCATTAATAAATGTAAAATTAATAAACATTAAGTTAAAAGTGTGTGACTTTAAAATGCAAGCAAATATTTATTTATTTTAGGATGCAGCCGCCAGAAAGTCAAGCGAATTGCGACAAATACAGTCCTCCATGATGCGAAAGAAAGAGAAAATGGAAGCTGTCCATAGAGAGCTCAAGGTAGTAGTACTCAATAATTAACGTACACTTAATAAACAGTAAATTAAAAACATAAATTTAAATTAAAAAATATATATTTTTTTTATTTTAGGACACAGTCACCAGAAAATTAACCTAGATGCGACAAACTCAGTGTGACATGATGCGAAAGAGTAAGATAATGGAAGTCGTACATAGAGAGCTTAAGGTAAGTAGTGCTCATTAATAAATGTACAATTAATTAACATTAAATTAAAAGCACATATCTTAAAAATGCAAGCAAATATTTACTTATTTTAGGATAGAGCCACCAGAAAGTCAAACGAATTTCGACAAATACAGTCCTCCATGATGCGAAAGAAAGAGAAAATGGAAGCTGTCCATGGAGAGCTTAAGGTACGTAGTGCTCAATAATAACTTTACCTTTATTTACTTGTGCATGTAAGTTTTTTTTCTCATGTGATATACACATATTGTGTATGAATATTTTACTTATGTTACATGTAACATTCATTTTATTTTACTTTTATTTATTTATTTTAGATAGTGGAGAAGAAGAAACAGTATCGCCTCATTAAGGTATGGTTTGATATTGATGTTTTGTAATTTGAAAGGTTAAATGCCCTGTGTTTTTACTGAAACTGTTTAAACAGCAGTAAACTTATTTTAGACTAAGGCAATATGAAGGGAAATAAATTTATAAAGTTGTTAAAGGAATTGGAGTCTGAAGAATTTTTTGGAATTATCCATATGAATCAGGCGAATTCCTTGTCTTTCTCTAGGAATATGTCCAAGAAATTATGATTGCAGCAAATGAAAAGCTGCGAAAGGAAATTGCAAGCGTAAGTATGTCCTTACAACACTTAACCCTTTATGCCCTTGGCTAATGACACTGTAAATAATAATTTTAAAATTTCATTTTTGAGATAATGCTTTGTGTATGCTTCACACACAGAGAGATAGAGAGGGGGGGGGGGGTTAAACACGAATTTAAACCATTGTGAAATAAGATTTTGTGGGTTTAAATTCTTGTGCATTTATATCATGGGTATAACACGCACTTTTATTACCTTAACTATATTGAAATAAATAATAGTTAAATGTAATATCCTTCATACTGAGATAATTCGCCCACGAAATAACGTCCCAACGAACTAGTACATTTGCAGCAAATTTACTAAATTGGTCGCTAGAAATTTAAATTATTCTACTGTAGTTTATTTTTTTTTCATGTAGGAATACATCAATAAGATAATTAAAATGGCGAAAGAAAAGCTTCAGAAAGAATTCGAGAATAATTCAAAAGTAAGTTTGTTACCAACTCTTGCAAATATTTATAATTCATTGTCTGCTTTTACCTGACCACTTGACGAAAATGTTTCTTTCTTTAGGCCACAAGTTCCAAACTGAAACCAGACCAGGGCCAACAAGAAACCCAGGAGAAATCAAAGGTAAAATTGTAGGAATACTTTAAAAATACATGTATTTGAATTAACTTTCATGTGTTTTTCCTCTTTGTTTTAAACTTCCTTTTTAATTTCATATTTAAAGAATTTCAAGTTTGAAGGACGGATGAAAGATAAAGATTATGATTACGATGAAACGTTTGTTCCCCGAAAGCTGTTCTTATTTAATGTCGATTCCTTCATGGACAGCCCACAGGTAAACACCATTATTTATTTATTTTTTTACATCCCCTGAGAGACGACACTCAAAATATATTTGCTTTACTTTTTTTCTGGGATTTTAACAATAAAACTGCTATTCCATCTTTTACAGAGTGACGTGCCAAATGAAATCGTGTCTATTAATACCCTTTGCTCGAGCATGCGTAGTTTGCAGGATAATCATGATTTTGTTACAGAGAAGGCTCGTTTTGCAGAAAAGGTATCTTTATAATTGACATTGATAAAAGAATTAGAACTTTGTTTTCAAAACTCTTTAATGAGATATAATCGTCTTTTCATAAACACATTCATTTTTTGTTCTTTTTATTTAAAGTAGTTTTAATTATTTTCTTCAGAAAGTCTTTCCAACAAAGAGAAGAGGCCTCAAAACTCGCATTTTAAAGTTCTTTGGACTTAAATGAAATGTTATGAATATGAAAGACTGTTAGTATTTTCGGGGGGGGGGGGGGTTAGAGTCGGAGCTTGATCTGTGAAATATTTTGATATATTTAGAATTGAAAATGTCACAAATATATTACATATCGAAAATTTTGTTTGTTTTTGTTGTTTTTTTTTCCGTAAGAAGATCAGTCACCGAAATCTGTGGGAGGTGGAGTTTCTAGATCTATTTAATTATAATGTACTATAGATATGTAATTAAAAACGCAAAGATACATAGTGATGTTTGAATTCCCTTTATTATGAATGTAGTGATGAACAAGCTAATTCAGAGAATTTGAGTCCCCCGTTTAGGGGAAAAAAGAGCATGCGCAGTTCCGGGGGGGGGGGGTCGGAAACCCCTGGATTTGTAGAATTATTAAATGTATACATGTATATTGAAGCAAATAAAGAATGCCAATATGGATATAAAGATTTGATTGCTTATTATTTAATATGTGTATAGAAGATTCTTTTTATATAGAATATTTATCACACTGTAATGATAATTTCATGAGTTTGTACAAGCCAGACGTCATAGCTTTTTCATTTCATATGCTGAATACTATCATTTAGTAAATCAAAAAAAAAAAAAAAAAAAAAAAAAAAAAAAAATTCAAAAAAAAAAAAAAAAAAAAAAAGAATTGTCCGGGATTTGAACCCGGTCATATGCTAAGCGATAGTCATTCCCCTAGACCACGGAGGCACTTGATTATATAAAAAATTAAATGCAAACATTAGGTCACATATAATGTTTATATTCACGTTCGATATTGTCAAAATTTTACACAATACATGGTGTCTAATTTAGCCTTTACTAAACAGTTCTAATAGATGTAATAAGAAAAAGTCCGCCGACAACCTGAATTATACGTAATAACTCTCCACATGCCCCTGTGCTAAAATAGTGCGACTTAAAATACAATAAATAATAATAATAAAAAAAATTGGGCGGGACACTTTGAGAGGGGCGAGAGAGGCCCTAGGGAGTTAAGGTATAAAATTTCATTGCAAAAGCTCAAAAGCTTCTTGAGATATCGCCCGGAAACGAAAGTGTTACACACAGACGAAAAGTATGAATTTATGAATTTACGACCTCGAACTTTGACATTTTGACCTCAAAATCAAAAGGGGTCTTCCTTAGGCCACAGGGAGTTGTTATGTAAAATTTCATTGCAAAAGCTCAAAGGACTCTCGAGATATCGCGCGGAAACGAAAGTGTTAAAACAGACAGAATTTATGAATTTATGACCTTGACCTTTGACCTTTTGACCTAAAAATCAATAGGATTCTTTTTCTTAAAGCCATAGGGAGTTGCTATGCAAAATTTCATTGCGAAAGCTCAAAGGGTTCTCGAGATATCGAGTGGAAACGAAAGTGTTACAGACAGAAATACAGACGGACGGACGGATGGACAATCTGATTAAAATCAGATCTTTGTTACGCTCCGAAATTCTGATGGTCGTTGTACAGCGACCATCAGAATTTCGGAGGGTAACAAAGATCTGATTTTAATCAGATTGGACGGATGGACAGACAGATCCAAATTAATATCCCCCACTTTCAGTGAAAGCGGGGGACAACAAAGTACAAAAATGAAATATGAAAGTCGTAGCACCAACCGTTCAAAAGTTATAGGCAAGGTTAATATGATATTTTGGATTGAAAAAAAAACCCAAACAAACAAACATATTATGTATATGCAAATACAAAATATATATGCAGTTCATTATAACGAGGAAGAGTGATATTTTTATAAGAAAGAATTGAATTTAATCCAAACCATTATTCTTTAAATCTGATGTACATACGTTTTTCAACATTGAGCTACATGTACCTGTTTTAAGCTTAAACATTGCATGTATTTTGTTTCTGTAGTAAATATAAGTCGAATACAACATTAGGTTATATTTTACCCTATCCGCAAATAAAGGGCCAAAATATGATTATAAACTGAAAACAAAAGATAATTGTTAAAAACTAAAGGGAAGCATAGAAATACTTTTATTTTTCATTGGTCTTACTATTAAACTCCACACTTGGGATAAGAAATCTTTCTTTAAATATTCACATAAAAATAGACTATGTATATAATTATATGTATCACAATTTTGAAGTGTAAGCATGAATAACATAGTATTATAATTGGTTCCTTAGCATGATTTATTAAAATAAAGAAATTCAGATCTATTGATATAAAGCAAACACATGAACATTACATTGTCATTGCTATCTGCCGTGGGCTCAACCTGTGGGTACCTAGCTGTCAGGTATCCGAATATTTTGAATACACCCCATTGTTTTATTACCTATACCCACCGGCAGATTTCACACCTTTAATCATCCCAATTCACACAAAGCAAATGCTGGGGGAAAACAAACACGAACACAATAAATGTGACATTTTTTTTTTTAAAAATCATTGCCTTAAACGGCACTGCTAAAAGCACACTAAACGAGGAGTAGCAATTCTTGAACTAGAGATATATCGTACAAAAAAATAAACACAACAGGGTAAACCCTTCTTTCTTCATGTGATATAAACTAACTTTCTTGAATTTTATGTGTTTAAGTCAAGATTAAAACATTTTGCACCACTCGGACCTTTAAACGTAGGCGGACCTTTTCTTACACGGGCCGGAGCTTTTCTTATAAAAGGCGGACCTTATATGTTATCGTATTAGGTCCCCCTGGACCTAAAACGAGGCGGACACTGGTGACTTCAACAGCGTGCGATTGAGGGTTGGATTACATAAATGTTAACATCGAGGTGAACATGGAGAATGTAAAAGTTATAAAACGAAAACTTTAAAGGGCCCTTTAACCCTAATTTTAGAGCCTAATTTTTGTGGCTTCAAATGAAAGCTCTTGAAATTATGGACAACTTTTATTCTACATATCTTAACAAAATAGTTTTAGTTAAAAAGATACAAAGGAAAAGATATTTAAATTTTTGCTCTTTTAGACGTCCTAATATTTGACCCCCTCTAGCGCCATATTGAACGCAGAAATAAAACAAAAAACAAAAACAGATGTGCACATTTACAAAATTTCTTCTTTTCAATTTCAATGGTATTAGTGCACCAGTTATTATACTCTCAGAGTCTTTGTCTGGAAACCAAGGCTCTAAAATTTCAATCAAAGGGGAATAACTCGTGAGAGGAAAGGAATTTCTTAAATGTACTACAGTATGTAAAGTCTAAACGCTCTAATAATTTGAACAAAATCCGTTCAAAAATTAGGAAGATATGAAACTTCAAAGTTGGCGTCTAGGAAAAAAAAGAATTAGAACTAGAACAAAGCTCGTTGCAAAGCAAAGAATAGGTCTTTCGTTGGAGATGTGGACAGGAAGTATTGACCATTGGTCGTCATGACTTAATCTCAGGTCATGAGCAATCTTGTATGAGATATCAACTTCCAATGTTTCACTAGTAGAGAGACGGTAAACGAATTTACAGTTTCTCTGTCAGTTACATTGAACTTGTCCAAATGACCTTGCATCGAGCTCCATAACACACACTGGTTATGAGCAATCCCAATCTGTGGGTTTCCGACTGGACAAGTTCACCCATCTTGTTTTAGAACCTGCATCGAGTCAAAATATGAAATCCTCCACAATAATTTATTAGGTTCAATACATTGATTTAAAGATTCATTGTGAATGTTTTATGTCCAGTGTGGATATTGAACAAGATGTGTTTGTGAAACTCTGATGCCCCCGTTTGGCAGCTTATGGCAAAGGTTAAAGATTCTCAAATGCAAGTCAAACTCCAAGGTAAAGGTCAAGAGATAAAAAAAAAAAGAAAGGTCGTGGAATGTAACTGTGAAATATGAAAGCCCTAGCACCAACTGTTGAAAAGTTATGGCAAAGGTTAAAGTGTTTTGAAACGTAAGTCAAAGGTTATGGCCAAGGATAAATGGCCTTAATTAAGGGTGCCTAAGAGAAGGTCTTGCCACAAGAAATATACATGTGAAATATGAAAGCCTTAGCACTAACCATTAAAAAGTTATGGACAATGTCCTTTTAGCATCCTAATTTTTTTATCACCCCTCTCTAGCGCAATTTTGATCGCAGAAATCAAAAATCAGAAACCGATGTGTACAACTACAATGCTTCTTTATTTCAAATTCAATATTACTTTGCTCCAGCTTTTATAGTCTCAGAGCCTTTGTCTGGAGACCAAAACCCTAAATTTTCAATGAAAGGGGAATAACTTGGAAGCAGAAGGGAGTTTCTGAAATGTATTACAGCATTTTGGAACAATTTAGCAACGTCTATAAACTGAAAATTTGAGCACAATCCGTTGAGAAATAAGCGAGATATGAGGCCTCAAAGTTAGTGCTAGGAAAAAGAAGGAAAAAAATCTTAACCAACAGATTCAGTAGAAAGTCTTCCATTGGAACGAAAGACCTTAATAATCTTAATCAACGAAATCAGTAGATCTTCCGGTTGGAAACGAAAGACCTTAACAATGTCACTCCATGTCTAGATGTAAACAGGATGTAAACAGGATCCACATTATGAACCTTCAAAGGTTGTTATTGAAAACCCAGTGGCAATTAAGTGTCATTATAAATTCTAAATATATATATAAGGTCATTTTAATTTGGGAAGAGATACACATTTGTGGAAAGTTTCAACAACACATTGAATATTTATCAAGACAAAAGAATAGCATTTGGAAGTGAACAATATAAAGTGTGTGCTTTCCTTGGTACACTACATTGGAATGAAATTGTAAACCGAGAAAAAACGTCTATTTCATTCAAGGCTGATCCAAAAGCCCTTTGAAGACAATAAAGGGAAAAAGAACTATAAAAAGAAAACATTTAATTTTAGAATTTATATGTTATATCAAACAAGTGTACTCAAAGTGGGGATATAAATAATAAAACCATATGCAGAGTTCTATCTCTACTTTTTATGCAACCCGTGCTTGTGCTATGCAGGTATCTGTTTATAGCTTCACTCTGTAGTCTTATTAGTTGGAGGTGTAACCTGCTACGTAATATGCTTAATTGCTGTCCGTGTGTACACGTATATTTAACCAGCTCAGCTCCGGTTTTTAAAGTACACACCAAGTTATCGTCCAGCATTATGTGCAAGTCATGTATAGAATACAAGAATGCCTAAGTACATATATGCTGAAATATACTTAGTAGTTTTCCTGTGTCTCCATTTTGGTAAGTTTTATTCAACTGTTGTTACATGTATACGAATGTTTTTTTTTTGTTTTTGTCGATTCATTCATAAGACATAACACGAGTTGATCTTTTTAATTCAGTGCAGAACGGCCAGGCACACAAACCAACTAAGGAGGCCGTTTTCGTGACGGCTCTGTACGACATTGGTCGGGAAAACTGGACACACTTTAAACGAAGTTTCGATGAATACTTATCTTATTTCAGGAATGTCCTGCGTTTGAATGTAAAAATGATAATATATTCCGACGAATCAGTTCAAAAAGTTGTGTTGGATGAAAGAAAAAATCTACATCACAAAACACAGTCATACTCGCTACCATTTACTGATTTAGAATACTACCGATTCAGACAGCATATAGAACATGTCCTTGTTTCTCCAGAATTCCGAGATTCCAACGAAATGCTAAATTATCCAGAAGCGTTTTCCTCAAAATATTTAATCTTGATGAACAACAAAGTTTCTTTTTTGTCAGATGCTGTAAGAAAAAATCCTTTTAACAGTACACATTTCTTTTGGATTGATGCCGGGTATGGACACGGGGATGATCTTACCAAATGGAAGAACTTTCAGCCTAGAGTTCTTTTAAGTAAACGCAACAAGATCACCTATATTGTATTGAACGATCCAGCGTTATATAAAGATATCAAAGACCTTCATAAAGTCCAAATAGTCCCTGCTTTTAATGGAGAGTTCTTTGGGGGTGATGCTGGGGCCATTTTGAAATATGAAAAACTCTACAAGAAAACTTTTCGAAAACTCCTCACGGAAAACATAGTGGATGATGATCAAAACGTGGCGTTTCATTGTTATAAAGAAAATCCCAATCTGTTTGAAAATGTTTGCGGATGCTGGTCTGATGCCTTTAAATTGTTTTCATAGAAGATGAGAGAGAGGAGCAACCTCGCTGTACATAAAGTTTGAAATCAAGTGATAGTAGTATCACGGAACAGTATATTTTTATCACATGATGTATCACATCACGTGATGACTTTTTATGTTTTGTATTTGATTTTTATACATGCATTTTGCTTTGTCTGTTTGTTTGTTTGTGTGTATGTGTGTGTGTGTGTGTTTTTTTTTTTATATTATTACAATTTTTAAAAGGGTATTTCTTGCATGGTGAATATAACTATGGAGAGGGAATTGGGCTGTTTCGCTTTGCGTTACTAGTACAGTGTACTTATTACAAAGATTGATATTTGATGAGGTGATTTCGACTTTATCATCTACCGAAATTCATGTTGATAAGCAATAAGATGACTGCTATTAGTTTGAAAGTATCTCCTACTCTAATTACTATCGTGTGCACTATTTTTTATAGTCAAATTGAAAGCGTTAAACCTCTTTGAATGAGAGTTATCTTTCCTTTTTCATATTGCCAAAACATGCTTGAATCTTGCATTCTTTTTTCTGATTCTGAATCTTGCATGCCTCGTTCCCCCAGTATTATACACATCTTTTTAAAGAGGGGGTTGTATATTATTGCAGCTACATATTGATATTTACATCCACTGAATATTATTTTCTTTATTTCATATGAAAACCATTGTCGTTTATCAGACAGTAAACACCCCTAAGCAAGCTTCTTGAGCAGCGGCTCTTCCATCAATTATGCATACAAAGACATACACATCTAAAATAAGATATTTAATATATTTAATTTTAATTGTTTTGTTTTTCTACAGATCTAAATATAAACAAATAAAATGCCTTTCTTTGTTTGTTAGTACGGGAATTAACGTTGCAGCTATTGCGGGAAAAAATACATAACCTGCGTAAGCGTTTTATGTTTTTTTTTCTGCAACAGCTGCGACATGCATTTATTCCTATACTAACAACCAAAGAAAGTATTTTATTGTTTAAATGAATAAACCCAGGGAAAGTTGTTGTAAATGAGACACAGAAGTCGATGTCCACAAAGAAATAAAAAGAATTCTTTGAGTCTCAAAATGGGCGGGGCAGGGGGGAGGCATGGGTATATACGGGTGAGTTAGGGAAGTGAGCACAATTATAGATAAGATGATGTAAGGGAATACTAATGATGTCGAAAATCTTCATAACTGAAAGTGAGGTAGGGATCTTCATTAGCATTTTTAACTATTTTCCTTAATATTTACACGGTTCTTGACGAACAGATCGGAGGGATGATCCCCTCCTAATTTGACATTGTAGATAAAAGGGTTTATTCATTTTTAGCAAATCCGAGCCGAAGGCTCACCTAAGCTTTTCTGATCAAAATTTGTCCTTTGTCTGTCATTGTTGTTGTTGTCGTCGTAAATTTTTACAATGTCTTCTTCTTTAGAACCACCAATTTCAACCAAACTTGGCACAGACTATCATTAAGTAAAGGGGATTCAAGTTTATTCAAATGTAATACCACACCCTCTCCCAAGGGAAGATAATTAAGAAATAGTAAGAACTGGGTGGGGTCATTTAAAAATCTTCTCAAGAACAACTTCGTCAAAGAAGAGGAAACTTACATGGCAGGTTCTTGTCATAGTGTTGATTCAAGTTTGTTCAAAGCGTGACCCCTGGTGGTAGGGTTGGGCCACTATGTGTGAACAAATTTTTATATGGGTACATGAGTAAGTATAATATATATATATGTATATATATATATATATATATATATATATATATATATATATATATATATATATATATATATATATATATATATATATATATATATATATATATTTTTTTTTTTTTAGTGCTATATATATATAGAATAAGACAATGTACGTTTTACTGCTTGTCGTAATTAATTAGCGATAATTAATTCGTTCAATTATGTAAATCGCACTTCACCATAGTTCACCCGATAGACCGGACGCAATTCATAGCGCTCCGGATTTCTTTGTTCAAGACTGCTTATTAACTTGAAATTAAACATGTAACACTGTAAATATTTAGTGTTTGGTAGTTTAGTAGTAGTGCTAGTTGTTTTTGTTTCTCTATTTCCTTTGTTTTTATGACTTCTTAACTTTTTCTTTGTCCTGAGGAAGGGGCAGGTCGTCCCGAAAATTTGACGATTATTATTGTCCGTGTCGTTGGTCATTTTTAGTGCTTTGTATATATATATATATATATATATATATATATATATATATATATATATATAGATATAGATATAGATAATATGTAAAATTGTGTTCCATTTCATTGCAAAAGTTAAAAAATCAATTTAATCAATTATATGCCAACAACCTGATCAATATGAATAAACAAGCAATATAACCTACAAATACTGAATCTATTTAATACATATGCCAGAAACATGCATACATGTACTCATTTAGCTATAGTACATGTATATATCTACATGTACTGCAATAATATGAGACACCAGCTAGTTTATATGAATTATGGTGCTATTATTGAAAAAAAGGAATCAAGAATAGAAGATGATTTAAAAAGAGAAAGAAAAGTAACATTTATCCTAAGATGACCCTTAAAATTCTTTATATATATATATATATATATATATATATATATATATATATATATATATATATATATATATATATATATATATATATATATATATATATATATATATATATATATATATATATATATATATATATATGACATATATATATGTATGACATATGAAAATGGTTCATTAGTCTTTACGGATTTTTCCGTATGGCAGCAAATAAATAATGAATAAGCACCCAAGATTAAAGTTAGTATGAATATTTCTGAATACACAAACCTAAAAATGCTGCATTTTTCAAATCAAAAAAGATTAGTCAATGCCCTCTTATTTGTATCCATAAATTTTGAAAGAGATTAAATCAAGAGCATTTTAAAAAAGGGACATTCCATATATTTGTATGTTTATCTTTTTTTCAATTTTGACTTGTAAACAGAAAGCAAGTTTTTCAAAAACTCCAGAAATGAAGCATGTATGACATATGAAGAACATGGTTTTTCTCGCTTATCATTTTAACATTTATGGGATTAAAAATGAGAAAGCAATTATATTAGCAAATTAAATTATTAATTTTATTCAAGTTTGTCCTCACAAATTAAAAATGTTATGCTGGGAAACGGACAACCAATAATATGAATATTGTACACATTCCCGACAATTCCTTTGATTCCTATTAATCAAGAATTTCCTACATTTAATTGTTAGCTATCTAAATTTCAAGGCTTATTACATTTCAACAGTTGAATACTGTAATTATTTTCATTACAATTTATAGATTTTAAGCGCGTGCGTGTGTTTTTTTCTCATCCTCCTCAAGTTTTCCTCTCACGCTAGAATCGAGCAGATGAAATAAATTTTACTGCTGTTGATTATTTAGGATAGTATGATTGGATTTTTCGGATTACATTTCATAAATGATTATATTTGAATAAGGAAAATTGCATTTTAATATCTATGTCCAGACTAAGGAAGTTGTTTTCTCTTTTGAGGAAAAATAATTAAGACAAACTCATCAAAACATTACAAAACGGCACAGATAGAGTTTTGTATGCAGATGTTCTGCCATATTGAATAACTACTTCATAATACACTTACATCTCTTTGATATGGGGCGTTCTTGCTTTCTTTTCTTTGTCCATCATTCTACGTCTGAAAAAGACAAAAATAGAATAAAAATAGACATCAATCATTTTATTCTTTTAAAGCAATATGCAGAATGCCTGTTTGAACACAGCAAAAAAAAAAAAAAAAAAATTACTGCAAGATTTTTAACATTGCGATAAGTCTCACGCAGGTGCAAAAGTGCATACAATTAAGAGGAATGAATAGCAATTGATGAGAAAACAAATGAAAAAATCATTATAGTGAGTAAATCAATTTATTGTATCATGATAAATATAGACAAAATATACATATTAGTTTCATTGAGATGATATGAAGACAGAATTTATAAAGAGGCACAGCATGCTCTTTTTTCGCGTTAATTGAGTTACAATGTACATGTAATACAAAACTGTTCAGATATACATATATAAGGACAAGCAGAAAAACCAGAAAGCAAAGTATATCTTAGAACATTGTAAAGTATAATTATATATTTCTTTTGGATTTCTACTAGTAGATATACATGAAAGTCTTAGTATATAAAATCAAACGGTAATTTCTGAAACTGGAATAGTTTTAAAGTTAAAAAAAATATCATAGTTCAAACGTTGCCAAATTGAACTTCGGTTATTTTGCCGCGTAAAAATCACCTGCTAACGCATTAATTTGATAGTAGACATTAGCTTGACTTCACTACAGCGCTGTTCCACGACGAATGTAAACCTATAGGGTTTGAGACAATGATTTTAATCAAAAAATAAACATATTAAACTATTTACAATGTACTTATTATAGAGTGCATTGACCTATAATCCAATCGGGATATGAAAGTGTAAGACTTTTGCGTAATAATAAAGAAACCTGGTAATCGGATGAAGGACAATGTAAGCTACCAGGATGTTTATCTATCTTGGGAAGTCGATACAGGAACAGTAATGGAACATTGCTAAAGTTATCTTAACATTATATTAACTTTTGCACAATATTGGGACGTCGGACTGAAGCTTATTAAAGTTTATGTTTCAATTACAATTTATTTTATAAAATTCCAGGATTTTGTATAAATTTATTGAATAACTTGTTTACTTGAATCTGATTTGTCTATTTCATATGTAAATGAGTATTATGCATTGTACAGTATAAAATACGATCTACGAAGCTCTTCGAGAGAGCCACTAAACGATCATCTGTACGACCTATCACTTTCTGTAATTAAACTTCTTGAAAAAGACTATTGGTCTCATTGGCTTACACGAATCCTATTCTGAACAATTGAGAAAAACTGCTGTGTTAATTTGTCCACTCTTTTGTCTCATTTGGTGAGGGATATTAATCTTAATTTTTTTTTTTTTACTTTTAACAGCAAATAAGTGCAGAATAATAAGTTGATCAAAAATAGTTTTAGTGTCATCATTATAAAACTCGAGATTAGTGAATTGGTTTGTATTAAGCCTGGACTTTTATGTAGACTACTAGACTTTGACCCGTGCGTGCACGGGTTGACATTGTTATGAATGCATCCATGTGCATATCGGACATTTACCAAGGGTATCCTAAGTAGGAAAGTAGGAACTTGAAAGTACTTCTTGCTGCAATAATGAAGCCTTTTCATGGGGGTGGTGGTGGTGGTGGTGGTGGTGGTGGGGGGGGGGTTACAACTAATCAGAAACATTTCAAAATAAATATTTTGATGTAATTATTCAGAGCATATATTATTCAGCATACTTATTCAAAATATTTAGTAAAGTCTGAGTTTACCGCAAACTTTAAAGTTTACTGACCTTGACCGATTTTATTTTGGGACAGCCAATGAGAATTTGGGAGCGGATCTTGAACTGAATATGGGAATTTTTCTTACTTCATACGTAAATAATGCAGCAAAAATAAAATACATACCTCATAAACATTTATATATCTGTTTAGTGATAACAAAAGTTAATCTACTGCAGTATTAAACGTTTGCAATCAAAGTCATTACATCACCTGAGAACTGTCATGGCTGCTGAAGAAGACAACTTGTTTTCACGCTGGTGTATTTTTTCTTGTGGCGATTTAATAAAACGTTAGTTTGTTTGCTACGATTAAATATAATTCATTTCATCAATGAATAAATATTTTTTTATGATCTTAATTTTGTCCCACCTCATAGTTTTGAGATTTACTATGCATGGATTATATTTCAAATGATCGATATTTCAGCAGCATTGATAGAATGAACTGTACGGGCCTCAAGGGCTGACTTCAGACTACCTATTATTAAAAGCGTAGTTATCACGACAACCTTTACATATTTAGAAGAACAGTTAGGGTGTCCCTTCTATATAACGTACTGAAGATCAATAATAATTTACATATTTAACTTTTTTTTTGAAAGTTAAAGAAATTTTTGGAGGTGAATTTAAATATAAACAATAAAATGCTTTCTTTGATGGTTCACGTGGGAAATGCTTGGCGCAAACATTGCAGAAAAAAATTACATAATCCGCTAATACGGGTTACATGTGTTTTTTTTTTCTGCAATGCTACTTTTATGCTAGTGTCATGCATATCTCACATGAACCACTTAAGAAAGCATTTTATTATTTAAATAACAGCTACGAATGCATGATACATATGCAAGGACATACACGCGGACAAACAGGCAGGACAATAAACACAAAGGCATACATAAAAGACAGGGGTACGTGTTGTTGACAACATGGCTATAGGATTTGACTGGTTATACCTGGGCCCCAGGTAACTCAGGGGGTGTTCACAGTACTGTTGACAGACCAGGGTCAGAGGTCATTACACAGTGTTACATGTATTTACATAACAAACCTATAAGCCTACAATAATGCTATTAATTTCACTACACTCTCGTAAGAAATATAATGTGAATTTTTTGCATGGAATCAAATATTTCTTTGCCCTTAGTTTATGTTTCATATTTACCGCGTTATAAATCTCAGCAGTGAAGGTAATAGTAAACATGGCGAACAAATTCAAGTTGCAATCATTTAGACACATTTCAAATTGAAAATATTGGTTATATTGACGTTATTTGATTATTTCGATTTATTTCAAAGTTAAGAAATGGAAATAATGTTATTGTAATTTTTGGCGGAAAAAGATTGCCTACTTCACTAAGATGTGATTCTAGCTGGAGTTGTAACACCCCCACCCCCACCCCTTCCCCTCAAAAAAGCATCAAAGAAAGGAAGAATAAAATAAAATCGGGTAGTTACATTATATTGTTCCTACGATCATGAGATTTTTGCCTCCGTTGAGATGGCCAGAGACATGAATTACATGTAATAAATGTGTCTCCGTGATGGCGAATGATTATGCACGTAGCCACAATATCACATTTGCATGGATAAACTCAGAAACGATAAATAAATACAAAAACGTGTAAATTTTCATTGGAAATTTGCTATGTATTCTCTTCAAATATATTTATGATTTCTTATTAGAGAAATTATTAAATAAAAAATATATATCTACTTAATATTTTTGTGATTTAGCGTGAATGTAATGCGCACGCGCAAGATTGTAAAATCCAAAAAATCCAGATGATTTCCGGAATTTTTTGTGGAATTTTCGTTGATTATTAAATAGCGAAGCTGAATTGAGAAAAATATAAACAAATTGGTAATCTTCAAGTACCAATGATGTTTAAAATATATAAAACAAAAGACAGTACTCTTCCGATTTATCGGTATTAAAGGCCAAAAATTTGAGTCTATAATTTTAATATAGTAGTATAGATTAAAGGTGACAAATGGATCTCCAGTGTTTGTGGTTTTTGTAGTAGAATACCTTTTGTTAGTGTATACTTTAACATCATTTTTCAGTTCCTGGCTTTTTCGGGGGGAGTTGGGGAGGAAAAGTAAAGTCTTTCTGAATTATTTGCCTCTTTTAAAATCAGTATTTTTTTTTCAGCAAGAAAAAACAGAATTCCGTCCTGTAGTTGTTACAAAATCTGTTCTACAAACTTTATCTCATCCTCACAATGTCAAGGTTTCGTGATTTCGTAACTCCACAACATTGTGAGGATGACTTTATCTAGATCAGAGGTTTACATTCTTAAGTGGCTAAAACCTTTGACATATCAGTTCTTAAGAGCCTTACTGCCTGATGTCAACATCACACAATGTCCTAAATGTAACAAGGTAATATATCAATATTCTACATGTAATAAAAAGTAACAGATATCAGTTATTCAGATTCCTACTGCCTGATGTCAACATCACACAATGTCCTAAATGTAACAAGGTAATACATCAATATTCTACATGTAATAAAAAGTAACAGATATCAGTTATTCAGATCCCTACTGCCTGTGGTTACCATCAATGTTCTAAATGCAACAAGGTAATATATCACTCCAAAATGTAATAAAATGTAACAGATATCAGTTCTTCATATCTTTTCTGCTCGATGTCACCATCACATCAATGTTCTAAATGTAATTAGGTAATACGTCACTGTTCTTAATGTGATATGTAAAATCATTACACGATTTGCATGTAGCAAATAATGTTTTTAGTCAAAACTATGATTCAAATTTGATAAAGTATTACCAGAATTAGGTAACTGTAACTCACTATCTCAAGCGTAATAAGATGTTACATTGTAACAGGAAAGACAGTCTTAATTGAAACAAGTTTAAGGTATCCGATCCATAAAAGGACATAATTTTCTAACCTTAAATATTCATCCTGTATTAAATACTTGAAAATTAATTCAAAGCATTTTAGAGTAGAAAAGGATTTACCAGGAGAAATTTTCAAAAATATAATTACCTAAGCAGTAATTAATTAATGAAGAATGCATTGAGGTCTATGGGGACAAGCAAATTTTTGAAAATAAAAAATTAAATACTAAGAATATCAAAAAATGCTTTGGTGGGAAGATGTATTTAATTATTAGGAATAGAAACCGATTGAAAACTATAATTTTTTACCAGATAGATTATTTTATAATTGATTTTTATTGATTAAAAGCAAAGCGGGATAACTCTTCAAGGGCAGGACAAGGTCAAAAGTTAGGATACATTCCGCTCTTACATATTGATACTAAAACATGAAGATTATGTCTACATATACTGAGTATTCAGCCAATATATATCTGTTATGCATTCAGATTCATTGAATCTGAGGCTATTATGGATCGGATATCTTAATTAAAGTTACCATTGTTACACTGATCTAAATGCAATACATGTAATGCCATTGGATTATAAGTCAGATTTTATTGCTGAGAACTTGATTTTATGTGATTTTGCAAGATTCTTTTGAGGCTAAAAATGGAGTTCTTGTGAATAATAACGAGAGGTAACTCGTATTATGATGTAGAAGATACACATATGCAACATATTATATAATGCTACACTGAATTAATGTGGTACATAAAAAATGCACTAGTACTTTCTGATTTTTATGTAAAGATGTATTTTCAAACCAACAAAAAATTCCAGCAGTTTTCTATTCTCTGTGAGAGTGTTGTGTTGATGTTACTCAGTAGATGTGAATTGTTCTGTTTTCAGTTGTTCCACACAAATGACTTTGAACTCCAATATCTACTGTCCATTCTGTAGGAGCACCTTGGATGACTGAAAAATTGTTCAACAAAAAAAAGGATCATAATCCATTTTATGAGAAAAAAGAACTAGTGATCACAAATCATGATCTAAACCAAGAAAGAAATCTCTGTATCAAAGTCCTGGTATTGCATCAAGTGTAGTATATGCATCTTTTTGAATTTCCCATTCAGTTTTAATGGCAAGCTGTTCAGATTTCCTCTTATACAAGTCTTGGCAAATCCTGTGATGCTGTTTCTTTAATGTCTTTGTTTTGAGTAATTCCATGAATTCTTTAATTGATATTTATATTTAAGTGTGATGAAAGGATTTTGTAAATTATATATTTTTGTAAAATTCACAGAATGTGAAAAAAATAGCATTCTTAGTAACTTATTTCTACTGTAAAATTAAATGTTGTACAATGTTAATATGATCCGAAAACAAAAAGAAATAAAAGATTAAAAACTTTTAGATTAATCAAATTTTATCCACTGATGCTAGAAAGAGTGCCTTTATTGAAGAAAAGGTATTTCTAGAAAGGTGACAAGAGGAGTAATCAGACCAATGCTTACAATATTTAAAAAAAAAAGGGGGGGGGGTGAAAGTGATGATAGATTAATTTTTTTTCCAAGTGAAAGACTGAAAGTAATTGTTTTACTGGAAATATTTAGACGTGATTCCTTATAAAGTAACAAGTATTTAACAAGCATTGCCCAAGTCTTTCAATGAATTTAAATATATATATATCAAACCTTGAATACTATTGTTGTATTTTTGACCAAAATAAAATGGGGACTAAACACTCTGTCTAAAATTAACATTTTAATATTGATTATGTCGGAAAGTATTTAACATGGCCATAGGAACGGGGGGGGGGGGGGGTCCTGTGGCCTATAAAACTGAAATTGCTTTCTATGTTCCTGTTTAATATTTTAGTTCACACACAAATTTTACTTGTAGAAGTAAAATATACCAATTGTAGTACGTTTCAGATTGATTTGTCAAAATTTTAAAGAGTTGTGGCATTTTAAAAAAGATTTCATTGTAAATAACGTCTTTAACAGAGAAACTTTAGATATTGATACTTGATACAAAGGTCATTTGGACAAGATTAAGGTCACAGGGTAAATGTTAATATTAAATTTAAAAAAGTAAATATTGATAATGCTACAATTTTAAAATGGAGAAACATTAGAAACACAGGTTTCTTCTAACCATGCTAACTGCGGTCGAAGATCAAGGTTTTGTGTTTTGGAAGATCGTTTTAATTCACTTGCCTGCTGTTTAGGTATAATAAGTATTTTGAATGTTTTTTTCAAATTTTCAAATATATGTCAAATTTAAGTTGCAAATGAAGAAGTAACATGATGTGTTTGTGAAGCACTGATGCCCCCGTAAGGCAGCTCAAGGCAAGGGTTAAAGTTGTTCAAATGTAGGTCAAACTCCAAGGTCAAGATTTCAACAAGCTAATTCAGAGAATTTGTGTCCCCCGCTTGGGGAAAAAAGAAGAGCATGCGCAGTTCGGGGTGTGTATGTGTCGGACTCCCCCCCCCCCCCCGGATTTGTAGAATTATTAAATGTATAGATGTATATTGAAGCCAATAAAAAGTGCCAATATGGATGTAAAGACTTAATTGCTTATTCTATAGAAGATTCTTTTTATATAGAATATTCATCAGACTGTAATGATGATTTTATGAGTTTGTACAAGCCAGATGTCATAACCTTTTCATTTCACTTGCTGAATACTATTATTTAGTAAATAAAAAAAAATATCCAAAAAAAAAAAAAAAAAAAATTGTGCGGGATTAGAACCCGGGACCTCTCACATGTTAATCGAGATATCGCCCGGAAACGAAAGTATTACACACAGACGGAATGTATAAATTTACGACCTTGAACTTTGACCTTTTTACCTCAAAATCAGTAGGGGTCAAGTGTGATATAGTAGTGATAACTGAACATAAGTTACCACCAAGATATGCCAAGTACATAGACAGTTTATATTACAATTATTATGCAATTAATAAGTGTGAACCCCAATTAAGTAATGAATTACATAGAAAAGCAGGTGTCGCAATATTACCGAAAAAGTCTTTTATGTTTGGTGTGAAAGAGATATCAACTGAATCATCAAGAATCATTGCTTTAGAATGTAGGACAAATACCAATGAGAGAAATATAAATTGTGGGAGCATATCTCCCAGAGGAAAATTATATTGAAATGTACAGAGATGAACTTTCAAAATTACAGAATTTTTACGATTGCTACTCAAGGTAAGGGCATGTTATATTAGCTGGTGACTTTAATGCTAGTTGCTTAGAAATAGATGATGGAAGTTGTAATTTTTACAAATCAAAAGCACTAAGGGATTTCGTAAGGCGAAATAACCTTAATTTTTTGTTGGGTAGCATACAAAAAGTACACATTTACGGTTACCCAGACCATGTTAGATTACATTTTTTCAGATGCTTATATGTACATGTGTTTCAGATCCTATGAAATCCTTGATGAAGGGGCATTCTCAAGTACGTCTGACCACCTCCCCATTATATAAGTATTTAATATACAGAGTAACCAACACCATCTTACTGATATTAAAAGCAAATCACTAGCTTAGCACAAAATTTCTAACGATTCTATACTGTCGTACCAAACTGAAGTTTGTCGTCAGCTAGAGATAGGAAATAAAGAACCAGAAACTCTTTCAGAAATAAATGAACTCTATGGATCCATTGTTAAATGCCTAATTTCAAGCGCAGATACTGTTATTCCTAGATCTAAATTTAACCCCCATGGTAAACCATACTGGACGAAAGAAGTGAAAGAGACCCATGCGCAGGAAAGGAGTATGAGAAACATTTGGATTGAGGAGGGAAGACCTAGAGGGATGCATTATCAAGCGTATTTCAACTATAAACGTGCCAAAAGGCATTTTCGGAAATGCCAGACATTTGCTTTTCGAACAGTATATCAAAAACACTTATACTGACATTGACCAAGCAGCTAGGTGTGATACACGACTATTTTGGAAACTGATAAGTAGAAAAAAAACCCGACGCGATAAGATTTATCCAGAGATAATATACAAAGGAATAACTGCAACTACACCCGAAGCGGTAGCTGATGTTTTTGCAGCATATTACTTAGACATTTACACTCCCCACAGTGATAGATGAAGATGAAAACAAAATACAGGTGGATACAGAGTATGGAAATATCAAATATGATAATTAAATGATGTACGTCTTGAGTTCGAAATCTTGGAATCAGAAATATCTCAAGCTACCTGTGTACTAATGCCCTTAAATTGCGCAAGGCGCCGGGTGATTCAAGTAGAACATCTAAAATATGGCGGTGTCGCAGTTACGCATCAACTCTGCAGACTATTTAATGGTATCCTGAAGGTCGGACGGATTCCTACAGAATGGAAAAGGGGTATCGTAGTTCCTATTTACAAGGGGGATAACAAGGCAAAAAAACTCTCCAGATAGCTACCGACCGGTGTCTCTACTGTCGTGTTTGTTAAAACTATTTGAAAAAAATATTATATAATAGAATAACAGAAATTAGTCTCAGTAAAATCAAATTTCCAAACCCCCAACAGCAGGGATTTCAGAGGGATCTGAGCTGCATTACGGCAGGTTTTAACTTACAAGAAACAATTGGGCATTTCAATGATCATGGCAACACTGTATACACTGCATTTTTAGATTGTAAAAAAGCACACGACACAGTTTGGAGAAAAGGTCTTATGGTAAAACTGCGTAAATTGGGTTTAAAGGGTAAAGTATGGGAAATTATAGATGACTGTCATTGTGAAACCGAAAGCTTAGTAGCTGTTAATGGGCACATGTCCCAATGTTTTGAAATAAAACAGGGTGTACGGCAGGGAGGTGTACTGTCTGGCTTTTTATATTGTGTTTTTATTAATGATTTATTGAATTCATTAGCGTGTGTAAATAAAAATTTCGGTGTATATAATGTAACATCAACAAACCCAGCCTTAGCTGATGATGTAGCATGCTTAAGTTTAAGCCCGAACGGGTTACAAAAAATGTTGGACATAGCATATAAGTATTCTTGTTTATGGCGCTTTTCATTTAATGCGCAAAAATCATGTATTGTTGTTTATGGTAAGGGCAAGCCCACAACACAGCAAGTTTGGAAACTAGGTGGTGAAAACATTCCGTCGAGTGACAGCTATAAACATTTGGGAATCATCCAACATTGTTGATTTAAATCCAGTGGCCGAACAACAAATAGCTGTGCACAACAAAGGTAGAAAAGCATACTTTGCGATACGTAATGATCTGTCCAATAATACCAACCCTTTAACCCTTGTTAGTCTATACAGGAAAATTGTGTTACCTACTGTTTTATATGGATGCGAGCTGTGGAACAATTTAAAACAAACGGATTTACATCTCCAAAGTAACTTTCAGCATTTTATGACAAAAGATATTCAGCATCTTAAAATTTCTACCAGATCAGATACGTGCAAACATCCCATTATCTCAGAAATAGACAAGCGAAAACTATTATTCTTTGGGAAACTGTGTAAATTAGACATTAACACTCTAAAAAAGCATCTTCTTGGCAAGATTATATGATTTCTTACAGAACAACAAGAAACATTTTTCTGGTTTTATGAAGGATTTGTTCGAAATATTGATGAAATACAATTTAATACAGTGCCTACAGCTGTTTACTGAAAACGGACAATTTCCCGAGAAAGGAACGTGGGAAATTATTGAAAAAAAGGCGATCCATCACTTCCAAACTGAGGCTTGGAAAATCCGCACAGAAGCAGACCCCGACTTCAGAATGTTTAGAATCCTTCATAATATAGCGTTAAACCTATCAAAATTTGGAAATTTACCCTTTCGTTCGATGATGTCCCATACATCAAATTTCTCGCCAAACTCTGGACTATCCCACCTTCGTCTACGGTACAAATATGTAGTTTATGTCAAAATGTGTATGATAATCTATTTCAGCATACTGTGTTGGGGTGCCCACTCACTAGTCATATCAGAAATGCTTTCTTTGACAACATAGTAAATAACTTTGACTTACACTTGTACGTAGAACTCTCACAGTCAAGCAATGATGTGTTGTATTTAATGTTACTAGGAAGGCTCGAACCAACTTCTTTAACAGATATAAATGACATTAAAGAATTTATTTGTACAAGCTCAAAATTTATTTGTGGTGCCACTGCCTATTATGGCAAGGCTACTCAAAATGTTCAAAATGTCCACTAACAGTAGGATTATTTTTCCTTTTTCTCTCTATTTTTTCTTTCTTTTCGTTTCTCTTTGACATGTATATATGTTATTTTCACCTGTCGTATTCATTTTCTATGATGTTCTTTATGCATTATAATATTTAATTTGTATGTATCGGAAATCTCCGAAAGGGGGAAATAAAGATTGAATGAATGAATGAATGCGTGGCTCTCTTTTTTTTTATTGAATGGCTCTACTGCTTAACGGAATGATTGTAATTTTCCCAGAAGCGTGGCTAAGGCCTGCTTCAAGGTGAATATTTACTCAAATTGCACTGATGGCCCAACGGTAAGTCAATTAACACTATCCATTCAACAGCTATTGTTAGAAGAGTAGAAAGTAGAGTAGCACCATGCAAACAAGTAAAGGTTACATGTAGGTTTTATTAACAGTACGCATTTGAATAAAGCACCAAACGAACCTTATATGCAATGAGAAAATATGACATACCGCGTAATGCGTAGAACAGCAAGGGTCTCATGATGCAAACGCATGTTGGCTAACATTCAACGCAACAACACGATATCTGAACAGGATAAAAATTATAAATATATAAATTAAAATTTAAAGTAAACTGAATGCATACAAGGGAAAGTGAATGTCAAACCCTTATTACATACTTGGTCAAATAAAGAATATTTTATAGACCTCCTCTCAGCATGTGGATAATTTAGATACTTTTCATAACGGTACAACAAATAATATTCAACTGGGATTTCAAGCTGACATATTATCTTCGTTGCATGTAAGTAAACATATAAGTATTGTTCTTCAAGCATATAAAATCCTTCTTCATTAAATACGCAAACAATGCAATGATCTAATTGTGAAATGGGAAGCAGTATTTTCTGTTGTGTGAAGATATCGCCCGTATTATTTTAAATTGCATTCATTTTTGCATAAATAAACATTTCTGCTATATCCATTTTATAAGTAAAAAGATCAAGAATAAACATTTAATAATTTATTTTAAAATAACTATAAAAAAATTCTCTTTATTGTAGAATAAGTATTTTCCTCATTATTTTTATTGTAAAAACTATGAAACATCAATGTATAAGACATATATATAATTTATTTTTCGAGGCCGAAGTGGAACTGAGTCAGACAGACAAGAAGTAAATAAAAAGAGAGGGAGAGAGTGGGGAGGGAGACAGGAAGGGAGAGATAAAGCAAGTGGGGAGAGAGAACGAGTGGAGAGAGAACGAGTGGGGAGAGAGAGAAAGAGGGTGGGGGCGTGAGTGGAGAGAGAGCGGGTGAAGAGAGTTAGTAGGGAGAGAGAGACAGTTAGTGGATGGAGAGGGAATGAGCTTAGTGGGGAGAGACAGTGGAAGGGGAGAAAAATAGTGAGAGTAGGTGGGGAGAGAGAGTGGTGTTTCAGGTTTTGCAAATACAACTGAGCTGACTTTTTGTTGTATCTTATGTTGTAAACTTTGCTTCTCTGGTATGGGTACTTCAAAATTTACTCTTATTTTGACACGCTTGATAACATACTTCTACTATATTTTTTCTACTTGTATAAAACAAAATATTTAACTTGAATGTTTTGCAAGTTAACTTGAATGTGTTCATTGTGTTGCAACTTACCGATCAGTTCTCTATATGTTTCCAGTATTTATATATAAAGCCGCGCAATTCACAAGTTTACAAAAGTAAATTCTACAAAGAAGATGGGTGAGCATGACGAGCAAAAAGCCTATAGTGTGACAAACATGAATGTGAAAAATTAAATGTCAATTATATCAAAAGAACAAGGTTCACTTAGGGCATTTTTTGGCCCTGTGAGTTTCTGAAAAACTAAAACTGCTTAGTTTTAGTTGACAATGCATTAAATTTCTTTTAGACATTTGGCGATTGCGAATCTACCAAAAATGACGTAATTTTCTGGCTAGTCAATGCATTATGACGTCATCAAATGCGTCATTTTCCTCATATCCTGAACAATTCTACAAAAACAGCCAATTTTTAAAGCTGTTTTTCGATATTTAATATAGAGCGCAATCTCTGATCTAAAATATGCAATTATTTACTGATAGAACCGTTTCTGAGGATTACAAAACATGTTTTATTTTTTTAGATCAGAGGGTGCGCTCATATAATTTTTCTTCTCAGAAAGTACTTAAATATACCTGTTTTCCTTAAAATTCAAAAACATTGCAATTTCATAAAGCTTGTTTTCAAAGATCTGGACTTTGAGGAGAAAATTTTTTATAGGAAATGAAAGCCCTAAGTCTCTACTTTATCTTGATGTTTAAAATAAAGCATAAGGTGTTAGTCAATAAATTGGTATATCTACAGGGCCATTTTATGCATAAAGTGAACCTTGCTCTTTTCCTTGGTATTTCATCTAACATTAAAATATACTTTAGGTAAAATCTCTACAATTTGCAAAAATCTCACAAAGATTGAAATTATTTGCGTATGAAATATTGTACACATACTAAAGTGGGCAAAAAAGGGTCATTTTCTCATACTATAACACTATTTTTCTACAGGAGTGGGTCTTCGCTCCATTTTTTTTTAAAGTTAATCCTCGAAGTTTGCCTAAAAATACAAAGTCTCGTAAGAAAATGATACTCAGAATTTTTATTGCTAGGGTTCGAACCCCACGAATACAACATTATTTTTTTCAATAAAAGAATAAATTTTGCCGAGAAAATTTTCCTTTTCAATAGTCAACTTCCTTACTTATGCAGCAATATACCCTTATCAGCTGCATACGGGGTTTATATCTCTCAGTTGATTCGTTATGCAAGAGCATGCTCTTCGTATTTCTAAAACGAGGTAAGTTATTGACAAACAAGTTGATGAAACAAGAATATCAACAATCTCGTTTAAAGTCATCATTTTGAAAGTACTACGTTCGATACAATGACCTTGTCAGCAAAATAAATCTATCATTAAGCCAAATGCAGACTGACTTTTTTATGCAAATTGTTAGGCCATTATTTTTACACTGAATTGTCGATTGAATTTACCGTTATTTCCCGATGTATGTGACCGGTCGACAGGGATGCTCACTTCTTCATGCCACCTGATTCCACCTCTGATGTTTAAGAGGTCTTTGTTTGCTCTGCTCCTGATTTTTTATTGTTTGAATGGACTTTTGAGCTTGAATGTTGTTCTGTATCACCATATATTATGATATGAATTATTTATACTGAAATAAATATGAGGTACAAACGACAACTTGAAGAAGAAAGAGATAATTATTATGCTCAGAAGTGTAATGGAGCTTATGTACGATCTAGAGCTTTGTGGATAGAAAAGGGTGAGAAAAGTAACTCTTATTTTTTAGGTCTTGAAAAAAAGCAGCAAATAAATAATGCAATAACTAAAATCAAGGATGATAATGAGTCTGTTATCAGTGACAATGATAATATTATGAAATGTTTGTTTACTTTTTATAGTTCATTATATACTAGTAAGAAGATTTCTGATAATGAAATAGAAAACTATTTAAAAAATGTTAACTGCGAAAAGGTTACAAAGGCCGAGAAAGAGTTATGTGACATGTTGCCTACAAAATTAGAATGTGAAGAAGCTGTTCTTAAAATGAAAAATAACAAATCCCCTGGTCAAGATGGCTTAACAGCAGAATTCTATAAGGTTTTTTGGCATGATATAAAGGAAACATTCTTTTCCTCTTTACTTAAAAGTATTGATGATGGTATTTTGCCTTTTTCGCAAAGAAATGCTGTGATATCCCTGATATATAAAAAAGGAGAGAAAGAAAATCTTAAGAACTATAGACCAATTAGTCTTACAAACGTTGATTACAAAATTTTTGCTCATGTTCTAGCTAATCGTTTGCAAAAAGTTGCTAGTAGAATAATTAGTAGTGAACAAAGTGCTTATATCAAAGGTAGATACATTGGGGAGAACGCGAGAATAATATGAGACATATTTGAATATTGTAACAATAATGATATTGATGGTATTTTGCTCTTTCTCGATTTTGAAAAAGCTTTCGATTCTGTTGAATATAACTTCATGTACAAAACTTTAGAAAAATTTAATTTTGGTGAAAATTTTATCAAAATGATAAAAACATTATAATCTAAACCAACCTTTAAAGTTAAAAATAATGGCTGGATGTCAAAATCATGTGAAATGCAAAGAAGGAATTAGACAAGGCTGTCCTGTGTCAGCACTTTTATTTATTTTCGTGCTAGAAATACTAGCAGTTCAGCTTAAAAATAATGAAGAAATCATCGGTTTATCGCCAGGTGATAATGGAAATTTAAAAATCGTACAGCATGCCGATGATTGCACTAATTTATTGAAAGACACTTATTCATTGAAAAAAGCTTTAGAAACAATACGTGAATTTAGCAAAGTCGCAGGCCCGAAATTGAATATGGACAAAACAGAATGTTTATTGACAGGAAAATTTATTGAAATGTATTTAAATGAAAAATATATTTGTGGTGTTAGAATTGCTAAAAGTCATGTAAAATCATTAGGTGTATATCTCGGTCATGATAAGGATATCTGTTATGATATGAATTGGACAAATAAATTAGAGAAACTTGAAAGAATACTGAGTGTTTGGAGAAGGCGAAACTTAACGATCTTCGGAAAATGCACTATAATAAATACACTAGCATTATCTAAATTGGTATATAATGCTTTTATTTTGTCAAATCCAAAAAACGAATTCTTTAAAAATGTATCAAAACTTGTATTTAATTTCTTATGGAAGAAAAAAGATAGGATAAAGAGAAATACGCTAATTGGTAAAGTTGACCAAGGTGGAATAGGTATTGTTGATGTAGAGAGTAAATTTACTGCAGCGAAGACTTCTTGGATAAAACGAATACTAGATAAAAGAAGTATAATATATAAAATGTTGAATAATATTCTTAATCTTAAAAACCTATCAGTTAATGATATTGTTAAAACAAGTGTATGTAACTTTGAAAATACTGCTTTTTTTAAGATGCTAAGAATACCACTTTTCTATGGTGAAGTCCTTTCTGCTTTCAATAAATGTAAAAAAGTTAAACAAATTTGTGCTTTACAGAGAGACCAATTTTTATCGGAATTCATTTGGAACAATAATCTGTTTCAGTATGATTCTAAACCTCTTTGTTTTGAAAACTGGATAAAAAGTGATATTCTATATGTCAAAGATCTTTTTGATAATGATGGAAACTTCCTTAGTATTGAACACTTTTATAATATACTGGAAAAGAAAAACAATATACTCTGTGAATATATCATGATAAAGAAGGCACTCAGAGAATACAAAAACAATTTTGATTGTACATATGCAAAATTGATTAATATTAAAAACGAAGTGTCATTTTTATTTAGAGATAATAGTGTAAGAACTGTAGCAAACCTTAAATGTGATTTTTATTATTCAATTTTGGTAAACATAAAGTTTCAACGATCAGTTTATGAAAATATGTGGCAAAAGACTTTTGATCTTAGTTACAAATATTTCTGGAAAAATGTATATCTAGCTAAAATTAAGTATATGTATGAAAAAAATGTTGCTGAATTCAATTATAAATTATTGAATTGCATATTGAACAATAATTTAAATGTAAGTAAATGGAACAAAGATGTAGAACCTTTTTGTGAATATTGTATGGTTGTTGAAGACACTGAACATCTCCTGTACAGGTGTAAACTTTGTGAAAATATTTGGAAAAAAATTAGTTTGTTTTTGGGTTTTGAAATCACATGGAAAATACTGGTACTCGGTTTTTACAATGAAATCAATTTAAAAACAACTAGATTGAATAATCTATTGTCATTCATTTGTTTTACCATTTATAAATATAAAATGAAATGTAGATTTCAAAAAGAAAACATGTATATAGAAGTTTTTCGAAATAAGATAAAAAAATTGTCTTTGTTCACAAAACGTGATTCTAAGGAAAGCACATGTAATTAATGATAATCTGTATCTAGAAGTAGGCAATTATTTGTGATTTTGATTTATAAATTTCTATGCAATGTATGTATTATGATTTTCTGTACACTGAACTATTTATGTACCATGTTTTAATAAAAGAGAAAAAAATGATATGAATTATTTCCCGCTTACGCATGACATGCGGAGATCTAGATGGGCTTCGGTTTTTAAGGTCCCAGCCAAGAAACCATTGAATTAAATGCCAAAGGAATAGTCACTATCTACATGTATGTTAAAATATCTTGGTTTGGCACGGCACCAGAAAGATTGGACAATCGAACCCTGAGCTCCCATGGCGTACGAAGCTATCTCCCATAGACACTAGCTATAGGCTACTGTGATCAGTGTCTCAGTTATTGAGAAATAATTTAATTGCAATGATATCAAATTTTTGAAAATAGCCACCCAATAAATGCAGGTTCGTGACAACGTTTCGTACGGGGGTATTGATATTTTGAAAAACAAGAAGTTAAGATATAGCTAGAAAATAAAACATTAAAAAAAGTGGTACTGATACTCCTCCAAACTTTCTCATTATCAAAATTTGACAAACTGTAGACTTTACATTTGCAGACTTGTGAATTGTCTTTGTTTTTGTTTAAAGAACTCGGCAATATAGATAGCAGAAAACATGTATAGGGGGATGAAAGGATAACTTACAATACATGCAAGTTAAATGTCTTGTTGACTACAAGTAGACGAAGTGTACAAGTATGATATCAAGCGGGGCAAAATTACAGTAAATTCTGAAGTTGTATGTTCGGAACTATATATATGCTAAAATTAATCGTAATTACCTACTTACATGTGTAGACTAAGAAGCTTCTACAATTGCAAGATCGGATTTACAAACTTACAAGACTTTTTCTCGTGACAGCTGCCTTTTTACTTCTTTTGTTCAGAAGAGGATCGAGCGTGGGTGGGAGATCTCCTTACATATATGTAGTAAATGAAATAGTACCCTCCAGGGTAACCCGAATCCCTTGTTAGATTTTAAGTTTATGCATAGGAAGGTTTTGTTTTGTCCTTTTTTTGCAAACCATTTTATACGCATACCGTGACATGGGGCCTCGGTTTTTAAGGTCTCATCTGAATGACCCGCAACTTTCACTTCAAACTGCCCAGCGCTTGGCGAAGGAACAGTTGCTACCTATTTGTTATCGACTTAGGTCAGTCGCGGCCGTGATTCGAACACACGACCTTTCAACCACGGAGCGAGCGCTCTACCGAGTGAACTACATTTACCGTGACGGTAACCTCTTATAGAATAAGAACAGAAAAGCGTTGACATTCGCTTCGTGATAAGGAAGCCTGGGTTCGATTCTCGTTCGCTATGCCGCGTCAAACGTAACACGTTTACATAGTATTCTACCTGTTCCTTCGCCATTCAAGCGCCCTGTACTAGAAATCAGGGTTCTTTCGGTGAAACCATATAAATCGAGGTCCCGTGTCACGGTAGGCGTTGGTACGATAAAGAATCGTTACTGCTCAATGGCCCTGGGTGCCGTGTTTAGGTTTTAACTTGAAGCTCTTCACCAGTGTATGGTGACGCCTCTATACGAGTTTTGGAAGAGGCGTCTTTACTCATCATTACCACGCACCTAGTTTATCTAAAGCGAAGAGAGGACATATGTGATCATTAGAGTCACGCTCTTACATCGGAACCCCTGATCTGGGACCAAAAATATCACAATTTAGGAAAAGGCACTTTTTCTCAACATTACCACGCACCTAGTTTATCTGCTATATATATAGGGGAGAGAGGTCATTTTCACTATATGATCATAAGAGACCCGCTCTTACTTTAGAACTCCTGACCCCGAGACCATGAATTTTACTATTTTGGTAGAGGACTCAATGGTTAATGCTTGATGTCCAGAGGTAAAGAGGGTTTTTTTGAAATTGCACTAATTTTGATGGTTTTAGATTCTCCCCTTATGTTCCAGGGGAGCAATGACCTTCAGTCATTGATGGTACAGGCTAAAATTGTTTAAAATTCATTCAGCGGTTCAAGAGAAAAAGCTGAAAAAGTTTGAAAGCTTACCATCGATGCATGTCGCACGAAAGACGTTGGACGACGACCGACAAAACCTGATAGAAATATATTTATACTTCTCCAATAATATACATATATATACTCAGTACTCATGGGAAACAAGTAAAAGACATACCACATACATTGTACATGATGATAGTATTAGGAAGTGGCGTTAAGAAGGGAGAATGTACTTTGCTCCCCAACATACATCTGAGAGTATAAAAAAAAAAATCAGGAAACGCAATTATTTCTGGGCCTTCGCTGCCCCCCCCCCCCCCCCCAACCATGGGATGAACGTGTATTTTTTTTTCTAAAGGTTTTACAGTAAAACTTGTCTAATCCGGACACCACTGGTTCCATAGAAAATGGCCGGATTAGACAACATTTAAAACAAATGAATCTACTGAAATGGACTTAAAGTTAACGTCGTATTAAGAAAGATTTCGGATTATACATCCGGATTAGACAAGTTTTACTTGCATTATATAATATAGTTAAAAGGTAGGGGGTCAGATTTCTGTGGGGGTCATTTTTCAACGTGTGTGGAGTCGTAGAATTACCGGTCTGGAAGGGTTTTCTATGGTCGAAAAATGACCCTACTTGCAGTAGAATATTGACCGGGGGTCACTTTTCCACGTAGAAATTTGACCCCCCGGTCAATATTCTACGGGGTCACTTTTCGTGGTTACACCGGCTCTTATTGAAAACACTGTGACTTACAAATTACACCCCTCTGTTTAAGGTGTTCCTTAGTCTGCTATTGGTAACATTCCTGCAGCGGCCAGAAGTTAAGTCAACAATATGCAGCCTCTTTGTAGTACCAAATTCAAATGATAAGTATGAAGATATTGATCTTATGATGTGTGAAAGCCAGAGGGCTCTAAAGTTCGGATTGTAATATTATAATTATCTGATTATCAAACTGATCTGAAAAGAATTCTCAGGATTCTAAAGGGGTTTAAATGATATATAATTCTGGAAATGTATCATTTCCTCTGTTTTCTATTTCAATACTTTAAGCATTGGTTACGTAATAAAATGTGCATGAAAAATAATAAGTTACTTTCAACCTTGCTGTGGTACATGTATGGTTTTATAAATAAAATTTGTAGTAAACAGAAAATTGCTATAGCCTGTTTCTTTTAAATACATATAGCATGAAAAAAAAATGATTTTCCATACCTTTCTGATAGATTTTCATGATTTTAAAAAGGAAAGGGGTAGGTGGGTGGGTTGAAAATCACTAGCTGCAGATCTGTAGCTCTCTGCTCTGAAAAAATTGGTATGGACGACCAGAGAGCTACAGTGCCACCCATTGAAAAAATTGCATATTTACTGCGCACGAAAAAGTGCGCTGTTTCACGATTTATTTCCCCGTATATTTAAACTACCATCTCAAAATATTACTTCCCGTGTTTTCCTAACATATTCTATTACTATTTCCACATCAAATCATTTCCCATAATCGTTGTTATAGCTCACTGGACTTGAAACTGAGACCACCCGATATTACATCTAGCTATTGAAACTACCACTTTAGATGGCAAGATAATTTGGTCCAACACACTTCGAGCTGATGTCAACTACAAGAGTAGTTGATAGGGGTCCAAGGGATTTTTTAAAATCTAACTTTTGTACAGTTGAGGTAAGAATTTGGAGAAATAAATACAGAGCCGAGTGCAACTTTAAGTGCGCAATAAATATACAGTTTTTTAATGGGTGGCACTGTAGCTCTCCGGTCTATCAATATTTTTTTCGGAGAGCTACAGTTCTGCAGCTAAAAAAAATTGCATCCTACTGAATCTTCGCTTTTATGATAATTACTGCGAAGACTGGAGTTCAGTCACCCAATACGCTGGTAGATTTTTTTTTTTTTAGATAAATGTGTTTACCTTACATGGCTATTGTTATTATTACGCACAACGGATCTTACCACAAACGATGAAGGATATCTGCTCCTCAGCCAGGAACGATAACTCTTAAATTTATTTTTTTAAAATTTCAGCGTGAAGCTTGAAATGGAAACCTTTTCATGCAACAATTTTCATTTTATGCATCTCAAAATGATTCAAGCTTCTTTGACGTATTAGAAACATCCTTGTAAAAAGTTGACGTTTGTGTCCCATAGAAATACAAAAATAAATTAATTCTTAAAGAAATCGAAATTTCCTTTAATCTAGTTTTATATACCAAATTTTATTAGCATGATATGAAATTAGAAATGATTGTAATGTCTTGCAATGATAGGACAAGCTTTTTACACTATGTATCATATAACTACTGAAGTAAAGAGAGGAACTAAAACACTGTTTAAGTATGAAAAATTTTACTTTAATTTTCGTATTCCTTCCTTTTGTGTCGTACATTCAGCTGGGAGAAACAACCGTGTTAACAACTACTTAAATTTTAAAAAAGATTTTAAAAATCAATACAGAAAAGTAAAGTTTCTACGATGTTTTGCATATAAGAGACTGAAGGAGGAGCTTTTATTATAGAGGCAGGCCGGACCTTATATATTATCTTTTTTTTGCCCCCCCCCCCCCACCTTTATATGAGGCGGACCAAATATTATGCAACACCGGACGTATTTCATAGAGCTAGGTCCGGAATTATTTCAAAGCAATTGGTTTTTAAACTTTTAAATTAAACATGAAAGGGGTTGGGAGTTGGTAGATTAGTTGTAGTGCTAGTTGTTTTTGTTTATCTATTTTCTTTGTTTTTATGATTTTTTTTTAAAATTTTTTCTTTGTCCTCAGGAAGATACAGGGCGTCCCAAACATTTGACAATTTCTATTGCACATTGTGTTGTACCTTGTATGCCGCACTAAATGCACGAAAAACACTGCAGCTAGTACCAGTAACTTAATCATAGATTGCATGACATCGAATCCATACACTCAATGCAAAAAGACTAACGTATGCCCGAGGGCTCTGGCTATATGTCATGAGAAAACAGGTGAATGCTAGCAAAATTAATGTTAATGGTTCACTTTCCCCCCCAGAATTTAGAGCTTGCAGTCAGCAGGAATGTCAATTATTCTGAACGCATCGCCGCTGCATTGCTTAAAACGTAGGAGCAACCGGAACTTGGTTGAATATAATAATTAAAATCAACTGGACGTTGCTCTTTTAATCCTAAGTTATGACCACAGGCACTTGACGTTTTAAACTTTTCTCTTTATTAATAAAAATATCCCCATACTATAATAATAACAAGGTACGTCACGGTCGCCATCTTGAAGTTTTCAGGTCAACTACATCGCCTCGATTTTTTGCCTACAACATGTTTAAAATCAACGGAAACAGCCATCAACGTTAATTACTTACTTTAAATATATCTCAACTTTCGGATTTTTCCACTGAAATCACGTTACATCCATCCTATTTATTCAAATATCACTCCAAACTCAGTCTACTGCTTCCCATTCAGTAAATCGCAGAAAAGGGAGGCCGGAAGTGACATGAAGTGAAAATTAAAATCCCAATTATATAAAAATTTTCTTTGATATTTCATCTAACATTAAAGTATACTTTATGTAAAATCTCTTTTATTTATATAAATCTCACAAAGACAAAAATTATTTGCCTACGAAATAGCATACACATACTAAAGAGGACAAAAAGGATCATTTTCTCATACTTTAACAAATTTTTCGATTTGAATGGGTCTTCGCTCCTTTTTTTTTGTGAAAGTTAATCCTGAAATTTTGCATAAAAATATAAATTTTTTGGTTTACAAAAACATGGAGCAAAGACCCACTATACCTTAAAAGTACACTTTTATGATAAAGCATTCGCATCTTTCCGAGAAATACTTGAAGTCCATTAAGTCAAGGATCATATCACAAACATTATTTGAATGCCACTAGTCATCAGGGGCTGTGTAGCGTTGCTGGTTAACGTGTTAGTCTAAAAGCAGTATGATACTCCGATTTTTATTGCTAGGGTTCGAATCCTACGAATACCATTTTATTTTTTTTTAATAAAAGAATATTTTTTTCCGAGATCTTTTTTTCTCAGAAAAGTTTTGCTCATCACAATGGCATAAATTTCAATAATTAGAACTTTACTTTAAATACTTAAATCACAAATTGAATATGTTTTTTTTTAATTTCTGAAGCTATAGGCATTCTGCACGCCTTGTTCACCCATCTTCTTTGATTTTATAAGATATTTTGTTTACTACTAGAAGCAACATCAAACTAGGCAATTATTTATTTTTTTAATCAATTAATGCAATCTTTGAATTAACAGTATCATTTACTTAAAAGAAGAATGGACACTGACGTGAGCTACATTTGTTAAAATATGATAAAATACAAATTGTATTAAAGAAATACACGGGGAAAAATTATCAATACCTCTCTTTTGTTATGAACGAAATGTGATTGTGACGTCATAGCTATTTGACGTAGTTGACGTCATAATCATCACCATAAACAAAGAAACTAAGCAGAAAGAAAGGTCAGTCTGTGAGTTACAGCTTTGTAATATTTGCTTAATTTTCTGAGTTACAACTGTCTGTCATAAGTGAAAACTATTTTACAATTTCTTTTGTAGAAATATTTATGATGGACTACAGTGAAATACTGGATTTCAGTGACAAGGGAGTAAGTACACACCAAAGCTTTTGTTCATGTTTGATATCGATATATATGTAATCTTTTGCTGTCACATTTTCTTGAAAAACTAAAAACGTGCTTTGTGCATAAATTACGGTCTATGTTATTTTTTTGTCTTATTTCAGGAGACCAAACTGGAAATTTTAAAGTTTTCTTATAATTGGGCCGAGGAAGTAGAGAGACAAGAAAGACTGGAGGTATACTTAACATATTTATTGGTGATAATTTCTTACCATTATGTAGCCTTTACTAATAATGACGCATTGCTCATGGGATGTTATGATACATGTATACATAAAAAAAATCATATAAAACGTAGATCGCTTGGCATTTTATGTTTATCCTGCTTCAAAAAATACCTGAACACGTAAGCATAATTCGTCAGGAATACTGAATAAAGTATATTGTTTTTGTTTTTTTTTTTCAATGAAGGCATTGCATTAACTACCCTATAACAAAATACAAAATGTATGCATTATATTTCCGAAAGTTTTGATTGGACATGACATCGACCGAGTTTTGTTATTTCACCAATGAAAAATGCATGTAAACAAACAAACACTATAGTTTGGATGTATCTGAGATTTGTTATACTTACACGTGATTTGTATAATTCATGACATACATATTGAACTTGTTTCAAACATCTTCTTTTTTTTTTTAAGGTATCCGATCCATAAAAGGACCTAATTTTCTAACCTTAAATATCCATCCTGTATTAAATACTTGGAAATTAATTCAAAGCATTTTAGAATAGAAAAGGATTTATCAGGAGAAATTTTCAAAAATATAATTACCTAAGCAGTAATTAATTAATGAAGAATGCATTGAGGTCTATGGGGACAAGCAAATTTTTGAAAATAAAAATTTAAATACTAAGAATATCAAAAAATGCTGTGGTGGAAAGATGTATTTAATTATTAGGAATAGAAAAACGATTGAAAACTAATTTTTTGACCAGATAGATTTTTTAGAATTGATTTTTATTGATTAAAAGCAAAGGGGGGATAACTCTTCAAGGACAGGACAAGGTCAAAAATTAGGACACATTCCGCTCTTACATATTGATACTAAAATATGAAGATTATGTCTACATATACTGAGTATTCAGCCAACGTATATCTGTTATGCATTCAGGTTCATTGAATCTGAGGCTATTATGGATCGGATACCTTAACAAGGAAGCAAAAATTGTATTAATAATAGGTTACACAACTAATTCGCATTGTACATGTAATCGCTTCTCCCATTTAAAAAAAATTGTATATAATTATTTGTTCAAGGCAACTGAGTTAGAAGAAAACGAAAGAATGAAGATTTTGCGAGCCATTATGAGCAAAGTTCACCATGAAATGATTGTAAGTAAAAAAAAAAAAAAAGAATGATATTGTTATATATATCTCATGTCTCAACACTGGATGAAAAAAAAATGAGTTATTTAATGTTGGGGACATATATATATAATTTATGTATATTGAAAAAATTATAGGGATAACCCCCTCTCATTGCCAGGTTAATTCGTCCAAACAGTTATAAAACGGGCTAATCTAACTGAATTATCAATTGTTCAGAATTATTAAGAACAAATTATATACAAATTTCATGTACAAAAACAATTAACAAATATATACTTCTGTGCTTATTCTAGAAGACAATAAAGAAAAAGTCAAAGAAGACTCGAAAAATACAGGCCGACATGATGCGAAAGAGTGAGATAATGGAAGCTGTCCATAGAGAGCTCAAGGTACGTATTTCTCAATAATTAATCTACATTTAATAAACAGTAAATTAAAAGCATGTGATTTTAAATGTAAAAAAATATTTGTACTTACTTAAGGACACAGCCACCAGAAAGTTAGCCGAGATGCGACAAATACAGTCCGAAATGATGCGAAAGAGTGAGATAATAGAAGTTGTACATAGAGAGCTTAAGGTACGCAGTGCTCAATAATTAATTTACCTTTTTTACCTTTATTAAGCAGTAAATTAAAAGCATGTAATTTTAAATGTAAACACATATATACTTATTTCAGGACATAGTCATCAGAAAGTTAACCGAGATGCGACAAATTCAGTCCGACATGATGCGAAAGAGTGAGATAATGAAAGCTGTCCATAGAGAGCTCAAGGTATGTAGTGCTCATTAATAAATGTAAAATTAATAAACATTAAATTAAAAGTGTGTGACTTTAAAATGCAAGCAAATATTTACTTATTTTAGGATGCAGCCGCCAGAAAGTCAAGCGAATTGCGACAAATACAGTCCTCCATGATGCGAAAGAAAGAGAAAATGGAAGCTGTCCATAGAGAGCTCAAGGTAGTAATACTCAATAATTAACGTACACTTAATAAACAGTAAATTAAAAACATAAATTTAAATTAAAAAATATATTTTTTTTTTATTTTAGGACACAGTCACCAGAAAATTAACCGAGATGCGACAAACACAGTGTGACATGATGCGAAAGAGTAAGATAATGGAAGTTGTCCATAGAGAGCTCAAGGTAAGTAGTGCTCATTCATAAATGTACAATTAATTAACATTAAATTAAAAGCACATATCTTAAAAATGCAAGCAAATATTTACTTATATTAGGATGCAGCCACCAGAAAGTCAAACGAATTTCGACAAATGCAGTCCGCCATGATGCAAAAGAAAGAGAAAATGGAAGCTGTCCACGGAGAGCTTAAGGTACGTAGTGCTCAATAATAACTTTACCTTTATTTACTTGTGCATATAAGTTTTTTTTTATGTGATATACACATATTGTGTACGAATATTTTACTTATGTTACATGTAACATTCATTTTATTTTACTTTTATTTATTTAATTTCGATAGTGGAGAAGAAGAAACAGTATCGCCTCATTAAGGTATGGTTTGATATTGATGTTTTGTAATTTGAAAGGTTAAATGCCCTGTGTTTTTACTGAAACTGTTTAAACAGCAGTAAACTTATTTTAGACTAAGGCAATATGAAGGGAAATAAATCTATAAAGTTGTTAAAGGAATTGGAGTCTGAAGAATTTTTTGGAATTATCCATATGAATCAGGCGAATTCCTTGTCTTTCTCTAGGAATATGTCCAAGAAATTATGATTGCAGCAAATGAAAAGCTGCGAAAGGAAATTGCAAGCGTAAGTATGTCCTTACAACACTTAACCCTTTATGCCCTTGGCTAATGACACTGTAAATAATAATTTTAAAATTTCATTTTTGAGATAATGCTTTGTGTATGCTTCACACACAGAGATAGAGGGGGGGGGGGGGTTAAACACGAATTTAAACCATTGTGAAATAAGATTTTGTGGGTTTAAATTCTTGTGCATTTATATCATGGGTATTAGACGCACATTTATGACCTTAACTATATTGAAATAAATAATAGTTAAATGTAATATCCTTCATACTGAGATAATTCGCCCACGAAATTACGTCCCAACGAACAAGTACATTTGCAGCAAATTTACTAAATTGGTTGCTAGGAATTTAAATTATTCTACTGTAGTTTATTTTTTTTTTTTTCATATAGGAATACGTCAATAAGATAATTAAAATGGCGAAAGAAAAGCTTCAGAAAGAATTCGAGAATAATTCAAAAGTGAGTTTGTTACCAACTCTTGCAAATATTTATAATTCATTGTCTGCTTTTACCTGACCACTTGACGAAAATGTTTCTTTCTTTAGGCCACAAGTTCCAAACTGAAACCAGACCAGGGCCAACAAGAAACCCAGGAGAAATCAAAGGTAAAATTGTAGGAATACTTTAAAAATACATGTATTTGAATTAACTTTCATGTGTTTTTCCTCTTTGTTTTAAACTTCCTTTTTAATTTCATATTTAAAGAATTTCAAGTTTGAAGGACGGATGAAAGATAAAGATTATGATTACGATGAAACGTTTGTTCCCCGAAAGCTGTTCTTATTTAATGTCAATTCCTTCATGGACAGCCCACAGGTAAACACCATTATTTATTTATTTTTTTACATCCCCTGAGAGACGACACTCAAAATATATTTGCTTTACTTTTTTTCTGGGATTTTAACAATAAAACTGCTATTCCATCTTTTACAGAGTGACGTGCCAAATGAAATCGTGTCTATTAATACCCTTTGCTCGAGCATGCGTAGTTTGCAGGATAATCATGATTTTGTTACAGAGAAGGCTCGTTTTGCAGAAAAGGTATCTTTATAATTGACATTGATAAAAGAATTAGAATTTTGTTTTCAAAACTCTTTAATGAGATATAATCGTCTTTTCATAAACACATTCATTTTTTGTTCTTTTTATTTAAAGTAGTTTTAATTATTTTCTTCAGGAAGTCTTTCCAACAAAGAGAAGAGGCCTCAAAACTCGCATTTTAAAGTTCTTTGGACTTAAATGAAATGTTATGAATATGAAAGACTGTTAGTATTTTCGGGGGGGGGGGGGGGGTTAGAGTCGGAGCTTGATCTGTGAAATATTTTGATATATTTAGAATTGAAAATGTCACAAATATATTACATATCGTAAATTTTGTTTGTTTTTGTTGTTTTTTTTCCGTAAGAAGATCAGTCACCGAAATCTGTGGGAGGTGGAGTTTCTAGATCTATTTAATTATAATGTACTATAGATATGTAATTAAAAACGCAAAGATACATAGTGATGTTTGAATTCCCTTTATTATGAATGTAGTGATGAACAAGCTAATTCAGAGAATTTGAGTCCCCCGTTTAGGGGAAAAAAGAGCATGCGCAGTTCCGGGGGGGGGGGGGGGGGGGTCGGAAACCCCTGGATTTGTAGAATTATTAAATGTATACATGTATATTGAAGCAAATAAAGAATGCCAATATGGATATAAAGATTTGATTGCTTATTATTTAATATGTGTAGAAGATTCTTTTTATATAGAATATTTATCACACTGTAATGATAATTTCATGAGTTTGTACAAACCAGACGTCATAACTTTTTCATTTCACATGCTGAATACTATCATTTAGTAAATCAAAAAAAAAAAAAAAAAAAAAAAAAAAAAAGAATTGTCCGGGATTTGAACCCGGTCATATGTTAAGCGATAGTCATTCCCTTAGACCACGGAGGCACTTGATTATATAAAAAATTAAATGCAAACATTAGGTCACATATAATGTTTATATTCACGTTCGATATTGTCAAAATTTTACACAATACATGGTGTCTAATTTAGCCTTTACTAAACAGTTCTAATAGATGTAATAAGAAAATAAAGTCCGCCGACAACCTGAATTATACGTAATAACTCTCCACATGCCCCTGTGCTAAAATAGTGCGACTTGAAATCTATACTTATAAATTAATAAATTTTGCAAATAAACTCCGAAACGGGTGCACCAGAGTTCTTACTTACTCCTCTAAGAATACACACGATACAAGATGATGTCCGTAAACTATATTTAGATTTCACTTGCATTGTAAGTATCGTACATTAAATTAAAAGTCTACTTTTATTTTCTATAAACAGCCATGAAATAGCAAAAACGTGAGTACGGTGGCGTTTCCGGTTGGCGGATCTAAGTTACTGGCAATTTTTAATGAGACTGACAACAAACAATCGTTTATTTATTTCATTAAACGTCATTACAGAATTATTCTAACAAAACTTGATTTAAATGATATAAAAGAAATAAGTTGTGATAACCGATTAAAAAGGAAAATGTGCAAATTATTTTCGTCATTCACCGATCGTAATATTGACGGAAGCTTCTAGAACATCATATAGCATCGAGCCCGATGTTAAAAAGAAAATAGCTGCTTTAACATGAAAAAAGATTTTGTGTGAATGGTCATTGAAATAATGGTAAATCATTGATAACACTGTAAGTTGTGAATATATTTATATATCGAAAGACTATTACATATATTTAGTATGTTTTCCTGATAAATTTATCGGTAAAATCTGTATATATATTTCTCACTGAGAGCATCATGGCAACGAACCCGAAGTACACTTTGTACTTCGTAATAAAAAATTAAAGCATTGTTCAAATACAATTATGCTGTAAAATTTTGTGCTTTAATCAATACATTTAAGTTTTTTTCTGAATATAGTCTTTTGTATCAAATACTCGGCCTATTCCAGTGGCGGATCCAGGAATCTTGAAAGGGGGGGGGGGGGGTTGGAGTTCGGGTAGGGGCCCATGCACAACCCCCTAAAATTGATTTATTAAATTTTATGCATAATTTATAAGTATAGATTTTAGACACAAAACGAGAGGGGGGCTGCCCCCTCTAAATCCGCCAGTGTACTCATAGGGCGTTATGTAAAAGCTAATTTTTACACAGGTACTTGGGTCTTGGATTATAAATATCATGTATGTACCTTATTGATATGTAAAAAAAAGAGAGGTAAGGTACAGTTTTTACATTTCAATAAGGTACATACATATTTATAAACCAAGACCCAAGTACCTGTGAATCCCCCCCCCCCCCAAATGAATCAATTTCTCAGTAAAATGTGCATTTCTTGACGGAAATGAAATAAGAGCATCTGAAGTACAATATCCATAACGCAGTATATACAATATCCATAACATAGTACATGTATATAACAGGTTTCACAATAAACGTCAATTAATGAAATTTTTATTTAAGTTTTACAAAGGTGGGGGTGGAGACGTACTTCTACTTCATGCGGGATTTTGAACAAGTATTTCTTCCTGCTATAAGCCTGTAGGCTGTCAATAAAAACTATGTATATTATGTTTATGTTTACATAATATATATATTATTTGATTTTTTCTGTCGGTAGTGGTATAAATTCAATTCCCCGCGCTTGCGCGGGATTTCATCTAGTACAATAAATAATAATAATAAAAAAAAATTGGGCGGGACACTTTGAGAGGGGCGAGAGAGGCCCTAGGGAGTTATGGTATAAAATTTCATTGCAAAAGCTCAAAAGCTTCTTGAGATATCGCCCGGAAACGAAAGTGTTACACACAGACGAAAAGTATGAATTTATGAATTTACGACCTTGAACTTTGACCTTTTGACCTCAAAATCAAAAGGGGTCTTCCTTAGGCCACAGGGAGTTGTTATGTAAAATTTCATTGCAAAAGCTCAAAGGACTCTCGAGATATCGCGCGGAAACGAAAGTGTTAAAACAGACAGAATTTATGAATTTATGACCTTTGACCTTTTGACCTAAAAATCAATAGGATTCTTCTTCTTAAAGCCATAGGGAGTTGCTATGCAAAATTTCATTGCGAAAGCTCAAAGGGTTCTCGAGATATCGAGTGGAAACGAAAGTGTTACAGACAGAAATACAGACGGACGGACGGATGGACAATCTGATTAAAATCAGATCTTTGTTACGCTCCGAAATTCTGATGGTCGTTGTACAGCGACCATCAGAATTTCGGAGGGTAACAAAGATCTGATTTTAATCAGATTGGACGGATGGACAGACAGATCCAAATTAATATCCCCCACTTTCAGTGAAAGCGGGGGACAACAAAGTACAAAAATGAAACATGAAAGTCGTGGCACCAACCGTTCAAAAGTTATAGGCAAGGTTAATATGATATTTTGGAATGAAAAAAACCCCCAAACAAACAAACAAATTATGTATATGCAAATACAAAATATATATGCAGTTCATTATAACGAGGAAGAGTGATATTTTTATAAGAAAGAATTGAATTTAATTCAAACCATTATTCTTTAAATCTGATGTACATACGTTTTTCAACACTGAGCTACATGTACCTGTTTTAAGCTTAAACATTGCATGTATTTTGTTTCTGTAGTAAATATAAGTCGAATACAACATTAGGTTATTTTTTACCCTATCCGCAAATAAAGGGCCAAAATATGATTATAAACTGAAAACAAAAGATAATTGTTACAAACTAAATGGAAGCATAGAAATACTTTTATTTTTCATTGGTCTTACTATTAAACTCCACACTTGGGATAAGAAATCTTTCTTTAAATATTCACATAAAAATAGACTATGTATATAATTATATGTATCACAATTTTGAAGTGTAAGCATGAATAACATAGTATTATAATTGGTTCCTTAGCATGATTTATTAAAATAAAGAAATTCAGATCTATTGATATAAAGCAAACACATGAACATTACATTGTCATTGCTATCTGCCGTGGGCTCAACCTGTGGGTACCTAGCTGTCAGGTATCCGAATATTTTGGATACACCCCATTGTTTTATTACCTATACCCATCGGCAGATTTCACACCTTTAATCATCCCAATTCACACAAAGCAAATGCTGGGGGAAAACAAACACGAACACAATAAATGTGACATTTTTTTTAAAATCATTGCCTTAAACGGCACTGCTAAAAGCACACTAAACGAGGAGTAGCAATTCTTGAACTAGAGAGATATCGTACAAAAAAATAAACACAACAGGGTAAACCCTTCTTTCTTCATGTGATATAAACTAACTTTCTTGAATTTTATGTGTTTAAGTCAAGATTAAAACATTTTGCACCACTCGGACCTTTAAACGTAGGCGGACCTTTTCTTACACGGGCCGGAGCTTTTCTTATAAAAGGCGGACCTTATATGTTATCGTATTAGGTCCCCCTGGCCCTAAAACGAGGCGGACACTGGTGACTTCAACAGCGTGCGATTGAGGGTTGGATTACATAAATGTTAACATCGAGGTGAACATGGGGAATGTAAAAGTTATAAAACGAAAATTTAAAGGGCCCTTTAACCCTAATTTTAGAGCCTAATTTTTGTGGCTTCAAATGAAAGCTCTTGAAATTATGGACAACTTTTATTCTACATATCTTAACAAAATAGTTTTAGTTAAAAAGATACAAAGGAAAAGATATTTAAATTTTTGCTCTTTTAGACGTCCTAATATTTGACCCCCTCTAGCGCCATTTTGAACGCAGAAAAAAAACAAAAAACAAAAACAGATGTGCACATCTACAAAATTTCTTCTTTTCAATTTCAATGGTATTAGTGCACCAGTTATTATACTCTCAGAGTCTTTGTCTGGAAACCAAGGCTCTAAAATTTCAATCAAAGGGGAATAACTCGTGAGAGGAAAGGAATTTCTTAAATGTACTACAGTATGTAAAGTCTAAACGCTCTAATAATTTGAACAAAATCCGTTCAAAAATTAGGAAGATATGAAACTTCAAAGTTGGCGTCTAAGAAAAAAAAGAATTAGAACTAGAACAAAGCTCGTTGCAAAGCAAAGAATAGGTCTTTCGTTGGAGATGTGGACAGGAAGTATTGACCATGGGTCGTCATGACTTAATCTCAGGTCATGAGCAATCTTGTATGAGATATCAACTTCCAATGTTTCACTAGTAGAGAGACGGTAAACGAATTTACAGTTTCTCTGTCAGTGACATTGAACTTGTCCAAATGACCTTGCATAGAGCTCCATAACACACACTGGTTATGAGCAATCCCAATCTGTGGGTTTCCGACTGGACAAGTTCACCCATCTTGTTTTAGAACCTGCATCGAGTCAAAATATGAATTCCTCCACAATAATTTATTAGGTTCAATACATTGATTTAAAGATTCATTGTGAATGTTTTATGTCCAGTGTGGATATTGAACAAGATGTGTTTGTGAAACTCTGATGCCCCCGTTTGGCAGCTTATGGCAAAGGTTAAAGATTCTCAAATGCAAGTCAAACTCCAAGGTAAAGGTCAAGAGATAAAAAAAAGAAAGGTCGCGGAATGTAACTGTGAAATATGAAAGCCCTAGCACCAACTGTTGAAAAGTTATGGCAAAGGTTAAAGTGTTTTGAAACGTAAGTCAAAGGTTATGGCCAAGGATAAATGGCCTTAATTAAGGGTGCCTAAGAGAAGGTCTTGTCACAAGAAATATACATGTGAAATATGAAAGCCTTAGCACTAACCATTAAAAAGTTATGGACAATGTCCTTTTAGCATCCTAATTTTTTTATCACCCCTCTCTAGCGCAATTTTGATCGCAGAAATCAAAAATCAGAAACCGATGTGTACAACTACAATGCTTCTTTATTTCAAATTCAATATTACTTTGCTCCAGCTTTTATAGTCTCAGAGCCTTTGTCTGGAGACCAAAACCCTAAATTTTCAATGAAAGGGGAATAACTTGGAAGCAGAAGGGAGTTTCTGAAATGTATTACAGCATTTTGGAACAATTTAGCAACGTCTATAAACTCTGAAAATTTGAGCACAATCCGTTGAGAAATAAGCGAGATATGAGGCCTCAAAGTTAGCGTCTAGGAAAAAGAAGGAAAAAAATCTTAACCAACAGATTCAGTAGAAAGTCTTCCATTGGAACGAAAGACCTTAATAATCTTAATCAACGAAATCAGTAGATCTTCCGGTTGGAAACGAAAGACCTTAACAATGTCACTCCATGTCTAGATGTAAACAGGATGTAAACAGGATCCACATTATGAACCTTCAAAGGTTGTTATTGAAAACCCAGTGGCAATTAAGTGTCATTATAAATTCTAAATATATATATAAGGTCATTTTAATTTGGGAAGAGATACACATTTGTGGAAAGTTTCAACAACACATTGAATATTTATCAAGACAAAAGAATAGCATTTGGAAGTGAACAATATAAAGTGTGTGCTTTTCTTGGTACACTACATTGGAATGAAATTGTAAACCGAGAAAAAACGTCTATTTCATTCAAGGCTGATCCAAAAGCCCTTTGAAGACTATAAAGGGAAAAAGAACTATAAAAAGAAAACATTTAATTTTAGAATTTATATGTTATATCAAACAAGTGTACTCAAAGTGGGGATATAAATAATAAAACCATATGCAGAGTTCTATCTCTACTTTCTATGTAACCCGTGCTTGTGCTATGCAGGTATCTGTTTATAGCTTCACTCTGTAGTCTTATTAGTTGGAGATGTGACCTGCTACGTAATATGCTTAATTGCTGTCCGTGCGTACATGTATATTTAACCAGCTCAGCTCCGGTCTTCAAAGTACACACCAAGTTATCGTCCAGGATTATGTGCAAGTCATGTATAGAATACAAGAATGCCTAAGTACATATATGCTGAAATATACTTAGTAGTTTTCCTGTGTCTCCATTTTGGTAAGTTTTATTCAACTGTTGTTACATGTATACGAATGTTTTTTTTTTTTGTTTTTGTCGATTCATTCATAAGACATAACACGAGTTGATCTTTTTAATTCAGTGCAGAACGGCCAGGCACACAAACCAACTAAGGAGGCCGTTTTCGTGACGGCTCTGTACGACATTGGTCGGGAAAACTGGACACACTTTAAACGAAGTTTCGATGAATACTTATCTTATTTCAGGAATGTCCTGCGTTTGAATGTAAAAATGATAATATATTCCGACGAATCAGTTCAAAAAGTTGTGTTGGATGAAAGAAAAAATCTACATCACAAAACACAGTCATACTCGCTACCATTTACTGATTTAGAATACTACCGATTCAGACAGCATATAGAACATGTCCTTGTTTCACCAGAATTCCGAGATTCCAACGAAATGCTAAATTATCCAGAAGCGTTTTCCTCAAAATATTTAATCTTGATGAACAACAAAGTTTCTTTTTTGTCAGATGCTGTAAGAAAAAATCCTTTTAACAGTACACATTTCTTTTGGATTGATGCCGGGTATGGACACGGGGATGATCTTACCAAATGGAAGAACTTTCAGCCTAGAGTTCTTTTAAGTAAACGCAACAAGATCACCTATATTGTATTGAACGATCCAGCGTTATATAAAGATATCAAAGACCTTCATAAAGTCCAAATAGTCCCTGCTTTTAATGGAGAGTTCTTTGGGGGTGATGCTGGGGCCATTTTGAAATATGAAAAACTCTACAAGAAAACTTTTCGAAAACTCCTCACGGAAAACATAGTGGATGATGATCAAAACGTGGCGTTTCATTGTTATAAAGAAAATCCCAATCTGTTTGAAAATGTTTGCGGATGCTGGTCTGATGCCTTTAAATTGTTTTCATAGAAGATGAGAGAGAGGAGCAACCTCGCTGTACATAAAGTTTGAAATCAAGTGATAGTAGTATCACGGAACAGTATATTTTTATCACATGATGTATCACATCACGTGATGACTTTTTATGTTTTGTATTTGATTTTTATACATGCATTTTGCTTTGTCTGTTTGTTTGTTTGTGTGTATGTGTGTGTGTTTTTTTTTTTTATATTATTACAATTTTTAAAAGGGTATTTCTTGCATGGTGAATATAACTATGGAGAGGGAATTGGGCTGTTTCGCTTTGCGTTACTAGTACAGTGTACTTATTACAAAGATTGATATTTGATGAGGTGATTTCGACTTTATCATCTACCGAAATTCATGTTGATAAGCAATAAGATGACTGATATTAGTTTGAAAGTATCTCCTACTCTAATTACTATCGTGTGCACTATTTTTTATAGTCAAATTGAAAGCGTTAAACCTCTTTGAATGAGAGTTATCTTTCCTTTTTCATATTGCCAAAACATGCTTGAATCTTGCATTCTTTTTCTGATTCTGAATCTTACATGCCTCGTTCCCCCAGTATTATACACATCTTTTTAATGAGGAGTTTGTATATTATTGCAGCTATATATTGATATTTACATCCACTGAATATTATTTTCTTTATTTCATATGAAAACCATTGTCGTTTATCAGACAGTAAACACCCCTAAGCAAGCTTCTTGAGCAACGGCTCTTCCATCAATTATGCATACAATGATATACACATCTAAAATACAATATTTAATTTTATTTTAATTGTTTTTCTACAGGTATAAACATAAACAATAAAATGCCTTTCTTTGTTTGTTAGTACAGGAATTAACGTCGCAGCTATTGCGGAAAAAAACATAACCTGCTTAAGCGGGTTATGTTTTTTTTTTCTGCAACAGCTGCGACATGCATTTATTCCCATACTAACAACCAAAGAAAGCATTTTATTGTTCAAATGAATAAACCCAGGGAAAATTGTTCTAAATAAGATACAGAAGTCGAGGTCCACAAAGGAATAAAAAGAATTCTTTGAGTCTCAAAATGGGCGGGGCAGGGGGGATGCATGGGTGGATACGGGTGAGGAAGGAAAGTGGCGCAATTATAAATAAGATGATGTAAGGGAATACTAATGATGTCGAAAATCTTCATAACTGAAAGTGAGGTAGGAATCTTCATTAACATTTTTAGCTATTTTCCTTAATATTTACACGGTTATTGACGAACAGATCTGAGGGGTGATCCCCTTCTAATTTGACATTGTAGATAAAAGGGTTTATTCATTTTTAGCAAATCGGAGCCGAAGGCTCACCTAAGCTTTTCTGATCAAAATTTGTCCTTTGTCTGTCATTGTTGTTCGTCGTAAACTTTTTACAATTTCTTCTTCTTCTCTAGAACCACTGGGCCAATTTCAACCAAACTTGGCACAGACTATCATTAAGTAAAGGGGACTCAAGTTTATTCAAATTAAGTACTACACCCTCTCCCAAGGGAAGGTAATTAAGAAAAAGTAAGAATTGGGTGGGGTCATTTCAAAATCTTCTCAAGAACAACTTCGCCAAAGAAGATGAAACTTACATGGCAGCTTCTTGTCATAGTGTTGATTCAAGTTTGTTCAGAGCGTGACCCCTGGCGGTAGGGTTGGGCCACTATGTGTGAACAAATTTTTACATGGGTACATGAGTAAGTATTATATATATATATATATATATATATATATATATATATATATATATATATATATATATATATATATATATATATATATATATATATATATATATATATATATATACCGCTCGATTAAATATAGAAAATGAAGAACTTTACACAAAAGAAGCATTAGCAACGTAATACTTAACAAGACAAAATCTTATTTTTAAATTTCCACAAAAATTTGTGAAATCTGTATTGAAAATGGTTCTTTTGTCTTTACGGATTTTTCCGTATGGCAGCAAATAAATAATGAATAAGCACCCAAGATTAAAGTTAGCATGAATATTTCTGAATACACAAACCTAAAAATGCTGCATTTTTCAAATCAAACAAGATTAGTCAATGCCCTCTTATTTGTATACATAAATTTTAAAAGAGATTAAATCAAGAGCATTTTGAAAAAGAGACATTCCATATATTTGTATGGGAATCTTTTTTTCAATTTTGACTTGTAAACAGAAATCAAGTTTTTCAAAAACTCCAGAAATGAAGCATGTATGACATATGAAGAACATGGATTTTTCTCGCTTATTAGTCCCCTACCGGTGAAACCGGAGGGGACTATAGGTTTCCTCTGAGTCTGTCCGTCCGTCTGTCTGTCTGTCTGTCTGTCCGTCTGTCTGTCTGTCTGTCTGTCTGTCCCTCTGTCTGTCTGTCAGTCTGTCCCACTTGGTTTTCCGCACTTTTCTCCTAAACGCTTGCAGATATTGAGCTGATTTTTGGTGTGTGAGTGTATCTTGATGAGTTACAGATCAAGTTTGCATTTCGTTCCGCTTCATTGATTTTTGACGGAATTACGGCCTTTTCAATTTCTAAGGGTTTTCCGCAATTTTCTTCTAAACGCTTTCAGATATTGAGCTGATTTTTGGTAAGTGATGTTACCTTAGTTAGTTATAGATCAAGTTTGCATTTCGTCCCGCTTCATTGATTTTTGACGGAATTATGGCATTTTTAATTCTTAACAGGAACCAGATTACACTTGCCGTTAGGGGACTAGTATTGCTAAACAAATACTCTCAGAATGCTTGTTATTTTAACATTTATGGGATTAAAAATGAGAAAGCAATTATATTAACAAATTGAATTATTAATTTTATTCAAGTTTGTCCTCACAAATTAAAGATGTTATGCTGGGAAACGGACAACCGATAATATGAATATTGTACACATTCCCGATAATTCCTTTGATTCCTATTAATCAAGAATTTCCTACATTTAATTTTTAGCTATCTAAAGTTCTAGGTTTATTACATTTAAACAGTTGAATACTGTAATTATTAGTCCCCTACCGGTGAAACCGGAATGGACTATAGGTTTCCTCTGAGTCTGTCCGTCCGTCCGTCTGTCTGTCTGTCTGTCCGTCCGTCTGTCTGTCAGTCTGTCCCACTTGGTTTTCCGCACTTTTTTCCTAAACGCTTGCAGATATTGAGCTGATTTTTGGTGTGTGAGTGTATCTTGATGAGTTACAGATCAAGTTTGCATTTCGTTCCGCTTCATTGATTTTTGACGGAGTTACGGCCTTTTCAATTTTTACGGGTTTTCCGCAATTTTCTTCAAACGCTTGTAGATATTGAGCTGATTTTTGGTATGTGGCTTTACCTTGATTAGTTATAGATCAAGTTTGCATTTCGTCCTGCTTCATTAATTTTTTAACGGAATTATGGCATTTTCAATTCTTAACGGGAACGGAACCAGATTACACTTGCCGGTAGGGGACTAGTATTGCTAATGCAATACTGTCAGAATGCTTGTTTTCATTACAATTTATAGATTTTAAGCGCGCGCGTGTGTTTTTCTCATCCTCCTTAAGTTTTCCTCTCACGCTAGAATCAAGCAGATGAAATAAATTTTCTGTTGTTGATTATTTAGGATAGTATGGTTGGATTTTTCGGATGACATTTCATAAATGATTATATTTGAATAAAGAAAATTGCATTTTAATATCTATGTCCAGACTAAGGAAGTTTTATTCTCTTTTGAGGAATAATAATTAAGACAAACTCATCAAAACATTACAAAACGGCACAGATAGAGTTTTGTATGCAGATGTTCTGCCACATTGAATGACTACTTCATAATACGCTTACATCTCTTTGATATGCTTCGTTCTTCGCTTTCTTTTCTTTGTCCATCATTCTACGTCTGAAAAAGACAAAAAAAGAATATAAATCATTTTATTCTTTTAAAGTAATATGCAGAATGTCTGTTTGAACACAGCAAAAAAAAAAAAAAAAAAAAAAAAAAAAAAAAAAAAAAAAAAAATTACTGCAAGATTGTTAACATTGCAAAAAGTCTCAAGCAGGTGCAAAAGTGCATACAATTAAGAGGAATGCATAGCAATTGATGAGAAAACAAATGAAAAAATCATTATAGTGAATAAATCAATTCAATGTATCTGTTATACATGAGATCATGATAAATATAGACAAAATATATACATATTAGTTTCATTGAGATGATATGAAGACAGAATTTATAAAGAGGCACCGCATGCTCTTTTTTTCGCGTTAATTGAGTTACAACGTACATGTAATACAAAACTGTTCAGATATACATATATAAGGACATGCAGAAAAACCAGAAAGCAAAATATATCTCAGAACATTGTAAAGTATAATTATGTATTTCTTTTGAATTCTTACCAGCAGATATACATGTATGCCCTAGTATATAAAATCAAACGGCAATTTCTGAAACTTAAATAGTTTTAAAGTAAAAAAAATATCATAATTCAAACGTTGCCAAATTGAACTTCGGTTATTTTGCCGCGTAAAAATCACCTGCTAACGCATTAATTTGATAGTAGGCATTAGCTTGACTTCGCTACTGCGCTGTTCCACGACGAATCCTATTCTGAACAATGGAGATAACTGCTGTGTTGTTTTGTCCACTCTTTTGTCTCATTTGGTGAGGGATATTAATCTTTTTTTTTTTTACTTTTAACAGCAAATAAGTGCAGAATAATAAGCTAATACTTTTGGAGTCACCATTATAGAAGTAGAGATCCGTGAATTGGTTTGTATTAAGCGTAGACTTTTACGTAGACTATCAAAGGATATAAATGGATCTCTATTGTTTGGGGTTTTCCTGTAGTATAATACATTTTGTTAGTGTATACTTTGACATCATTTTTAGTTCCTGGCTTTTTCGAGGGGAGTAAGGTGGGGGGGGGGGATGAAATTGAAATCATATTAACAATTGCTGAAAGTAAAGTCTTTCTGAATTATTTGCCTCTTATAAAATCAGTATTTTTTATGCACTGTATACATTTAAGAGAAATTAAATTTGGATTACATTTTGCTTTCTTCAGCAAGAAGAAACAGAATTCCGTCCTGCGGTTGTTACAAAATCTGTTCTACAAACTTTATCTAGATCAGAGATTTACATTCTTAAGTGGCCAAAACCACTGAGATATCAGTTCTTTGGATCCTTACCGCCAGAGGTCACCATCACAAAATGTCCTAAATGTAACAAGGTAATATATCAAAATTCTAAATGTAATAAAAAGTAACAGATATCAGTTCTCTAGATCCTTGCTGCTTGATGTCACCATATAATATAATATATATTTAGAATAATATATAATATATAATATATCAATATTCTAAATGTGATAAAAAGTAACAGATATCAGTTCGTTAGATCCTTACTGCCTGATGTCACCATCACACAGTGTCCTTAATGTAACAAGGTAATATATCAATATCCTAAATGTAATAAAATGTAACAGATATCAGTTTTCTAGATCCTTATTGCCTGATGTCTCCATCACTCAATGTCTTAAATATATCGAGGTAATATTTCACTATCCTAAATGTAATTTGTGAAATCCTTACATAGTTTGCATGTAGCAAATGTTATAAGGTCTTGAGTCAAAACTTTCAAATTTGATAAAGTATTGCCAGTTATTAGGTCAGTGTAACTCGTTACTGTATTAAGATGTAACAAAAACGTCTTGATTGAATTAGTTTGATTAAAGGCAACCAATATGGCACTCTTCCAAATGTAAAATTATGCCATATGTGGATTATAAATAACATTTTATTCATGAGAAGTTGATTTTTGTATGATTTTGCAAAATTGTTTTGAGGCTAAAAATAAAGTTTTGGTGAATAATAACAAGAGGTAACTCATATTATATGTAGAAGATACACATATGCAGTATATTATATAATGTTACACTGAATTAATGTGATACATAATAAATGCACTAGTACTTTCAGATTTTCATGTGAAGGCATATTTTTAAGCCTACCAAAAAAAAAAAAAAAAAAAGAAAAAAAAAGCAAAACAAACAAACAAACAAAACAAAACAAAAAAATTTAAAAAGTGTAGTATCTCTCAGAATCTCCTGTTAAGCTTCTATGGCAAGCCGTTCAGATTTCCTCTTATACAAGTCTTGGCAAATCCTGTGACGTGTTACATTAATGTCTTTGTTTTGAGTAATTCCATGAATTCTTCATTTGATATCAATACAATGAATTTAAGTGTGATGAAAGGATTTTCTAATTTATATTTTTTAAAGTTCACAGTGGAAAAGAATAACATTATTCTCAGTAACTTATTATTTATACTGTAAAATTTAATGTTGTACAATGTTGAATTGATCTTACAACAGTAAAAAATAAAAGATTAAAAAACTAGATTCATCAAACTTTTTCCAATACCTCTCGGGAAGAAAAGGTATTTATAGAAAGGCTGGCAATAAGAGGAGTAATCAGGCCAATATTAACAATATGTACCATATATAAAAAAAAAGGACGGGTTAAAATGATTTAATTTTTTTTTAATTAAAGACTATGATAGTATTTTTTTTTAAAAATAATTTCAATGATATTTAGAATATTTAGAAGTACATGATTCATTATAAAGTTACAAGTTTTTTCAAACATTGCCAGTCTTTCATTGTATGTAAAACTATACAAATATCAAACCTTGAAGTACTATTGTTGTATTCATTATTTTGACCAAAATTAAATAGGGACTTTATACGGAAATAAACACTCTGTCTAAAATATAACATCATATTTTTTATGTACACATCACCACCACCTAAGAGTTTTGTGGATATACTGGAGTCACCATGCATATCTATTGTTCAGTCTAGCTTTCTGTCTATTTGTAGACATATACAGAGATTATGTCGGAAAGCATTTAATACTTTCAGTTCAAACACAAAATTTAGTTGTAGATTAAAATATACCAACTGAACTTGTGTGACTTGTATTTTCAGATTCATCTGTCAAAATTTTAAAGAGTTGTGTCATTTCAAAAAGATTTTATTGTATATAGCGTCATCGACATAATTAAGAGGAGTGAAACTGAGAACTTTAGAAATGATAATAGATACCAAGGTCATTCGGACAAGGTCAAGGTCACAGGGTAGAAAAACATTAAATTATTAACAATGCTACAAAGTGAAGAAACAGTAGAAGAGTATACATGACACACTTGAGACAAAGGTTTCTTGCGACTCGAGAGTTTCTCGTGACCCTAACCGAGGCCGAAGTTCAAGATCATTTGTTTTAGAAGATCGTTTTAATTCACTTACCTGCTGTTTACGTATTAGAATTTTGAATATTATAACGTTTTTTATCAAATATAATATGTCAAATTTTAATTTCAAATCAAAACGTAAAAATATTACATAATTATATATTGATTATTGTAGAATTCAACAAAGTTCAAAACTCGGAGTAAATGATCACCAGTCCCTCCACAGTGTTAATTCTATATAGTCCAGTTATGACCTCTTTGAGATAAGCTTAGAGTACACACCAAGTTATCGTCCAGCATTAGTATAAACAAAATATACAGTACATGCCTAGAATACTAGAATGCCTAAGTACATATATGCTAAAATATCCTTAGTATTTTTCCTGTGTCTTCTCAATGGTAAGTTTATTCAACTGTTGTTACATGTTTACGAATGCTTTTATTTGTTTTTCTTGATTTATTCATAAGACATAACACAAGGTGATCATTTGTTTTATAATCCAGTGCAGAACGGCCAGGCACACCAACCAAATCAGGAGGCCGTTTTCGTGACGGCTCTGTACGACATTGGTCGGGAAAACTGGACACACTTCCAACGAAGTTTCGATGAATACTTATCTTATTTCAGGAATGTCCTGCGTTTGAATGTAAAAATGATAATATATTCCAACGAATCAGTTCAAAAAGTTGTGTTGGATGAAAGAAAAATTCTAGATCACAAAACACAGACATATATGCTAAAATTTACTGATTTAGAGTTTTATCGATACAGACAGCATATTGGACACGTCCTTGTCTCTCCAGAATTTCGAAATTCCAACGAAATGCTTAATCACCCAGAAGCATTTTCAGTCAAATATTTAATCTTGATGAACAACAAAGTTTCTTTTTTGTCAGATGCTGTAAGAAAAAATCCTTTTAACAGTACACATTTCTTTTGGATTGATGCCGGGTATGGACACGGGGATGATCTTACCAAATGGAAGAACTTTCAGCCTAGAATTCTTTTAAGTAAACGCAACAAGATCACCTATATTGAATTGAACGATCCAGCGTTATATAAAGATATCAATGATCTTCATAAAGTCCAAATGGCACCTGCTTTTTGTGGAGGATTCTTTGGGGGTGATGCTGGGGCCATTTTGAAGTATGAAAAACTCTACAAGAAAACTTTTCGAAAACTCCTCACGGAAAACATAGTGGATGATGATCAGAACGTGGCGTTTCAGTGTTACGTAGAAAATCCCAGTCTTTTTGAAAATATTCGTGGACACTGGTTTGATGCCTTTAAATTGTTTTCGTAAAAGCTGAGAGAGAGAGAGAGAGAGAGAGAGAGAGAGAGAGGACCAACCGGACCTCGCTGTAAAGTTTGATATCAAGATATTAGTACGGTACCACAGAACAGAATACTTTTTATCACATGTGACGATTTTTTCTGTTTTGTTTTTGATTTTTATACATGTATTTTGTTCTTGTGTGTGTGTGTGTGTGTGTGTGTGTGTGTGTGTGTGTGTGTGTGTGTGTGTGTTGTTTTGTTTATTTTGTTTTTTTAAGGATATTTCTTGATGAATATAATTAGGGAGAGAAGAATTGGGCTCTTTCGCTGTGCGTTACTAGTACTTATTACAACTATTGATATTTGTTGAGATGATTTCGACTTTATCATTTACCGAAATTCCTGTTAATTAAAATGAAATATTATTTTAAAAGTAATTTTACTCTAATTATTATCGTGTACACCATAGATTTTTAATCAAATTGAAAGCGTTATATACCTTTTTGAATGAGAGTTATCTTTCCTTTTTCATATTGCCAAATAATGCCTGAAACTTGCATGCCTCGCTTCCCCTATATTCACGCATCTTCTCAAACCTCGTTTAAAGAGGGGATTGTATATTAATGAATATTCCCACAGAAAATTGTTCTAAATGAGAGACTGATCTAGAAATCGAGGTCCACAAAAAAATTAAAAAAAACTTTCTCAAAATGGGGTGGGGGTGGGGGCATGGGTGGATACGGGCGAGGGAAGAGAGTGGCACAATTACAAATAAGGTGATCTAAGGGAATACTACTGATGTTGAAAATCTTCATAATTGAAAGTGAGGTAGGAATCATTATTAACATTTTAATTACTAAATACTATTTCTTAATATTTACACAGTTTTGATTTAAGGTACAGTACTAGTTCGGAGGGTGATCCTCTCTTAATTCGACATTGTTGATAAAAAAGGGGGCTTATACATGTTTTTTACTTGTTTGTTCCATTTGTATTAAAACTTCATGTGATTTATACACACAATAAAATATAAAATAACCTTATAAATATCATTTTCCAAATATTCTTCGGAATGAATCTTTGTTAGATATACCAGAAATTATACTACATTTTTAACAAGATAATGTATATAATTGCCATATTGATTAAGCAACTCACTTTTAAAAAATGAAATTTAAAGATGATTTTTTTAAAACAAGAAATGAATAATTTAGCTCAGAAGATCAAATATAATCAAATTTTAAATATTTAATCTTATTTCTTTATGATAAACGTGATGACTTTAACTTTTCAATCGTCAACTTCCCTTACTTATGCAGCAATATACCTTCATCACCTGCATACGGGGTATATATCTCTCAGTTGATTCGATACGCAAGAGCATGCTCTACGTATGTACAATTTCTAAAACGAGGTAAATTATTGACAAATAAGTTGATGAAACAAGAATATCAGCTGTCTCGTTTAAAGTCATCATTTCGTAAGTTCTATGGTCGATACAATGACCTTGTCAGCAAATACAATTTATCATTGAGTCAAATGCTGACTGACGTTTTTCACACTAATTGTTAGGCCATTATTTACACACTGAATTATCGACGGATTTTTCCGTTATTTTCCGATCATGACAAGGCGGGTGTGACCGGTCGGCAGGGGATGCTCACTCCTCCATGGCACCTGATCCCACCTCTGATGTTTGGAGGTACGTGTTTGCTCTGCTCCTATTTTGTATTGGTTAATGGACTTTTGAGCTTGAATACTGTTCGTTATCTCCATATATTTCATTGTTTTAAAATATTATATAATAATATAATATTATTTAATAATATAATATTATATAATATAATAATTATAATTCCCATACTTGCAGTACCATTGTCTGGTACCCAGCGCAATAATGTGATGGTACGCGATAAGTAAATAAAGTCCTTTTTGACTTTTCTTTGTCGAACATAAATCTGCTATGTCATATTGCACATGCATTTCTATTTTCAAAAAGATGTCAGTACGGGAGCGTCCTCTATCATTTTGGTTTTTTCCGAGAATCCCTTTATTGGCAAAGTTTCTTTTGACAGGTGTTTTGCATTTTTTAAGAAAAGGAGAAAAAAAAGTGTTGATGGAGTAAAACAAAACACTCTTGTTTGTAAATGGTTTTTATTTTATTATGCATTTATCACAAAATGAAATGTATACAACCCACTTGGTTTCTCAGTAAGATAGACCAGCTGATAGTCCGCACGATTAAATCTAGAAAATGAAGATTTTCACACAAAATAAAGCATAAACAATGTTATTCTCCTTAACGAGACAAAATCCTATTTTATGTATTTCCACAAGAATTTGTGAAATCTGTATTGAAAATAGCTCTTATGTCTTTACGGATTTTTCCGTATGACAGCAAATAAATAATGAATAAGCACCCATGATTTAAGTTAAAATGAAAACTTCTGAATACAAAAACCTAAAAATGCCACATTTTTCAAATCAAAAAAAAGTTTAGTCAATGCCCTCTTGTTTGTATATATAAATTTTGAAAGAGATTAAATCAAGAGCATTTTTAAAAGAGACATTCCATATATTCGTATGGGAATCTTTTCTTTTCATTTTGACGTAAACGGGAAGCAAGTTTTTTTTTCAAATACTCCAGATACGAGCATACCTTTTAAATTACCTTAACAAATTGAAATTAAAAAAAAATACAGTAATTATAACTTTGGAAAGTCCCACTTGATATTAAGTTAAGGCATTAGGCAAATACACACTTACTTACAGAATTTACAGTTATCCATTCATCCATTCAAGCACACATATACTAGTATATTAAAGCAATGTAGAATCCATGAAGAACATGGAATTTTCTCGTTTATTATTTTGACATTTTTGGGATTAAAAATGAGAAAGCAATCATGTTTCAAATAGCATGAATTTCTGCTGATTAAGTAAATGCTGACATGTATACTTTGAGTAATTTCTACAGTAAATCTAGTTGCAAAATAATGACAAATGCCTAGTCTTGTCATCCAACATTTTGTTAGAATCGACATAAATGCCGAACAAATGAAATGCTTTACAAATAATCTGCATAAAATCAATACATGTACTTCAAAATTGTGAACATAAAAACGCAATTTCATTGTATAATATAATTTTTTACGCAAAAAATATAAGCAAACAAACTTCATTTAAACTTTTTTAGTCGGATGAAATTTTCAGCTCCTCACAGCTGTCTAAAGACTAGTAGAAAGTTCAGTGCTGTTCTTTGTAAAATTAGAACCCACACTTTTCTTCATGAAATAGATTTTCTGTTTTGGGGTATTACAGAGAAGGAGTCTAATAAATGCACACAGAAATATAAATGCAACTGGAGTCATAATGGGTTAGAAAATGCTTTTAAGATTTAAATATATTTATCATAAACCCCATCATTAGACCTTACATCACAAAAAGGAATTAAAACATCGTGAAAATAAGATTAAAATAAAACGACACAGCAAGCACCATTGAAACGGGATTTCGTGTAAAAATCACAACAATTGATATTTTTATATAAAAGGATTAGTGAATAAATTTCATCCTCTGATAAAGGCAAGACTCACTCTGTTAAATAACACACCATTAGTTACGTTGGTCCCTCGACAATGGAACGTTTTGTATCTGTCGTATATCCATGCAATATTCACAGTCTATAAATATACGGCACGTTTTTATTTTTTTCATGTGAAGCTAACACGAAGTAGAACTGTCTTGCGTTGATTTGGTTGATTGAGATCTACTATCAGTCCCATGGGATGGGGATTCTGTCAATTGCACTTGGTCATAATGATGACTACTACTTTTCTCCGAGGGTGCTCGAATGGACTGACGGAAATCCTCGATTTTATCGTATCCTTCCTCTTCCCCTACTTCGGGAACGGGAACGTCAGTTTGGCTACAAACGCTAGTTGATCGTTGAATGTATTGCATGTTTTGTCTGCGATCAAGAGAAAACTGTCCAGGCGTTTCCTGGGTAAAATTAACTGGACTGTGACGAAATCCAGTCACTTGACATGACCCAATTGTATTATTTCTGTCTGGATATCTCACAATTCCCGTGGTAGACTCCATGGGTCTGTCGGATATAATGTATTTCTCCCTTAATGGAATCAAATGAGCAGGAGGAATAGCTGGATGCTGTGATTGCACAGCCTGGTGGTGGGGACTCGGTCCCTGGACTACATAATGATGACCGGGCATGTACGGAATAAATCCGTGAATACCCGGATGAAAAGTTTCCATAGTATTTGGATGAATGGCCACCATATTCTGATTAGATGTATTTGGCCTTCCTTGGGAGGGTTCAAGAATGAAATAATTCTCGCCTAGTGGAGATCGGCTATTGGAAGGGTTATTGTTAGGTTCGGAAAGTGACCCATTCATTGGTTGTTTTTGACCCGGAAGTCCGTTCGGAGATGAAAGGAATGGCTGTGCTTCATAAGGTGTATCTCGTGGATGAATTTCTTCGTAATGTCGACCGTCATCAACGAATGCCTCCTAATAAATAGAGAGAATTCTGTTACCACCAAATACATAAATTGAATTTGTTGACTGCATCTCTAATATAATGATTTTTATATTAACAAATTTAGTTATTAATTTATTCAAGTTTGTCCTTATAAAAAATGTTATACTGAGAAACGGGCAACCGATAATACGAATTTTGTACACATTCCCGGTAAGTCCCTTGTGTCTTATTGATCAAGAATTTCAGACATTTAATTTTCAGCTATCCAAATTTCAAGGTTTATTACATTTCAGCAGTGGAATATTGTAATTATTTTTTCATTACACTTTATAGATTTTAAGTGTGTGTGTGTGTGTTTCTCATCCTCCCCAAGATAGAGTTTTGTATGCAGAAGTTCTGCCATATTGAATGACTGCTTCATAATAAACTTACATCTCTTTGATATGGGGCGTTCTTCGCTTTCTTTTCTTTGTCCATCATTCTACGTCTGAAAAAGACAAAAAATAAACTAAAAATACACATCAATCATTTTATTCTTTTAAAACCATGTGCAGAATGCGTGTTCGTACACAGCAAAAAAAAAAAAATCACTGCAAGATTGTTAACATTGCAAAAAATCTCACGCAGGTGCGAAAGTGCATCAGAATTAAGAGGAATGCAAAACAACTGTTGAGAAAACACATGAAAAAAAAAGTCATATAATTTTGTAGTAAGTAAATTATTTTATTGTATTTGTTACACAAATTTAAGATTATGACGAATATAGATAAAATGTATATGTAATTTATTAATTCAATCGAGATAATATCAACGCAGAATTTAAATTTAGTGACAAAGCATGATCTTTCATTTTGCGTTAATTGAGCTACAGGTTATACTGTTTAGACATACATGCAAAAAACCAGAAAGCAAAATATATCTCAGAATATTGAAAAGTACAATTATATATTTTATGTGGATTATATGTCCTGGTATATAAAATCAATCGGCAATTTCTGAAACTTTAAATAGTTTTAAAGAAAAAAAAATCCTATGTCAAACGTTGACAAATTAAACTTCGGTTATTTTGCCGAGCAAAAATCACCTGCTAACACGTTAATTTGACAGTTGACATTAGCTTGACTTCACGCTATGGCGTGTTGTGTAAGGGGTCAAAAGTCAATTCCTGATCTGCAACTGTTACAAGGTTTCAACATAGCTCATGTCGATTTCTTCATTTCTTTTTTATGTCACCACATGGTAGACTTGACAATGACGATACATACAGATTATATCTCTGCGTAATTTAAAGCGTGGTTATGAGCAGGATCAGCTATTGAGTACATTAATTTTGGCTTCTGAAGTTTTTATCAGTACTCCTTGGAGTTGACAGAACTACTTAAGGGGTAGGGCGGGGTAATTAGCTGACTCACGAACCCCTTAATTGTTTTCTCGATAATTTGTCACAAATGTTGGATTTCGACTGGTATCGCGCGAGAAATTAAGGTGGTTTACCGTTGAGAGTTTATTCCACACTTTGACAAACCAATAATGCCAACCTTTTAATTTCATTACTAAAATGCATTTAATTAATAATGTCATTACTCATCAACTTCGAATTGCTTGTATGTAAACTTTTGACAGTTATCAAAGTAGACGTTTTGAATGCATACAAATATATTTGACTTGCAATACAAATACATGTTAACCTTAGACAAAGGATGTCAAATTTTCATACAAATGTACAATTAGTTAAATGAGACAATGAAAAGTTTTAACCCTTTCCATCACACCAAAGCACAATAAGTAACTGAACACAATCATACATGTTACAAGAGAAACAAAATATGTTCTTTCATAAAACTTCTTTAACAGACCGGATAGAGTGCTTTACATGAACTCTCTTGACAGAAAGCTTTATATGCTATGTTTAGCTCCTTCCGAGCCATTCTTCATCCGTCCAAAAACGTCAGACTGCCTTCTCTATGCAATCCAAGCGCTGAAAAATCGTTAATGATTTAATTTTGTTCTTGCCCGTAATATCCCTTGGCAATGCAATTTCTTTTATCTAATTATCGGAAAGAGAAGCCCTTAAATGTATGTTTTATGAAAGAACATCGACGAAGAGCCCAAAGTTAAGATGCAACAAAGCACACGCAACAAGTTTTACGTAGATTAGTTGAAGCCCACTACATGGTGATCATTAAATGTGCCGACCCTTTTTATGAAATAATCTTTCTTTTCTTTTATATAAACTTTATATATTTGAGGCAGAGAATTAATAGTTTAACACGTTGGTATTCCTTCTGGACTTTTTTTTCCTAACTAAGAATTACATAGGGAAAAGTGTTAATTATGTTCATAAAAAAATTGTTGGGGGAAATAATCCGAAAATGGATCTTTGAAATAAGATGTTTTTAAGTCAGTTAGTTTTTGCCTTTGATCGGAAAACATAAATTGGTTCTAAAACACTCAATGGATGATGCAGCAACATTTCTAATAATGATTTGTACCAAAAAATAAAATAGGATTGAATAGAAACAGCAAAATTCCCCTACAATACGATGATCTGAATGTAGTATTTTAGTGTGTAAGACGCGCCTGAAGAGAGGTATCATTTTCTAATTATATTTGCAGAGAAGAGTTTTGTAGGTAGATGGGTCGATGGGGTTTGTCTTATCAGTGGTGCTAAAACACGTGCTATTAACAATTTTAGTGACAAGACATTTATTAAAATCATCAGGAAGGCACAAACAAAGATCACCGGTGATATATAATAAACTACTATAGGATGCTTACTCTACTCTGTACCTTCTAACAAACCACAGGATTGCTAGGCACGTCAGAAGAAACATCAGAAAGACTCCACACAGTATCCCCACCGTGATCCCCATCAGACCGTCACTCCAGATGGTTCCGGAGGGGGTCCGCGTCACGGGGTCGGTGGGGGTGGTCGTTGCTGCGCGAGATGGGGTCATGTCCCAAATACTCCTGGGTGTCGTGGTCGTATTTCTCTGAATATTTCCACCGGGAATGGTTTTTGTCGGCACTGGGGCTGGAGTTGTCGAACTTGGAGGGCTTGGTTTTGATGTGACAACTGTTGGCTTGTCTGAAGAAAAAAAATACACATTATATATTATATTACCTCATTCCCAGAAATATACATGTTCATGTAAATGCATATATTGTTAGATAAAAATAACGAAACTGTGAATTTAATTAATGTTAACCGGTCAATCGTTCAGAACGTGGTACTTTTGCTGAAATGAAGAGCAATTTTGCACGCTGTGGCCATCCCTCATTGTAATACAATTTCCTTATTATAATACAATTTAACATGTAGTAAACAGTCCCCATTTGCCCATGTGCACAATGATGTCTAATTTTCAAGATATTGTATTACATTCACTGGGAGAAATGATATAATTTTAGAAAATGCTCTTGGAATAATCCTTCAATGAATTTACAGGTACCCGAGGGAATAGATAAAGGATGTATCATGCAGATAGTGCAATGAACAAGTATATACTTTTATTATACTTTCATGTTAAATACTAAAATCTGATTGGTTTAGACGCATTTAACAATCCGTAATGTTACCCTCAGCGTTAGCAACACACTTGACAACGGGTAACATTACGAAAATATCACATGCGTTCAAATCATGCGCGTACGGTTCACCGTAGAATTCTCAAAACGTCGGTTGTGCGTTTGAAAGAAGCCGAATAAACGACGTCAATAAAAGCTTGCGTCCGATGTAGCTTACTTGAAAACAACAAACGACAGACGAAACATCCTTGCGAGTGCAAACTTTAGATGATAAAGGACTTTTTGAGTAGCAAACAAACAATAGAGAGGTTGGTAAATCTTTTCCGAAGCTTTCTTATTGAGAAAAATAGAAGCGGGGAGTTTGAAAGCTTTCTAAGCGTGAACTTAACGACGATCTCCGAATTTTTTTATGACATCCGAAATCAATAAGACATTCAGCATAATAAAATAAATAGTGCACGTTTTTGAGGGTAACAGTTGAAATTGACACCCCTCGGAAAACCATTGTCAACCTCCGCTGACGCGTCGGTTGACAATGGTTTTCCTTGGGGTGTCAATTTCAACTGTTACCCTCAAAAACGTGCACTATTTATATAATACATGTATATATCCCCTATGATTTGTCTATAACATCTCGAATATCAAATGCTACTATAGTGATGTATTGAAAGAAATTGAATTAAGTATGAGTGTGTGTGTTTTCCCCCAAATTTGAATGTGAATTCATACACATTTGCATATGTGTTAATTCTAACACTAGAACTTCAAAGATTTTTTTTTATCACATGATGCTTCCAAATACCAATTTATTATGAAAATTGTTATGAAAATATAAATTAAACATGCTTCCTAGCTAGATTCAGATCCTCAACACACAATTAAAACTGGGAGTTTGAGTAGCATAAAAGAGAATGCAATGTGGAATTTACGTACTAGTATTTCGGACACTTAGGATGGATTTCTTTATACATTATATATTTTGTGTTATGATACACAGTTTATTGTGCATATATTCTTTACTTTTAAATTTCAACGAAAGTAAAATAAATTCATTGATAGAACATTTACCACTATTGAATTACATGTACATAATTTCTATCTCTCAATCAAAGTGTTTCAGCAGATAGAGCAACAAATTAACAAATTCAATACAGTTACAAGTTACACACAGAGGAAAGCCATGATAAATGGGGATGTTTTCAGTATCTTTCGGAGCTGTTTGTCGATTATCGACTGTTTTTTCTGCTTTGCTAGAAATAGATTCATTAAAGCAATCGTTTGATACCCAATGCAGCATATCAAACTGACTATGGGGAAACCTATGAGGCGTAAGTCGTCAAAGGGAGAGATGGACTCATGTGTCCGATTTCTTCAGAGAGAGAGAGAGAGAGAGAGAGAGAGAGAGATGGGTGGTCATGCTTGGCTTATCAACCTTCATACCAACCAATTACACGTGGCTGAGTTACATGCAGAGCTGGGCACCAGTATTTGCATAAAATTCCTATAAATCATATCTCATAGTTTATATTTGAAATATTTATGTAGTCTACAGAACTTATAGTCTGCAGTGGCATCGGATCGAAAATAGATAGCATATTGCTATCTTTATAAATATAGGTCCAGATAGGAATACATGATTTCACAACGATCATGACACGTGATTGACACCCATGTTTTGTGTCGATGCATCATTGCAGACATTGTTCGAATTTGTTTTCGTAACTGTATAGCTTATTTAGGTTGAACATTTGAACGAATAACGGATTACTTTCCTATCTCTTGACATTTGTGATCAATTTCGCCAGAACTTTGATTAACAGAATCTGCCATATTGTCAGGAAGCTGATTTCAATCAAGAAAGGATTTTACTGTCGCGCAACCATTAAGAGTTTATGTATTGGACGAAACTTTTCAATCGCAATAAAAATTTGCTTTCAAAACATATAACTCTACATATTTTTGTTTTTTCTGTTTTTTGTTTGTTTTACTTTTTTATTTGTTCTTTTTTTTTGTTTGTTTTATTTTTGTTCTTGTTTTTTTTTTTTTTTTTTGGTTGGTAGTTTTTTTTTTGGTTTGTTTAGTTTTTGTGGTTTTTGTTTGTTTGTTTCTTGTTTTGTTTACTTTTTTTTTGGCTATGGCATGCCTCCATTTCATCACCCCAAAATAAATCTTCAAGAAATCTTCACGTAACAATGTAGACACTCTATTCGTTTGACAATAATTGAATCTGCCGAACATCTTATGCATGCTAGGACCAGTGGATTTTTGTACTCTAGATTAGATCTAATCCGTCGGTGGGATGAAGGAAAGGGATAAACTATTTAGACATATATAGTGCACAAGTGACAAAGAAGCTAAATTTTCTCCAGGGAAATGCCATATTGCATTGAAATTAGAAACAGAAGGATTCTTATGAGAATTTACATTAAATTAACTTTGATCTCTAGGCAAAACACGCATGACCATAAAATCTTTATTATTAGCTTCAGTTCAGTAAGCTAATATGCCCAATGAGGAACATCTACTCCGATAACTCAGAAGTTTTACTTTTCGCTGCTAAAAAGAATTAAGGTACATTTAACTGATGTATTTAGAAACTGATATTGTAAAGTCCAGATGTGAGCTGAACCGAAACTACATTACTCATCATTTGTATAAGTAATCATGGACAGACGTGTTCGAATCCCACTGGAAATTTCACTGTTTTGTATGTTATACAAAATCCCACGTTTGTCAAGTAAAAAAAAAAAAAATAAATTACCATTATTCAAATTGCAGTGCTGTTTTAATTTTTTTTTTAAAATAAAAATTCAGGTTAACTTGTAATTAAAACTAAATGTATCTAGCTTTTAACATATTTTAACCATTTATTCGAAAAATTGAAACTACAAACGATAAGGCAATGTAATAGAATGTATTTTGATTTCTCTCAGAAACTCAATCTCGACGGATTATGAGCGAATGGCTTTTATACATATGATTTTTAGGAAATTTATTCAATGTAGAGACAGCACAATTCTTTATGTTCTCAATGAGATATCTGGTGTTTGTCTTCCAGAATATTTTTTATGAAATTGTTTTGTTTAAAGAATGAGTCATTATTTTCTTACAAGAAACTGTAATCCCGTTAGGAGAATCAAATATTCATATCTCAATAAAGTAATAACGATCAAATGTGTATCGTCTACAATGCAATTGGCACCACCAGTCCCATCAACGTGTCAATCGCTCTTCAGCTTCCGGAAATCAGAAAAGGACCACCACCCCTTAGAGTATATTAGAAGCAACAGCGCATCCAAAGCAATTTCACGAGCGTGACGAAGGCCATTAAATCAGGTTCTAACACTCCAAAATGTCAGAAATAAAGCAAATTCGAGATTAATTTATTAATTTTCCAATCATCAGGAATCTGAAATAACTCTAGTAAATGGAGGATTGTGAAAACTTTGCAACAAACGCAACAAGTTTCAAAAGAGAAATCAATAATTCTTCTCCCGATGGATTTACCATTCTTGGTATCCTGGAGGCAAACAAAGTTTCATATTTCATCATCAAAATATTGCCCATGTCAGTCTTATATTATACAAAAATCTCAAAGAAAATAGCCACCACAAGATGTGATCTCTTGATTAATCAGAATATAAACTATATGCGTTCTCAATTCACTAATATCATGAATATCGCTTTCGCAGAATTTCTAAGCAATCAGACATGAAATTTGGTACTATATTTTTTGTAGTTTTATCCCGAAATAAGATAAGCTTAGTTAATATCTACGTTAAAAAGTAGTTCGAATCCTCATGGAGAAAAGCTTGTATAACCTTTAAAACTTCAAAATCCATTGACAAGTTTTCAAAATAATCTAATAGTCTAACATCTTTTAATAGTTGATGTAAATTTGTAAAGAAAATAGAAAATTAGTATCTTGTGACTGCGCTTAACATAATACTTGAATTTTTGTCCAAAAAAAGCCATGCAAATTATCGAAGTTTGTGTGAAAAACTTTCGACACGATGTAAACCTCACCGTTGGCTAGTGCGAGGTGCAAAAATTTTTACTTTTATCTTTGAAGCATAGAGCATTATTCTAATCACACCACTACAAACAAGGTCTTAATAGCAAACATAAACAAACTAGACAATGAGATTGCGCAATTATTGTTGTACAGACGTGTCGCATTAATTGTTTATCGACAGGGGATTAAGATAAGACTCACTGCTAACTCCTGTTGTATTAGTTGGTAAACGAAATGTTTAAATAATTCAGCGGATTTATTACTGCATAGAATCCGATTAACTTTAAAATAATCATGGTCCCCTTTAACGACCAAATTAAACTGGGCCAAACAATTAATGAATGCATTTGGAATTTACAGTTGTCTTAAAATCGGCTTAAATGGTTTAAATTTTTTTATTCTTTGCACAATATGTAATTCGTTTTGACAACACTGTTTAAGGATAATTATTCTAGAAAACATTTGCACGCATATTTTAACCAGGGAGGCATTCATATCCGTACATGTACATCAGATTTCTAACAGGATTCCAAAATGATTCATAGAGAAGCATTAGTAGTTTAGAAGCTGTTCATTGAAAAAAAAAACACTCAAGGGGAAAATATTATATTATTGAGCAAAGTGATATTTAAGAAAAAAATATGACATGGTGATCGTAAATTAAACTAAGAATAAGCTACACAAGAAATGTACAATCTTCCTCTTTAGATTAAAATAATTCTTTTCTTGTGCAGGATACGGAAGTCATAGTAAACGAGTTAGTCTAGGTCACCTACATGTACAAGTTTGCCGCATCGTTTAGTCAAACACTGAGTGGGGGTCAAACGACTTGTGTGACCTAGGCTAATTTTGAGTGCGCACACTTCATGTCTGGGAACCAGATTAAGACAGGCGTAGACAGTTTGGAGACAACGAAGGGATTGGGGGTTGCTTCCTCATAAACATGCTGTTCACTCTGCTATCGGAATGATTCATTAAGTCAGCGTTTGGTTTCATTTTGTTTCATATTCAAACACCAGCCATAAACTAGAAATGACAGAGGGTTTTATGGCGCAAAAAAGCATTTTATGTGCAGCTTACACGCAAGAGTTCCTATTGTCTTTATAAGGATGAGAATGGTTTAACGGGGGTTTACGATGTTCTGTAAAATACCAGAAACCACGTACATCCAGCATTAACTTCTTCTTAATTCATATAATGGGTCATAAACTCGGCAAAAAATGCCCAAATTATTCATTCAAATGGGGTAATCATACGATCTCAGATAATATTCTTTTACCAGATGACAAGGCGCGAATTAGCTTTTCTATCGAAAGTGCCTGCTAAGATTTACGATCAGAGGACAATTCAGATCTATTAAAAGTCGTTGTCTAGCACAGTAAAGTTACGACTTAGCTTAATCAGTTAATTAAGATTTAATCTAAGAATGGTTATGCAGTGAAAGAAATTGGTATTAGTCAATAATTATGAGTGACAAAGGCGGCAATAAAACAAAAGGGGAATTGAAGTTCATACACTTCAAACACAGCATATGGAGTAATGATATAAGAAGGCCATAAAGACAGTACTTCCTATTTCAAAGGGCTATAATTTGTAGCTAAAGCCACAAATGATTCTAGGTGTAGTAATTTGCTTTTCTTATTAAGGCTTTGTTTTTTGCTTCAAATATAAAAGAGAAGTAGATGTACTCTTCCCAGTAGTACATAGGGAAATCTTACTCTCAATTCTCAATTACCAACCGAATGTCAAGCCACATGACGCAGGATTTTCATGATAAGAACTTATTTGAGAATTGCTTCCTCTTTCAGTCTAATTCTCTCCTTGTGAGATCGAAGAACAAAGCAGATACAACTACAGCCATTAATTTGAAGATGAAATTTTTATCATATTTGAACATGTTATAAAGATTTTGTATTCGGTCAAGGTCAAATTTTTGGATTGTCAAGATTATGTATAAGGTCATTTTTTTTTTTATTTTGCAACAGGAGAACTTAATAGAGCCAGTGCATTGTTTCAAAAGCACGTTGACTTTGAACACTGTGGACAGATTTGTCTTTTTGAACAAATTCAAATTTGCTCGCCAGGATTTTCCACACCAATCCGAACAAAATTAGGTCCTGTATTTTTTACAAGTCTTATTTCATTCTTTGATTTGAGCTATATAGAAATTTTTAGCTGACCCCTTTACCTGTATAATATTCAACTTTGTAAATCCCGTTGCAGCCATTGTTGATCCAGATAGAATCCTCTATAATGCCGTAGTCGATCCCTTTATTACACTGCGATCCCGATGTGATGGGAAATTGGGCAATTTTCTCAATGCTTTGGGCTTTTTGGGCGTCCTTCACCTTGCAAACTTTGTAAGACGAATTCCAATGTCGACACTCCATTGTTCTCTCCTTTATTTCCGTTGCTGGGGCATCTGTGAAATCACAATTAAATTAATAACACGTGCATTTTTCCTCTTGTGAAAGTTGAGTTACGAAAAATAATTAAATTTATAAATATACTGTAAATATGGTTACACCATCAAAGGCGAATACTTAAGAATATAAACTCATCATTTTTTTAACGTGTTCATCGTTAAAGTAAATGACGATAATAAAAGACCTACGGTAGATAACTTAAATAATCGTTTCCTTTATACCTAATATTTTTATTAACAAGGAAAAGAAAAAAAAAACATCATAACTTCTGTGAGTAACAAAAAATTGGAGAATTAAATTAGACATAAACCCTTCTATCGTTTATCTTGAAACTCTTTCATCTTGGAATCATAATCTTGAACCCGATGGAATAAACATTTTAAGTTTGAGTCCATGACACCTGAGTATTCCTTGTGGGTTCATTCCTTATAATTATTTTGCAATTTGATTTCATTTTTCGAATGGATTCTTCGGGGCTAATTTCACATCCTAAAACTAATTTAGAGCCCCCAATTACATTTTCTTGTCAAGCTAACGCAATTTTGGGTTTTATACAACTTGCAACCTAACCGTCTAATACCATTAACGGGAAATATTATTCGTAAAAGCAAAACCATAGGATGTCATAATTTTCATATGTAGCAGTATTTCATGTTGCATCTGTCAATTAGCTTTTATTCCACCGGTTGCTTGGGATTCAAGTCGCACAAGTATCGGAAATTGGTCAAATTTTGACAAGATTCATTCGCTTGCAAAACCATTCTCAACACTTAATAAAAGTTGAAGTTTTCGTGCAATGTTTTATGTATAAGGTATTATATAATTATGGTTTGCATTATTTCGTTTCAGTGGGTTTATTGTGTTTTAAGTGAAAATGGAATTTCACATCTAAATCTGCATTTTATCATTTTTACAGTTAAATCGTCAACAATAAAGGACATTAAAACACAAAGCTAGCCTTTAAATTTGATAATATACATCATTATTTGTTAAGTTTTTCTTTTTTTTTTTTAGTTCAATCCTTGTTGAAAATGTAGTCTAGATTCTAGAATTACAGTCACAAAACAGTCACCAAAGAGGCTTTGGATCGGTGTAATTTTTGGGGGAAATTAAAGGGAAATATTTGTACATTTAATATTTTTATTTTTTTAATAGGTAATTGCTTAAATTTTAAAAATAATGATATGATTATATTCCTGGCCTACACCTTACCTCTGGTATAACACACGTGGATCCGCCCGCCGCATCCGTCCTTGACATAAACCGTATCCTTATTGACCCAATAGTCATTGATGGGGCATGACTCCTCAATGTCCATACAGGACACCCATCCCCCCGCGATGTCATCGTTTTGGCAGTCCTGCACGATACCCTTATGTATAGAGCTGCAGTATATGTTGCTTTGTTGGTGGGGACATGTTAAGTTTTTCCCTGGAAAAAAAGAGAAAAAATTATGCATACATCTATCTTTAGTTTCATGATTTACGGGATACATATGAATTTTAGCACAATACTAAAATTAATTTTTATTTCCTCCTAATGTATTAGCGACTAGATTCTATAACCCCTATAATCTCATCATGCATATGTTGTTATACCAATGGACTCAATACATTTCGTTTTAATACCTTCGTTTTAAACTATAAGCACCTCAACAGTCAAGAGAAAAATGTGCAAAGTACATTGTAAGGAGGGAGAACTAACTCTGGTAACAGGTACATAGAGGAAAATTGGCTCCAGGCATTATAATTACAAAAGTATTGCCGTAAATGAACAATTAACTCTGAATAAAAATTGTAAAATGTACAAATGATCTGTCAGTAGGATAAATAGTTCGTTCATACTGATTTTCCATTCAATCTATCGCTAACCGCAGAATTGAAATTAATTGTTTAATTAGGGTGAAAAATAAACTTCTTTCTGAGAGGACAAACTACTTGTTGATGAAATCGTACTTTATGATAAGTAGTCTCTGTTTTTGGTCTTTCATGCTCATTCAAAGGATGTAATTCACTTGTATAAATAAGCTATTTTATACAGATTTCATGTAAATATAGTGTCAATGTACGTCTCCAAAGGTCAATAGTTTTACTGTTGAGTTTATAGCCACTTCCTGTAAAAGGAAACTTATTAAGGTTTCTTTTTTTCATTAGAAAAACATCCTTTGAATGTTTCAGTCAAACTCTTGAATTTATTTCCATTTGGCTTATCAATAATTACATATTCGAGACAAAATTCTTACACACTTCATTGCCAAAACACGTCAAAATGTTTATCACGATTCAAGAAATACGAACTTTTTTGGAGATGGGAATACGAGCTTCCCTTGATAATGGTTCTATATGTTTATGTTTGAACTTTCTTTGTTGCTATGATAGAATACAATCAATGAATTTCGGACAGAACGTCACGCAATGACGCATGCGCATCGGATGCTGATAATGGAGTATCCTTGGTTGTTTCGTTGGAAGATCCAATTAGACACCATTTCTAATTAGAAAAAGGCCCTGATTAAAAGTTTAACGTGAAACCATCATTTTTCAGGTTGTCATCTAAGAAGCACCACATTATTCCTTCTTTTAATTATGCAGCAAGGTGCACTAAATTACGTAAGAATCCTAGCGGGTTTGGGGTATTTATCTAGTATGTTTAATACTACGTGTAATTACAGTACTGTTAGAATCCGTAATTGAGGCACAAAAAGAAGAAATGAACAAGAAAATAATTATATTACTTCCTGTCACGAGTATTACATGTATAAATGGTATAATAATCTAGTTAATAAAGGGTTAGTTCACAAGCGGGAAGATGAGTTTCTGCTTTCAATGTTTCAGCTGTATCACAGTTCAGTAAATTACTTTTTAATGGCATAAGAAGGCTTGAAATTTCACTTATATGAGAGATGTATTATTGAAAAATATATACTCGAGAGTAGTTCGTCTAAGAAAGCGAGTAAAATAGATTTCATCTGGTAATAAAACTATTACTGAAAATTAAGACCAATTATCGGGGATAAGAGGAAATTTTTCCGAGAAAGTTACTCCATTAGATAAATCAAGCTTTATTTATCATCGTTCGCGCGCTGCGGACAGACGACAGATAAACGTAATTTTCCGATGATCTCTATCTACCATCATCAAATCATAAACGAAATTTGACCGTCCATTAAAAACGCAAAAAAGTCCTAAAACCATATGACAAATTTGTCAATAGATGCAAAATTATTTATGACCAATGACAATCCGCTATTTGATTCTCTGTTGATAACGTTTTTGGAAACGTTTTTCTGACGTAGATAAATATAAGAGTCTAAGAGACTCATAAACAATTCATCCCATTCTAAATTGTAGAGATAAACGTTAAGAAAGGCCGAATTACTTGCATAAAAAATCAATAAAAATGAGTTATAACAAAAGTCTGTTCTACCAAATAAAAATTCTAGTTTGCATTTCATAAACTTTAAGAAAATCGAAGTAAAAATTTACCATTGTTTCCAAAGCAAATGTCTTAATATAGAAAAGAACCGACCTTTTCTTAGACAAGTGAAAATACTCATCAGCAAGTGGAATCAAAACTGAAAACACTTCGTTGTGATAAAAATCTACCAAATGAATCTTTTCATGCCAAGAAATTTGTATTGGAAAGGTATCGACAGCAAAGAAACACCTGCTTTATAACGAGGCTAATTTTGAAGGCGTGAAAACAGGAATATCACTACAGCAGCCCAGCTCAAACAAGCACTTCTCTGTTCTTAGCCTGTACTTAATGCAAGCTCTAATCACTACGTACAGACTGTTCTATTACATGTTTGGCTAGACAACTTCAAATTGAAGCAGTTGGCAAATAATGAAGTTCCTTCAATAAGATTCACCCAAAATGAAAATAAAAAAATCTTGAGACGTTTGATTTTTTTTTTTTTATTTATTTATTTATTTATTTATTTATTTTGAAATTCTACTCTTAAAAAAAGAAAGATAAATTATTGAGAAGTTAGCAGTAAGATTATTGATTGACAGTCGTGAAAAAGGTCCCAATATCAATTAACTTTCGTGCAAAAACATATCTGTCATATGCACGTTTTTTGTTACTTGCAACGTTTAACAAAAACATTCATATTAAATCGCTATGAATAGGAAAGTCATTATCGTTGAACCGAGACACGTAATGCCACTATATATTGTATAGAAATTGGAAGTATAAATCATGCAGTTAAATTTTCCCTATCAAGGTGTGAAAGCATCAGGTTTACCTGGGTATGTAAGCAACAAGGTGCCATTGAATATCATATTACAATTTTTATGAAAGATATTGCCTTCTAACGTAACAGGCAAACTTCTGTTAATGGACCGTTTGTGTATTAAATCGGTATACCCTATATACTGTATGATTAAGTGTGATGTCCTGAGACACCTTACTCTGTAAATAGTCTCTATGACAAAATGGAGGACGAGGACAGACTGCAAATAAATCATAAATCTAACTGAAAAACGGGCATACACCCAAATTCCGAGTTCATGATAAAATGGACTTTTCTGACAGTGCTACATATTTTTATTGATTTAAATTAAGTGCGATACCTCATAAAATCATAAAACTTACAAAGCCTTCTTTTTGCGGATCATAAAGTAATTAATACAATGACAGTATAGGGGACCTGTTATCCTGTTCTTTTCTGCATTCTCCGGTTATTAGTGTGTCCCATTATGCGCGTTTCAAGAGCAACTAATGAAACACGTTGATGACTTTTGGCTATATGGGTATTTACTTAGCCAGCTTTCTATGGATGTAATTACGCTGCTTCAATGAGAAATAAAGAGAAGGACGTTATTATTGCTTGGACTCTCTCATTCAATATATAAACCTGGTTCAACAAGAAACATCAATACGAATGCATAGATAAAAGATCGCAGATTGAGTAAAGAATCGGGATTTTCAAGGTCCTGGTAGATTGTCCATGATGAATTTAATAATGTCGTGTAGTTTGTCGTCAAACAAGCAGCGAAGTAATCATAAATTAATATGTTTCTCAAAATGAACGTCATTCAAAATAGAGATGACTCAAATTAGAGAAAACGAACCAATTCAACGCCATTTAAAATATTTATACTCTATGCAACAACTTTCGGTTTGGCTAGAATAGATTTTTTTCCCAAAAACACATTAAAATACAAACATTCAGCCGAACATTGGATATTCCAGTAATGGACTCAGATTCAGGTATGAAACCTCAAGTAACGAAAAGGTGAGCACACTTTTGACACAAGTGTTCAATAAATACCCCAATAATAGTTTTAAAAATTAGCAAGGAATGATGAATCCGACATATTTTCATTACAAGTGACTATGAACAATTGATCATCAGCAAACATACATGTTTATACACACTTAGATATTCTTTTCGAAACAATCGACTGTGAAACTGAGTATTTACACGGTTCTCTTATCTTCAAACACTCATCAATTCATAAAAACGTAAATTCAACATTGGACATTGATATCTATTGTGTCGAATTATCGCCAGCTGCTTAAATAAAGATTTTTGTAAAATTTAAAAAATGGCAAACATAACATAAGAGCAGGCTAATTACCACAGGTCCACATTGGTTCCGTTTTTGATTACTCCCAAAACAAATAATGAAATAATCCCCGTTTGAACTGAATTTTAGTCACAATTGGTCCTCTTGTGGGAAAGATCAGAACACGAGTGTGTCACAACGAACAAATTTTCATTTCACTTGTCATTCCTCAACATCTTGCCAATAATCCTCTTCTAGTCTCAAGGAAGAATGCTCTATATCTCTACACGGGGTACGGTGTAGGGTCCACGCATAAATTATCACGCATTATGACTGTTGTGATGCAAATTTGTTCACGACTTGAAAAGTGTTTGCATCCAATTGCCTTTTTGTGGCAAACAATGCACAGTTGTGGGGAAATAGAATATACAGCGATTATTGGACTAGAAAAACATTAAAGGCGTCCCATGCTACAAACGTTATTACGTGTCGCTCGTAAAATAATGTCAATAAACCATAAACTTGAGAAGTAAATGAATCAGAAGACTTACTGATTGTAAATCTTTAATATATTGCAATTTAAATTCAAACGATCGAGAAATTTCACATTTGTACCCTTCTCAAATTACATAATGAATTTCGAAAGTCAATAAAAATCTTTCTAGTGGTTTAAAAGGAGCGTGTAAGTAACAAAAAGAAATTGAAGCTTTTGGGTTATTTTATCTTGGGTCATCAGTAAAATTTACCCACTTCCTATGATTGCTTTAAAATAGATGATATGTTCATTGTGACCTTTGAACCTTAAGTTCAAACCACCTTTAATTAATTTGATTTAAGAACAATATATTGTATTAAATAAGGTCAAGTAATAACGGGAATTATATCTAAATCTGACTTTAGGGTGAAAAAAGGGTCATTTGCAACACTGTGGTTCAATTTCTGACAGTAAACGAGAAAAATCTGTTGAATATTCCATTGAGCTTGCTGTTCGTTATTGCAATGATCATGTGAATGCAAGCTCTACCGAAATGACTGTGTGGAGTCTTGCCGTCATCATTTTCCTTGAATTTGAAAAAATGCAGAGAATTACCAAAATATGTCGCATAAATTAACTAATTACATGCATGAACTACATGTATCTGCACGGATTTTGATGCGATAGTTGTCACTTTTTCCCCACATGGAGCCTCTTTTATTGGAAGTGGAAGAGGATTTCGCAGATTTTCGTTTTGACAATGCCGGGTACTCGTTCCAGTCAGCAGGAGTCTGCCGCATTTTCCATTTAATATGAAAGTTTAACAATAGAAATCTGTATACCGTGATGCTTGTTGAATAGAGCTGTTCTACCTACGGATTTTAATAACTTAATGACCTGGGCACTTGTCGGCCACAAGTACTGAAAGGAAAATTGTTTATTTCGCGATTCGAGGTTTGGTTGACACACAAAATTACATAAACCAGGGAAATGACTAACGATTTATTAATGTTGATGTCTAAAATCGAGCGGGGTGCAGTGGTAATCAATGGCGAGCAATTATTTCCCACTAATAAAAATATGTTGGGTATCGAGACTTTTTTGGTATGGTTAAACTCCTAACGTATACGTTTTATTTTTGGATCTGTGGTATAATATACCTAAAATATTTCAAATAAACATTCATTTATTTTAAAGAATGCGTCCGATTTCTTCAGTCAAATTCAAAACTTAGATTTTTTTCGAATTTAAAAAAAAAGTTAATGACCCGACTAATGACCTCAAATGACAAGTTTATGACGCATGACGGAATACAGACATATCAAAAACCATAATCTCTGGCGCTACAAAAAATGTAAACAGAACTGTACCCAGGAGTCGGTTCATTTTGCTAGAAACAAGACGTTCGGTCATATTTTTATCGACCCCCACCTGATATTGTCTAAGGTGATAAATTAATTTTATCACACCCAATTAACTTCTGCGAGATAAAAACTGTGTTTAATTTACTCTGCAGATTGTGATGGGGAGTTTTGTCCATGCCTCGTCAGACTTACACGTTCGAACAACAAACCCTCATTTTTTTCTCAATCCATCATTGTTCGATACAGTCCATTAAGTCTCATTTTGACTATCCACTGCAGCTAAATTTGCAAAAAAAAATATAGCACATTTCAATTACATGACAGAAGCTCTAATTTTACAAATGTATTTCATAAAAATCGATAGCAATGTAAAACCAATATACCTTTTTCCTAGGCCGAAGTACAAATTTAGGTCTATAAAAACATAAAATACAAATAAATTCCTGAAATTTATAAAATTGAGCCGTTTAAATAAATATAATACAACACTGTCTTCCCTTAAAGAGCAATCGTGGTCTCATTTATGCTAAACTCGAAGACGCACGATACCTCGGCCTAATGGCAAAATCAAGTAATGACAAAATACCTAATTCAAAATGAAGATATTTTTTCTTTATTAAATATTTCTAACCTTGTGTGAATGCCACTGCATGTGATTGATTTTACTTTAAGAATAAAAAAGGGGGAAAAGAGACAAGTACTGGAATTTGTTGCTGGATAAAAGTGGATGCCCACATTTTTTTCTTTTCATCAGAAAATGTTCTTAAAATTAGACACAACTATTTTGCAGAGCATCCCATCTGTCAAAATAAAACAAACATACAGAGAGCATTTGTCGATTAAATGCTGCCACTTCAAAGGCCCACCATGAGAGTATTGCCAGATTTTTTGTTTAGTTTTAAAGACATTTATCTTTCAACCACTTAGTCTTATAAACGTTTTGTCTTATTGGTATACGTACAAGGAAGAGCAATTAGCAAAGCTGATCAGGAACAAGTCGGAATGGCCAAAAAACAAAACAATAGGCAATAATTCAAATCTTATAGATCTAGGCAAAATTCTTAGGAAACTCTCTATATTCATCTATCTTAGGAAACTCTCTATATTCATCCAATTGTTTATCCTTGGAAATCTCTATCTACTCTCCCATTCTAATTTAAAGACAGAAAATCAATCAACAGACGTATAAAAATGTATTTTCTATCGAATATTGGCCCTCGTCGACGCAGCGCGAGACATGATGGATCTTTTCAGCCGATTCTTTCTTTTCCTTGTTCATTTTGAAATAATCTAGATTTCTTTTAATCTCCTTTCTTCAGTTGACAATGTTCCATGTTCTAACTATAATCATAGGTCTTACCGATATTAATCCAATGCGCCAACACGTGTTATAAAGATTATGTCTCAATCTGAAAAGCACTTGCTCAACTCTGGGTACTAATAAAAAGACTGGTACCATGCAATTAAAAAGGGCTAATTCTTGACGCATCCTGCTATAGATTTATCAGTGGGTAAAGTTTTGGGTGTGGATGGAAATATCGTTGAAAATGGCTATACAGGATTGTTTTCCGATTTAATTCTTGGTGTGATTTATTATTGAAACGATATTCAAAATGTCTTTTAAAAAATCAATTTATAAAGAAAAATTATTGAGTCTCACCACGAGTTTAGTAACAATGAATCATGTACCGGAACGAAAAAGTTGATGTTTTTTTTTACCGGTAATTTATATGTTTTTAAAATTCCTGTGTTCAGTAGACCAAGAATATAGAAAGTCGGAAGCAGGCACACCATTCTAGGTCAATACGTAAAATGTAATATTACTCAACTTTACTCATGACTGTGCATTCTTTTGGGTGGGTGCTGTCAAGAGTAAATTTTCTTTCCTCGTAGTTTGAACCAGTACCCGTAATTGAATATTGTGCTAGAAAAAATATCTCTTTCCTTGCCATTGGTATAGAAATAAGGCATGTCAATAGAAAGTTTTATTTATCAGACAAATCATTTTTTTTTTCATTGTAACAACACAACTTGTTGAATGTTGTGAAATAGATTATAGATTAAATGAGAGCTAATTTATCTAAAATGCATATTTTTCTTGTCTCTTGTAACAGAACCTCGGGTTTTTACAAGCAACGTGGAATTTTTATCGCAGAAATAAGCTTCGAATGCTGAAAATATTTCCGTCTTCCCTACATGAACTCAGACATACGTGATCACAATAAGTGTTAGTTCACGTTTAAAGATGCAAATGAAGTCTAGAAAACCTAAGATCATGCATATGTGAGTGTGCGAGCACCTTCTAAAAAATGAGCAATTAAAAATCACTACCTATTACGCACTAAATTCGTGTGAATGAATAATTGATAAATCCCTAAACTAAAACGTGCTATTTAAGTCCATCATTTTTCGACTTGCTAAATATAATATTCCGTGCTCAGGTAAACAGAACTTGCAACAAAGTTCATCTTTTGGTCATGTATTCGTGTTAATCTGCGATGACAGTCACTGATATTAAAGGAACCAAAGATCGTAAACAAGCATCGACGTCGCTGATTACAAAGGCGGCGAAACAGCGGATACCCTCAAACTAAAGCACCCGCAAAACCAAGCCCACAATTATATCTTGGGGCATGTGACCAGAGACGTGATGTTATCGAAGATGTCTGTATCCAATACTAAAAAGCAGAACCACTGATTAAACACTGAGTCCTCAGATTTCTGCTACTTTTGATTCGGCTGTCCAAACAACAAACGTTCTGATGACAAAGAAGTATCATAGAAGCAGATTCTCAAAGATGGCGTCAAAGATGAGAAATGGGTTCATGGAGCACCAGGTGAAGTACAGAACATTCTTTGATATGTTCGTAAATACGCTAATGTTTGAAAACAAGATCTTTCTTATTAGTGAGACTTTCAGCAGACGTAATTTGAAAGGAAAGTAGGGATAAACAGGATGACCCACAGCAAGAAAATGGCAAGATGTGAGCACATGTTTACAGTGGGAATCAAATTCGATATATGCAAGATCACATTCATCTAACAAAACAAAATTGCATGCACATGTTTTCCCGAGCGAGCGTCTTTGATAGCACTTGTCAATCTGATTCTCAATTAGCTCTTAATGTTACGGAACTGAACTCTTTTAACCATTAAGCAATCAATCTACATCATATTCCACAAACTTTAGTATTCCCCGTGCATCCCCGAGCCCATCACAAAAATTGAAAACAAAATATCTGTCTTCTGTTTCTAAAATCGTTTTAGTGATGCAGGATGAGACACGTTTAATGTAAAAATAAAGTGAAATTCGTTTCTCTAGCATTATAATGGAATGCTCACTAGAGACCATGTTGACAACGATAAACATTGAACATTGATATGTAGTATGGTTTATTAATATTCATGTTCGTTTAAATTCTAAGTCCTACTGAGATTGTTTCCCTGTGTGTCTGAAGAAAAGGAAACCTGTGCTTCCAAAAAAGATTAAAGGGACCCTTTCTTAATCATTACAAAGGACATTACTTCTATTTGTTGTAGACAGCCTTACCTAACCTTTAGAGATTATCAAAGTAAAGGCAAATATTGTATTACAAATTGGATCAGTTATTCAAATATTTCATTACGCTCGTTGTTGGAATTCATCATTCATCAAACTCTCATATTCCATTCAACTCTCTGCCGTATTCGTCCAGACTTCTTTTGTTTGAGGGTACAATGTAAGAAATATGAGATTTTGCATTATCAGAAGTCCAGATAATGAAATGAGAGTTTTAATCTTGAATAGTATTTGACAGCTTTCAGTCTCATGAATACAAAATCCCCCGATGTCCTCTTATATTTCTGTGACGTGATAAAGGATACAAGATACCATAAAACTATTCTAATTTAGTTCTGGTGGATTGTCATTAAAATAACATTTGAGATGAAGAAAAAAATATGCAACAAGGTTAATACGTATTCGAATAGATTTTTCAATGCTGGATACTGCAGTTATCTAAAATACTTTTTTAATTTCCCCGGCTACATGCAATTTGTACCCGACATTGATAAATTTATTCTTGTAAATTTCCTATAACAATAAAATATGAGCACAAGCGATGTGCTAAAATACAAATCTGCCCCACACAAAGGGATTAAACGATTTACTCACACAAATGGACGAGACAACTACCAAATCTCTAAAAATCGCAACTCTTTTTAAATTTCTTCTGTATACTACCGAAGTTAAAGAAAGTCATTTGTTTCCTGGGAAATTTTTCAAACTAGGCCGTTAAGAATCATGACAACTTAAGAATGTCCTTGATTCGCTCGACTCCGTTGGGCTTATATATTGTCTTGTATGGTGAGAAAAACCGCAATATCCTGACGATTTCATTTAAGAGGCAATTTGGCTTCCTGTGTGTTGTCACTGGCTTATGGCAGCTCTGTTAATTTTTTTTTATCACTTACCTACTTGCTACTTATTCTAATATACATATATTTAAGTTTCCAGTATTATTTTTGCAAATCATCATTGATCTTCCACACATTGTCTGCGGTGCTCGGCGGATTCAAAATTCAAGACTGTGCAGAAATGGTTACCCTAACCGTCTGTCGCCCTCAACAAGTTTTAATTTTGTTTGAAAGCTCTTTACAAAGAATTTCTTAAAACCTCTTTATTTAAATTTCTATACCGGTTTGTTCAGCGTGGACAAACATTCGTCCTCGTTGCCATTTCGGACGAAGGGTAATCATTTATGAGTGTTTTAGGGGAATTGGAAGCCTATAAAGCGAGGATATTACAACAGTGAACAGTTGTCCGGGACCAGAAAACTTTTAGAATTGACATCTGTCCGCTTTTAGATCAAATAACGAGAATGTAATTAGGTCATGTCTGCAGCGATTCAAAATCTGTACTTAATACCCCAATCAAACCACCATCAAAGTATCGTTTAATCACAAAGGAACAAGATTTTTTATTAGAAATTTAGCTGCTTTTATTGTTATTTATTGATTTTTGATATTAAAAAAAAGACAAAGTATTAAGATGTCGTCTGATCTCCGTCCGCCATCATAACTCGAGGCCGCTCGTGTGTGTGTTGAATCAGACAAGTCAAATTAACGCATCTATATTGTGAAAATTCCAATTATCAATCAATAAATCGTAACTGCCTCATTGTTGAAAGGTCGTAAAACTCCCGTAAAAATAAATATTTAATACTGCTTTATGTGTTCCGCCGTTGTGCCTGTGCTTCATCTCTATTCAGTGTTGAGATGTTCGCAATGGCTTTGCCGAAGATGCTGTTGCACAGTGCAATTATTTATCTTTTTTCAATTGATAGCGCTAGATCATGAAAGGAAAATTGTGGTCTTTGACGTAGATATTTACCATTCATCTTAATGACTTGATGGCCTATCAAGCAACTGTAAGGACAGGGAGGGAGTAGTCAACCCCTCCCAAAGCTAAATAGACATGTACAATACATTATTCAAACACTGCGCGTGTATGAAACTAATATTGCATGTTGCAGATCTTAGCTGCTTTGACAAACGTTTCTATACTCTAAACTTTGAACGATATATATGATATAAACTGTTGAGAGGTTACTTAGTTATGGTGTCTAGAAATTCATCTGCAACACGCACCAATGCAGAAATGATAAAATTTTAAAAGCCGGATCTAAATTGAATACAAAACTAAAACAAACGTTTCATAACTTCCTTAGTTTGTTAATGTGCCATTCAGTACATCACAAAAAATCAGATAAAGACAGAGAACGGAAAAAGCTTCGATGGCTTTAAACAATTTTTATGGCTTTTTTTTTCTTTCAAAGTACTCAGTGCTATAACTGGTTTTCTTTTGGAAAATAGTGCACAAAAGTATTTTACAGAGACATACATGATTTTGTTTTACTGATACAATTCATTTCCTTGTGATCATGTACAAAGTCCAGTGTTTATTCTGAGTGGTTTCTGTGCTGTTTTTGCAGATAAGCATCCTTTGAATATAGATCATTTTCTCAGTATCTGATATTCTACGTTCTGGCCGGTAATTATACTTCCCCGATAAGGGTGTATCGAACTGTGGGGTCTGCGTAAATTGGAGCGATAATATACTGTTCATTTTCATATTCTCCTTATAACATAAGAATCTGCTTTTATTGATTGTAGAGCTGTTAGGCCGTCTAACATCAGCTGTAACGAGATTCTAAGTCCACAGAATGGTACTTCATTGTGCGTTTGTTGGACAGGTCGCTCAATGAGTGTATCGACCAAGGCCCTCATGTAAACAATTAAACCTTACATTCAAGCGTTTCTGGGATAGAGATACAGAGTTTGGACGCTGGAACGCTTTGACCGAAAGTTTAAGATATAATTTTCGGAGGTTTTTTCCAAATAAAAATCCGACTCGTTGAGAATCCAAAGTATAACGAGGATAATACGTGTAATTTTTACTTTTATCTTTTGGAGCTTTTATTTTATTTCATATTGCATATACCAAGTGAAGCGGGTACATTAAATGCCTTGTCTAAAACTGTTAAGAAAATGCTTTGCTATTCCATTCGAAATTCCATTTTGGTTTTAAAAGCGACCAGAAGCCCATCCTTTTAAAGTTTTAGTATCCCAAGCCACCTTCCAAAAATAGCAGAAAAATCGATGGATCTTTTCGAATCACGTCACATTTATTTATCAACTGTAATGATGGATTGTACGGACTTTGAATCGCTTGGTGCGAATTGTCTTAAAAATCATTTAATGGATCAAATCAGCGTGCACCTGGGCCTCTGAGAGGCAAAATGAGTTTGACACATCAAAAGGGGTCTCCCTCAGAATGTTCATTTATGGAGCTTTAGCTTGTCTAGGAGGTGTTATGTCTCCAATAAAATGGTTCCAACGATCACTGGTATCCCCTCAAAACATAGAATTTTGGTGCAATTCCAATAAAACGGAAATAATATATGATCTTTAATTATTTCTCTTGTACAATATTTGAGAGAACATTTAAATCAACCTAGAAATATTCCGAGTATTTTTAAATTAAATTCTTCTAACATGCTAAGTTGGTGACTTGATAGCGGGACAGAGTAGTAAGACTATCAAAGATGAAACACAAGAAATTATTAAAACTTTTAAAACATTGATCAAATTATCAAAGAGCAGAGCAGCGAGAAATTTCATTATCTCTACTGCATGAGAATATTAATAAGTTTGTGAACTCATTCATATTGAACTAAGTTCAAATGTTGCGATAACACAACACCTTTTGACAAAAATCTTTCTGCGAAAAAGATGAAGTTGGCTTTTTTCCCCCTTGATTTTTACGTCCTTTAATTTTTATATTTTAGTCTTTGTGTAAAAAAAAAAAAAGACCCAAATATATCTTTATATATGTTCAACTGTTTTATCTCAACGCATGCAGTACTTAAAACAAATTAAAACGTTTATTTTTTTTTTTAAATTACAAGAAGGAAAAAAGCTACTCAGTTTAATGGACTTAATTTATAAACCATGGAAATGTTGATTATACATGTATTTAATTACACATACATAGTAACAAACACATTTCATGAACATGATCCTTCAAACTTCTGGGGGAATCAGAACTCTTTAATTCTTCACCAAGTATCGAGTTTCGATTTTACAAGATCATTACCTGTACCATTTTGGGTTTTATTGAAGTATTTGACATTTCCATTAAATACTGGATACCGATAAAAGAACTCTCACGACTTTTAAGCATGGTCCAATTAAGATTCACGTAACCAGAGTTCGAACAAATCTCCAATTATTGTATATTGATCAAGTTATTTGTTCATTATTGCGATATCGGTTTATCGTCCACTGTTGTGAAAACATGTTTCCTTGTCCCAAAACAAAGATTATCGATTTCAAACAGACACCTTTATCAATACCTTGTTTGATTAAAGGAGTATTTCTCGCTAAAAATTTGGCATATGGAGTGTTGATTGTAATATTCTCACCTATTGATTAACCCCTGTTGTTTACTTTTTATTGTGTAAGTTTTTGTCTATACATAATACCACAATCTGTACTTAAATTTTTTTCTGATAAATCCGTCAAAATAATGATAATTTTGTTTGTTTGTTTTATATTTTATCTGAAGAAAATCAGTTTCTGTAAAGTGCTTATTATGTTAAATGAGAGAGAGAGAGAGCGCTCACTGACATATTGCATCTAACGAATACAAACTGAAGTGAACTGGGAACTTGCAGCTCGTGTCTGATAATGACCCTGATGTCCGAACATTAGAACAAGTCGCCATTAAAAAGAATGCGTGTGAAAATCCTTTTCGCAACTGTCAGATCCGTGAATAATGACGATTATTCATTGATTTTAGCCTCTGATCACGGAGGGATAGAGGTTTTCGATGCTAATCTAAAATCTTATAACAGCTCTCCTTCGTCCCTGCATCTGCACATTGGCACACAAACATATGCTTAACAAGCACGTGGAAAATAATTAAGTCTGATCGTGTTCGATTGTCCGGTGTTTCCCGAATTTCCACAAAATTTTATGACCTTTGGTCGGTAGTTAGTGTCAGTTTTGGTTAAGAGGGGTTCCCAGTGCAGACCTTTAAATCGTTTTATAGCAGAGATACAGAACTTTGTGGAAGAAACGCTAAGATAACAATTTCTTTATAGACTCTTGTCAGCGACATTTTTTATGATTTTCTGGTAGTATAAAAATTAAAGTTTATTTGTTTTGTGGAGGGGGTAAGCACCGTAAACTGGTAAATTGTTTATCCTTCCTTGTCATATATAAAAGATGGATATTGATTGAATAGCAGGGGATAATATTCTATAATGACTTCCAGATAAAAAAAAAATATATTCCAGGGTTCCTACGTGGACCAAACAAGTTCATTTCGATTTCCCCTTTCTCCAATTTTCAACACAGATAAGGGTATGGGTGAAGGTGAAAATTCCTTTGTTTCTTAGAACCATTCGTGACCAGGAAATTATTCATTGAGTCAGTCTGCTGGACACCTCTTATCGGGTCAAAATAAATAACCAGCATTTTCCGCTGAGTAGACAGACCCTCAGAGACAAAATAGAATTAAGTAAAGCAAACAAACACAAGAGTTGTAGCAACATTTGTAAGTAATAAGTATGTGAACTATTCATGAATTACAGATCTGTAAGTGCTTATGTGGTGTATTCAACGTGTATGTACAGCGTAAATAATGATACCGCGGTCGCTCTGCTTATTTTCATATTAGTCAGTAGTTAATGTATAAAGAGATAAATGGAAATGGGCGAGGATACATTGTAGAAAATATATAAAACCTTCATCAAAGAGTTCCGTTGCTGATTCTATACATTGCGATTCATTATGTTTAAGAAGAATAACATGGACATTTTCAAGGAACGAGTAAGACATTAATTTTGGCAGCGGCAGTTTGATAACATTTTTCCTGCACATGTTGGAACTCGGGGTAAATCCTTGTCTGGGAAATTTTATGAGTCCCAGATGGCCGTAAGAAATTTTGCACGTTGACAGCAGCTAAAGATAAGTCAAGTCGTTAATCCTGTTTTCCTTCTAAACAAAAATTAAGCTATCTGATACAACAATCAGGAAACACGACCCATACCGAGGATTTGTGAATGACTTCGCTCTTCGATAGTACTCTGGACTGTACAGTGACTTGTGGCACAAATCCATAGATTTTCTCGAATATACAGGGATTATAAACAAAGAACAGATGATATTTAGATCATAGATTTAGTCACAAGACGTCTTCAGGTGTTTGATTTGATGAAGTTTTGTAGATAAGATTGAATGACACGATGTCTTAATTGTATTGTTTCTATGTAAAGTGTCATTGTTTACAACAAAGAGTATAGAAGTTGCATTTACTGTGCCTGAAGCATAGCGTTTTAAGATATTCCGATAAATACCAGTGTAGTCTGTCTATCTCTCAAATCACTGGTGCATTAAAAAAAACCTTAACAGGAGTCGAAAAATCAGTAACACTTTATATCAATTTCTTTGTACTGGCTGAGAAAAACGGAAATTAGATTATGCCTTCAAATTAACCTGAACGTTCGCCCTTCTCAGATAAATTCAACAAAAGGAAGGTTTGGTTCCCCATGTTAACTTTAACAAACCTTATTTTCCCATGAATCAGACATAATTATGGTTAAAAATATACTTGAAACCTAAAGACAATGCAATTAGAAACCCCCCACTCAAGGAAACTATCAAAAGTCAAATCCTCTCGAAACCTGGTTTGTTCATGAATCACAAGGTCGATTTCATAGCTAACCACTTTCCTTCATCTACACTCAACACCGAGACCAAATAATGCGATCGGAATCTCATTAAAAATGAACTGTCCCAAATTTGACCCCTAGAAATGTCCCTTATTCAAAGCACTAAGTACTTATAAAATTCATCTGTTGACTTGTTTTAAAATTAAATAGAGGATAAAAATTAATCTTCTTTCCTTAGTGGCATACAAGTTCTTAATGGAAACGTATGTTTAACTAGTAACCCCCTCTTTCTTCAAGTAATTTTTCTTTAAATGTTTGGACAAAATTTTACACGGGTATTTGAATGATGCGCGTAAGTCATCAAAAAAGTGCAGGTGCTTTACTAACATTTCAGTCTCTATCGCCCAAGGCAAAAATATTTCAACATTGTCAATATATAAAAATATACATCGAAAAAAAGTCAGTGAGTTAAATTTTTTTAAGAAGAATTTGTATCGATGTCCCTTTGGCCAAAGGGGTATGTTTGTTATACTTTTTAATAAACGAGGAAGATATCCCAATGAATTGATTAAATGCTAAATATTACTTCATTATCTTTTTTCAGAATAATAATTCAATTGGCTATTTAATTGGGCAGATAACGACATCTTAAATACATTATGTAACGTGTGTTAGATTTCTGGTTTAGTCCCCCATTCCTTTGTTCTGTCTCCATATTTATTGTTCAGAATAACAATTGATGAATCCCAAACGATAGCAAGTCATTTTCTGGCACCAGATAGCTATGATTAAGGAAGCATAAATTAAATGAGCATTGTAATCTTCTGGGAAGAATTACTGGTTATTCCATGGCATTGTGTTTTCTGATTAACAGTCATAATTTTAAACACCGAACAATTCCTAGGGTGGGGTATGAAACCAGAACTTATATAACAAATCTTTTGATCATATTTCTCTCTTATCAATAAATGAATCTTCTGAACATTTCGACAAATTTATCCAAAACAGACCGCTCGCTGTCCTGCTGAGTTAAATGTTATAGTCAAGAATGTCAACGGTCACCTTTTCACGTCAAGTGGAAAAAAGTAAATAAAATTTGAAAGAAAAATGGCCGTAAAATAAAAATTTAAAACAAGTGACTAACACTTACCAGAGGGACCTCGAGGACAGCTTGGAACAGGCATATTATACTCTCATGTCCTGGCAGTGAAGCAACATAAAAAAGTCCAAATGTAGATGTCGTCACTGTGTTTCACAAAAGAGCAATGATATTACAGTGCACACACACTTTAAAGTAACTTTAAATACCGGGGCACGTTAACGGATTGTAGCCGTCTGTTCACAAAGACAGACTACTCTCTGATGGTATAAAATTCCGGGGATATCCGATAATCCAATACTCTAAAAGTTATGATGATTTTTTTTACAGTTCGCAGAGCGCTATATTTTGTGTGTGCGTGCTCGGTAACGCCTTTCAAAATACTGAATCAATATTTTTACAAACAAATCGCAATGCAATGTTTTCAATCGAATCTCCGCCTACTCTTGTACACGTGGTTGCTTTAAATAAAATGTGTACTTAAGAACATTAAAGAGCCTATTAGCTGTTATCTAATTGTTTATAAGCACCCAGCTGAATTAGTCATACAGTTATCTTGGGTTTATATCCTGAGCAAAAAATAACAGTATACCATATATAATGATATGTAATAGGTCCGAAAATAATATATGAAAAGTAAGGCAGTGATAGCGATCGCTCAATCTACGGGGTTTCTCTACGATAAACTGACGAGCGATTGTCTCTGCATGTTGCCGAATTATTTTTCGCTAATTAGCCCATTCACGCTATGTTCAGTCGATGGGGTTATCAATGCGTTTGTGCGTTTGGAAGATTACACATGTTTTTACGACCAATCAAATCGATGCAGAGTTTGCAGTCCGGGTCATTTTTACGATAATCAAGTTTACTCGGGAACTGTCGGGGGAGAAATAATTTCCCTTTCGCTTATTTGAACAATAAGTTTTAATTGCTTGTTAAAGAACATGCACGTAGGAAACGCGATATCGAGACTTCTCTATTTTACCCTAGAAAATTACCCAAGGGACGGATCTCCAAGCAGATTTAATGTGCAAAGTGCATTTGTCGTGTTCAAACTAATGATATTGATCTATTAAAACACTGTCTATTTTTTTTTTTTGGGCTGGTTAGTGAAAGTCATTTAAAATTTCTACACTTTTTTTGTGTGAGTAGAAATATTAATGATAAAATTTTTTATAATGCTCCGAAAAGTTATGTGTAGGAACTTAAGGAAGTCGCATTAGCAATCGTATATAAAAGAGCCACCTGATTACGTTGTATTTTAGAAATGCATATAATTTACGTACTCTCCGTATTGCAGCTGTGTGAATTCTAATACCCAAAAACAGCATCAATCGTAATTAGAAAAAAAAGGAGAATAATTTTATCATAATTTAGAAGCATAAGTTTCATTGGACTTTTTGAACTCGTACATGTTTAATCTAGTTCATTTCCAACAACTTGTACATTACTTAATTTAATTCATATAGATCATTTAACGATATCACAATGATATTTTGAAAGAGGCATTTTTTCAACAAACAAAATCCAATATTTTGAAGACACACCGACATCTAATGTGAACAATACTACTCCCCAGCAGTTAGAGAGTCTGCCGAGAAGAGCTAAGTGTCAAACATCAGCAGGGGGCATATGATTATTTAACGAGCTGACTTTGTTAGTTTGTCAACTTGTGTTTGTTTCAATCTTTGCACACAAGGAGATTAATTTGATTTTTCGATTAAATAAACACCGTATCTAGACCTTCATGGACCGCGTGCCATATCGCTCAAGTAAACGAAACTAGACACTGAATATTCTATCACCTTTGACCCTAGGTTGCTTGTTAAGATTAAATTTTAGGCTTAGGTTGATGATGTTTCTTAATTGACACAAAATCGTACCTAATTAATTTTGGATTGATTGTTAATTAACGAACAAATGCCAATATTCTGTGTACTAAATAATCGACTTGTCAATTAACAAAACACGGGAATAATTTAATTATCCAAGTAAGTGAAAGAAATTCATCAATACTCTGCGAATGTCAAAAATAATCAGATATAGATATTCTCTCCATGAAAACCACTTTGCTAAAACAATTATCAAATGAATATACAAAATAAACTAAAAGATGAAGTACATGAAATTCATATTAAGCTGGTGTAATACACCATAAGTCTCAATAGTTGATTTTGACATGTATCTTTTAATGTATGATACATGTTAACAAAGAAGGAAAAATGAACAAACAAAAATCAAAACGAACAAAAATCCCAAAGCATTTGCTTGAACAGGCTTATTAGGGATACTTCGTAGTAAGTATGCTTCCCTTTTTGCACGAAACATTCCTCTATCCTTTTTATCGTCTGACAATGAAATGACAAAGACGTTGATTTCTCCCATAGACCATCAGTCAGCTAACATTCAGAAAAAAATAGTCGGCCATATTTGTCAATTTTTCTTTCTTGTCTTTGCGGTAATAGACGTATAATTGACTGTCTGATGTCTTTTTACCATATAAATCTTGCCTAAATACACGACATTTTGTCTGTTAGTAAATCTGGAGGGATTCAGAAAGAAATAAAAGCGAGAAAAATGCATTAAGAAAATTCCGAAAGCACTTGATAATTTCCACATCTATATGGAATAATGATATAGACTCAGTGACTTGTTGACATATGTTTGAAAAACTGTCTGCTCACAAGATCTTATGTATTAGTGTCTGCAATTTTTCCCAAATGAACACTTAAGAAATGAAAATTTTGCTGGAAAACTTAACAGTCATTTTAACTGGGAGTAATTTATTCAAAAGGAAATATTTGCTTTTTTGGTACTATTGTATTTTGGAAATATATACATCCAGTTATCAAGACCTAATTACCTCCCCCCCCCCCCTTATAATTGTTGATAAAAATCATTTACATTACAGTGGCGGATCCAGGGTTCTTGTATGAATGGACAATATGCCGGATTCAAAAATAGTTTTTATTAATAATGCATTGAAAACAGATACAATACTACAAGATGAATGTTTAAGGAAAGGACGCCTAAATGTATTCCGAAGAAGAGAAGAGGCGGAAATCGGACGCTAGCCTTTGTACATCAAGCTGATGTTATTAAAGATGCATCGTGTTTCACACCACTGAATTGCAAATTAGATATTCAGTTTCTCGAAAAAAATATGCTGCCTAGTGCCTACCTTGTCATTGTATATGCAAAGTATTATATTTTCAATTCTGTCATTATAAACAACACGTTCATTTTTCTTAAATCAATTATCTTGTAAAACTGAAGGAAAACCCAGCCGAAACTTTCTTTATCTGGCATACGCGAATTCCACATTTTTTTTTTTTTGTTAGTTATCTTTGTCATGATTATGGGAATGTTAACATTCACAGAGGCATCTCGACGTTAAATCCTCTTGTTTGTCAAACATCGTCCTTGTGTCACCAATGATAGGGGAATAGTGTTTTATGGAACTTCCACACACCTTTTTATAAGATCAGCCTTTTCGGAAAGATAAGCCCCGTCCCTTCAGGCTAAAAATGAAGTGAAAATTGCATAACTGAGAAGCTAAGCAGCTTTTATTGAATTAACCATTACTTGGTGTACATAACCTAAGTTAACGTAACCAATTCTTAGCCGACAAAAACGATAGTCGTTTCTGAGGTCCTTAGCAGTGAGATTGTCTCATCAAAATGCACCCCCTCTTTCTGCTAAAAGAACAGGTAGTGGTATTTCATCGAAGATTAATCGATCAATTGAAAACTAGAGCAGCTACATGTTGCTGTTGTATTGGAAGATTTCATTTCACTGGCGTGCACTGATAATGGATAATGTCTTGTCACACAAAACAAACGCTCCAACGTTTTTTTGTTTGTTTGTCAAGAGACCCGTCATTAATTTGTCAACCTATATCACTTGCATCCTGGGAGATTTTCCTCTACGTTTCATCTTGATTGCTATGACATATCATGTTTAATAGATGCAAAATTTTCAATGGAAATAAAAAAATAGATAAAACAAAAGATGAACAAATTCAATTTCTCTACAGATAAAAAGCTGGGGTCATCTTCGTTGAACTCATCAAAATCATTGGAATATAAGAACCAATGCCATTATAAATCTCGCCCATTTTCTGCTGATGAAACTAACATAAAGATAAGAACAAATCTTTGCAGTCTCCACATTTCTTTCCATTAAGACGTGTCATTAATTCTCCAGGAATAAATGAAGAATATCAGCCTGTCAAAGAGGCTATCGACAATAGCAGACGTTACATATCCCAAAACGCGGGAAACGTTGCCATGTCGAACTGTGATTTATAAATTCTCCATCATCTTTACATAAGGGAGTCTTTAATCTTCCAGGCCAATTTCTGGAGACACTGCTCCTAATACATTGTGACCACAGAGTTAACATGTCGACAAATCCCCCCAATATCAAACCATTATCATCCTCGTTAGGTTCTAGCTCAACTCATTGTGGGAACCAAAAGCTCTCATATTGTCCATGCATATTAAGTTTACAATAGGAAATGGATCTGCAAAATAGTTTTCAATTTATTCGTTTCGCTAATTTTTGCATACTATTTTTTATGCATGAAAACCGTATGTCGTGACAGTGGACTCTGCATTGCATGACGGTTAATTATCGAGAATAACAGCAATGAAGAAAAAGCTTTTAGAGTTACATACTAGCAGCAGAGTTAAAGCAGTAAGTTCATTTAGATCCCGGAAAGCTTTCTTGTATTCACTTTATAGCCTTAAGTTCCTTCTGTTAAAGAGGAAAATCATCTAAACCTAGTCTTGATCTTTTCTTCATATATGTAGACGCCTAGGCCTGGTTCTTTCATATATAGACATATTATATACGACGCCTAGGACTTATTTTATTTGTAATAAAAGGCATTGTGGTTTCATATTGTGTAGTACTTTGTAGTACAAATTCTAGAAATTTGGAGGCTAACTACAAAACTGCTCCTTCTTTTATCTATACCAGAGACATTCTAACTTCGTTAATTTTGCACACAAATTCAAGAGGGTTTTGGGGATTGAAATTTGTTTATTCACCGACCAGGAAGACCTTTCGGTAAAAGTGAGCAAATATATTTCAACATGACCAGTATGCCACAGAACACAATCACCACCACAACCAGGCACCACCGCCACCTTCTCCAAAGATACAAACCATGGCGTAATCACCAAAACAAATCAAACGGTATAAGAAACGTCTAGTGACTCACAGCCTCAATTAGTATTTGTATGATGTCGACATATGTGTATAAGTCTGGATGTCAAACTCCGTGGAAAAAATACGCCATTCGTGCTGAAAGATAATTTCATTACGGCCCTCTTGTTTTACCTATAAAAGCTCTCAGATAAGATCTTGGCCTTAGGCTTCTTTGTCGAATGCATGCAATGCAAAGTAACTGCATCCATTATGAGTTTTTAAATAGGTTTTGGATCACCATGCCAACTTTTCCGAGAAGAAAACATTGGTAAATAGATTACATAATACGGGTGTTTATTTCTTGAGAATTTTGGAGAATCTTTTCAGCTTTGTTAACTTTAAATTCAACAATCGCAAGGTGCATACCTGATTTTGATAAAACATCAATAGATACGAGCATTTTAAAACATGTCGCCGTGAGATAACGTTTTTATTGTATTAGAATAACATCACGAACAGACTTTAATTTAGTAGAAGTTCTCACCATTTTTCATCATGTTTTCATTTAGAGTTGCTTATTTACACCTGTAAGAATATGGGGGAAAAACAGTGGGTGGTAATACTTTATGAATCACTGAGATGTTAAAAAATCAGAACTTTTTTTTATATAGCCACTGGAGTACTAATTTGCCAAGGAAGTTCAACAAGGATAGTGTAAGAATCATAAAAATGTTATCATTGAGGTTGCCAGTGGGTATTTGATTTTTGTCTTAAGTTTACTACGTTTTACAATGTACATGTTATAATAAAAGACGGAAGATTTTCCTTCAGTATTAACCATTCATTCCAATCACTTTTTACAGACCCCCCCCCCCCCCCCCCACACACACACACACTCTGAAAGGTATCTGATAATATTTTTTCATTAAAATTTTGAAATTTCTTTCACTACAAAATTTAAGTACACAACATGACAACTGCATTACTACATTAGCAACACAATTATGCAAAACACAGCAGTTAGGCAGGTTGCAATGCAAAGTTATCGTACTTAGTTTATCGCTAAAGTGGAGATAACATTTTAAAAGATCTGTTAAATTTAATGTATATCCTCCCCTCTTGTAGATTAATTCTTTTTTATTTTCATGTCTATTAGGAGAACATTTATAAGATATTTGATTAGCTTCAAAGACTGGAGATGGTACACGTATAAGCCATCATATATTTTTTGCCTGTGGAATGAAAAAGAATATCTGTAAATTAATATAAAATTCATTGCTATAGGGAAAAATGTAAGCGAGATAAATAAGATTCAAAATTTATTTGTCCAATGCTTTTTGATATGAAACAATTTTGAAGCAAAATGAAAAGAAGTAACACGTGATTAATGTAATAGAAACTGCTATGTACATATAGGGGGTAGAGTTTGAGTTCTTTGTCATTTTGTAAATTTTGTATTTACCGCCACCCTGTAAATTCAAAATTTACAACATGACATTATAATGGAACAAGTCTTCAGAAAATGTCTTATTATATATCAGGCTAAAAGCCACATGTAGTATCCGAACTAAAGCCTGTAACGTTCTCTATCTTGTACTGCAAATAAACTGTTAAACTCGACGGTAACCAAATGAGCGTGCTTTGGAATATAGATTTTTATTATTGATGAATGTGTTTCACACATCTGTATTTATAGAAATGTGTCATAAAGTGAGGGAAATTAAACTGATTTTAATATACCTGATTAGCAGCACTGAATCACCGTAATTATTTTTTCAATTATTATTATTTTTTTAAAAATGATTATGGACTAATATATATTTGATTTATTGTCAAACCAACGTAATGTTGTGGTGATGTTTGTGATGTGAATTCAGTTTGTGAGTGAATGTTTTTGTTTATACTTACTCATCTAATAGTAATTTCTGTTTGCACTTTGGAAGTGCACACCGACTTGATTGTGTAAATAACTTCGGAAAAATTAACCATATAATTTTATGAATCAGTGGTGCACATATTGTGACCTGATCCCATTGGGAATTTAGAAGAGGACGGACGTGTATAACGAATAAACCATATTATTTTTCGACTCGTTTGAGGCGTTCAGGAGCAGATCGAGTGTCAAATATCCCACATGAATGTCCTCTCGCTGCATACCTCTAGACAAAATGTGGAAGTCTTATATTACGAAACTTTAATAAATTAATCTGGTAGATAATACGGCTTATATTTCTCATATTTAACAATGGATAACTGGGTGCGAATATTTAAAAGAGAAGTTATCATGAAAAATAATGCAAATAACTCGAGGAATTAAAATGAGTCATATTTGGTCCAATTGGTACATAATTATAAGTGAACTTCTGTACACTCTCTGGTATGCATTTTTTATCTGCGCATGACAAATATGGTTAACTTTGAACATATTGTAATACAGAGGTTTCATAAAAGGGAATTGCACAAAAGTCTTCTAAAAACGTCAGTTGCCCTCTCCCTACATGTATTTTCCATACAAATTAAACTACAAGACAAATATGAAACGAAAATTCAATGTGCAGAGATAGGGTTAATTTATATGTACTAAACTCATCCCAAAAGAATACACTAGTACGCCGTGCACATGTACATGTATCAACCGAGGCAGAATGAAAAAAAAGTGAAGCTAGAGAACAATAACTGGTCTCTGACACATCTGTTTCATATTTGGATATTTTACTTGAAAAAGACGTTAATGGTAATCTAACAACCAAGCTTTATGATAAACGTGATGACTTTAACTTTTCAATCGTCAACTTCCCTTACTAATGCAGCAATATACCTTCATCACCTGCATACGGGGTTTATATCTCTCAGTTGATTCGATACGCAAGAGCATGCTCTACGTATGTATAATTTCTAAAACGAAGTAAATTATTGACAAACAAGTTGATGAAACAAGAATATCAGCAGTCTCGTTTAAAGTCATCATTTCGTAAGTTCTATGGTCGATTCAATGACCTTGTCAGCAAGTACAATTTATCATTGAGTCAATGACAATGCTGCATGACAAGTACGTTTTTCATACTTATTGTTAAACCATTGTTTACGCACTGAATTGTCGACGGATTTTTCCGTTATTTCCCGATCATGACAAGGAGCACACGGCAGGTGTGACCGGTCGGCAGGGGATGCTCACTCCTCCATGGCACCTGATCCCACCTCTGATTTTTGGAGGTCCGTGTTTGCTCTGCTCCTATCTTGTATTGTTTAATGGACTTTTGAGCTTGAATACTTTTCGTTATCTCCATATATTTCATCTCAAAAAGCCTACAAACAATACAAATCTGTGGACAGGACATAAAACGCGGACTCCTGGAAATTATCGAAAGGTCTAAAATGACCACAAATGAATGGGACTTGCTGAGCGACCACCATTTTGTTTCTTACGAAACCTATATCTGAAAACTATGTTCAGCTCATATACTCACATGTTGTTTTGGTCCTAATATTTATCGTTAATCTGTATTGACTTTATTTTCAGTATACTCATGGAATTTGAAGATTTGAGTTTTGCTATTATGAGCATCATCAAAACTCAGGCAAAGAAAAAAATCCACTGTGTGCCAAGAATTCTTCTCTACTGAAATAAACGTTCAGTTGTGAACTACATGTATATCACTTTGACCAATATATCCCAATTAAACGAGTAACGAACAAATAAATTATCAAATGAACAACTTAATTGCTTTTTACAGGAAAGAAATGAATAGGGTGTTGAAGTTCTTAAGAGGTTTTGCTAAATATTGAAATCAAAACACAAATCTCGTCAATGTGAATATAATGCATCTTTGATGTCCCTCATTACATTTTATTGAGGCAAAGCATCTTTCATTAAAAATATGTCTATTTACTTTACAGCTTGTTAACAAAATCATAAAACCGCAATCAAAGTTTCCCGATGAATACACGTACCACTTGTCTGAAATTTAAGAGCATTTTCAAACGCTTAAGCACGATTTCTTTTAAGCTATCAAATATACGGGTACCAACTAATCATGACACCGTGCTGCGACTGCGTGGTACGTGTGGCTTTGTCACGTGACACATGATTAATTCGACACTGTTCAAATATTCACAATGTCAATGTGTTGACTTTCTCCTCGGTTTTGTCACATCACGTAATGGGATTTTAATGCTGGTGTTGAATAAAAAAATATCCAACGAAGTGCAAACCCCTGTCCTCTTTTGTTTGGTCTCGGATTAGAAGTCAATTCAAACCTGAAATCTTTCTGAAAGATTTAATGGATGTTTCTAATTTTCCATGCATAATCAAAACAGGGGTCACTTTTTTTTGTTAAATATAATGGTAATCTTTCTGTTAATATTTGCAGATGAAGTTTGTTATAACGATTATCTCACACAAATTTAAAGCTAACTCAAGGAATAACGACGGAAAAGAAGAGCCAGGTCGCGAAGAGAGGAATCAATTATAGTACGTTCATATGCTATCTATTTCATAATAAAATAATTCATTAAAAATTGCGCGAATATTAATGTCGATTTTAGAATGTTTTGGTTAATGCATTACATATTTGCTGTGAGATAGAAACATAAACATACATGTTTAATTACAACCGTGCTGACTAGAATAGAAAGATTACATAATACAACATCGAAAGCCAAGTTTCTACACTCTCTTTATGTGCAACTCAATTTCTATAGAATCCATACTTAAAGAAAAAAATAATCAGATTTTAACATGATTAATCACAATAACTGAAATAGAATAAGTATAATGTTTCAGATTATCAAATAATACTAATAGTCCATGGTGTATTATGAATGTACTTAAGATGCATAATTATTCACCATTTGCATTAAAGTAATTAAGTTTAACTTCAAATTATACCTTTAAATAAACGTAAGTGAACGATGCATATATAAAATAGCAATCAGATAAAACAAAAATCGCTTCTTCATTCCCAGTGGATTAAACTGGCAGAAATATACAACGGAAATGGCTACAAATTCCGCTTCCTCTTCTTCCCTCGGAGAAATAGACATCTTTTTAAAACTTAAGGTATTCAATGTATAATGAAGGGATTTTGAACAATATTGATTAATTTTAAACTAGTTAAAAATGCATTGCTAGATAACAATGAAAGTGAAATGAACCAAATTCACATGACTGATAACATATAAGAAGCTGGTCATTTTGCACTTTAAAAAGTTTTTGGAGAGTTATCTGCCTTTGATGCAAAGAAGAAAATTTTAATTTCATCAAATATCCGTGGTAAATGATTAATTTTATTTCATATTTCAATAAAAAGAGACTGTGTGCATATTTTCACCAAGAGCTTTTTATGAAGTTCAAAATACTTTTTACGATATTTTAATAACACATGCATTGCCCATAGACTTCAGTGTAAAATTCAAGGTGCAATTAATTTGATAATAATCAAAATTGTGTAAATTTCTTTGGTGGAGTATTTTTATTTCACAATACCTTCAAAATGATTTAGAAATCTTGTAGTCTTATTGTTTCTATGAAGTCATCCCCAGCCTTCTGAAAAGTTCTTTGATCGTCCATTGTTGTTCAGAATTGGTCCTGAGGATCACAAGCTTAACAAATTTTAGTATTTACTAAATAAGAAAATTTCATAAAAGATTTTATTTTTTCTGACTAAATTACCCCAGAAAATTAAGAAGATTCTTAAATGGCAATATCTAATTTTCAAGATTTTAAAAATTATCCCCTTGGCAGTAGGCACATCTCTTCCCTTGAAGAAACTTGAATTTCCTAAACCCAGAATGCAGTTAGCGAAGTTCGGTTTAAAATGCACTGGGCAACTGTTTCTGAGAAAGAAGTCAATAATGTTAAAAGACAAGTCACAGAGATGAATCAAATGGCCGACAACGAACAAAATTATATCAGACAAGCTTCCGTGTGACTTTTGACCATGCAGGTAAAGTAGGAATGCACTCAAGGGCAGCATGCACTTGCACAATTTGAACGATCAACAGTTTTCTGTAGATGCAACTAAAAACTATTTAGAACTCTTTTCCTCTTTATGTTGTTTTAGTCATACTTTTTATTATATGAAAAGTAACTGAGACTGATTTTTGAATCAAAGAATAGAATTTAATCCCCTTCAGACCAAACTAAGTGATCAGAGACAAACGTTTTCTAACTTCCAGGATTAGGGAATGTGTTCACTTTGTTGTATGTGAGAAGCATTACGTATTTTCTCTGTAGAACATGGAATATTAAATTGAATGTAATATGAAACATGCATTACTATCGTGAATGTTGACAATTTCTGTAGTTTTTAGCCGAGCTGTTTCTCTTTGTCTTCTTATTTTTTTTCCTCGTGTACAGAGAATCCCAAGAGGGAAAATCTGTTATTTCTCTATGTAGAAACAACTTACAGGTAACCTTCTTTAGTTTTGAATTATAAAATATAGTGTACCCATTCCACATACATAACAGATCTTATTTAATAAAAATGTCACATTAAAGTTAACTTTATTCTTCAGATAATCGGTTATCCGCAAAAAAGAAAAAAAAAAGAAACTTTTTTGAAGAAGCTCATATTTTTCAAACCAAATGAGTAATGCAAATGTATTCTCATTAGCTAACAACATCAGAAATGTAACAATTATCGAAAATATGGCTTTGAATAGTTATTATTTATTCTAAACTTAAGCATTTTATGAGTTTATTGTGAACTTATTTATTCCATCTCAGTCAAATCTTAACTTGCTAATTCTGTACCTTGTAAAGATATCTATAGAAGACGTCACAATAAATAAATATGACGGACGCCACTTTAAAAGACTAAAACGTTCAGACAGAAATCGGTATATATTCCTTATTATACATAAGAAAAGTAATTCAAATTTCTTTCGAATACACTGAAACTTCGAAAATCGATCATAGCTATCATAAAAAAGCTATCATAGAATCAAAGTATGATTTAAATAGTCACAAAGCCTACATGTTCTCCTTATGCTGTCGATGAAGGATTAAAGGAACGATTTTCAGTAATTAGTAGAGTATGTACTTGTCTAGAAAAACATTAGAAAACAAATCATGCGGATATAATTGGAGCCACACAGTCAATACCGGAAAATTGGAAAAACAAACCAGGATTTGTGTTTTTCTTAAAACGCGGTAGGGCAAAATAGTGAGAGACTGTACGATCAACGTCGTGTCATAGCTCATTATACAGATGAAATGAATAAAGCTAGAGATTTTCCGAGATTGTAGAATGATGCATAATCATAAAGGAGGTTTTTCTTATGTTAGGGTTTCGTATTTCATGACGGATGTGGACCCAGCATGAGATGTTGATAAGGATCAGAAAGTGAGCAGTTTTTATCGAGTAATTTTCGTTTTTTAAAAAAGGTTCTGTGCTGGATTATTTCGTCAAACAATAGGGCTTAGAAGCCTTTATCAGTAACGTTTGTCATTCGAAGGCAGACATTAATGTGAAACAAGTAAAAACACAAATGTGTGTTTTGCAGCACTTTCAACTCGTCAGCCACGTATGATAAAATTTTGACAATGTAACAAGGCTTCGTATATGACTAATTTTGCTAAATATATATGTATGAATGGTTTATTTGTGAAGAGCATGAATATCTAAACTGATAACAGATATACATTTAAGACTTGTCACTTACAGCACCTGATTTATTATTATATATGTTGCAATGTTGTTTTGTCTGTGATAAACCACCATATAGTTTTTCAAGCTTTGATATAGAAGCAAATATAATAAATGCGCTTTATAAACTCTGATGTTGAAAATCATTTAAATCCTTTGAGAGATACATGTATGATTTGCAAAGAAAGCTTGTTTTGGCAAAACGTCAACGTTATTATTCTCTAACGCCAAAAAGTTACAATTTTTCTTATTAATAAGTGTCTTTACACAGGTTATATGGAAAATTTTTCTAATCTTTGTCTGTTTTAAACATATCAAAAATAAGTTTAATTATCGATAGGATACCTGTTTCATTTTGCCAAAAAAAAACATCTCATTTCTATGCACCTAGAACGGAGAAAAGTTTAAAAATAAAGTTTAAATCTACATACTGATAAATATTTCTGATGCTAAACCTGATGTTAAAGAAAACATGTCTTTCCTCTTCGGGAATTTTAAGAAAAAAATGTTTTAGTTGGCACAAATTTCTGGTAGCTACAATCATAATATTTTAGTTGTACCAACAATTGCTAAATGACGGAAAACCAAAAGGGATAGAATCTCAGGAAATATCTTAACCATAAAATATAATGGAACCTTTTATTCTGAGAAAAAATTCTCTGTTTTGATGAAGTGAAATGCTTGTTTCGCCACCTCCTTCTTCCACTGAGGGACCCCTAATAGTGTGATGGTCATAATATCACAGATCTAATGATGTCACCCTTTTTGGAAGAAAATTTTAAAGACACCAAATAGGACTTTCTTCACTTAGGAGGTGGCATAACAACTTGCAATGGGAAAATAAAGAATAATTTTTAAGTAAGACACCCTTACAAGTGATAGTTACGTTCATTTATTTCTTTTTCTTGCATAACATAATGACCACAATTCTTTCTCAACTCTCCCACGGTTCTCATCTTGTTTTTTCAATGTGTTAAAATGTGGTATTTTGTCTGAAATTAGATCTTTTCTACGTTATTAGAATTCCATTAGTGAATCAATTCTTAATTTCAAAGAAATTGAATAAAAATTGCCTGAAAATCTTGCTTTTACGTTGAACACTTGTTGTTGTATTTTTAATCAACTAATTTTCATGCAGTTGAAAATCAAAGAAAAACACATAAAATAACAGTTATGAAAAAGTAACTAAGGTCTACAGAGCCATCTGGAAGACTTTCAATCATAAGACTACAATTCTATTGCAACATATTATGACCCAAGTTAATTTGCTCTTTACCACACTGAAAGCCGGAACGTGATTCCGTAGCAAGAAGAATTCAATACTTTGTGCAGCAGAAGAAACAAGAAATTCACTTCTGAGCCCCTCTGTCTAAAATTAAATTACAAAAACAAAAATATCTGTACCTTGCTACATATAACATTTTTGTCGTATTTTCCTTAAACTTTTCTTGAACTTGAATTCTTTTAATGTTGTGCTTATGGTACGGTATTTTCTCTTTAAATTATCTTCTAACGTATCATTTGTGTGAACTCTATATATTTTGATGATGCATATGTACAAAGGAGGAAATCACTCTCTGCAATGATACAAGTACATAACATTTGATGGTCATCTCAAACTTTCATATCACCGAGGAACTATTGGAATCAAAGCTCTACAGCAGTCTAATTACAGTCTGAAGATTCTGTTCCATATCCTGAGTCGAGGCTTAATCAATCGGACGTACACGATCCACATTTACAAGGATGAGGACAAATGAGATTTGGGAATGAGAAGTGAAAGAAGGATGAGCGACGAGAAAGCTTATTAAAGTAAATGTGATTCTATAAGACAAATTGTTGTATGGCGGACGGTCACTAGTCGTTAGATTTCGTTAAGTCTTCAGAAAATTACAAAGATTTTGATGTGTGTAATTGGTGTACTATAAGTGATGAATTTACTGTTGAGTTTGCTTTATTACATCAGCCAAATGACTGTAACTGCGTATATACAATATGTAACAACATCGTGTTATTACATTACGTCTTATGTAATCATTGTGGTTATACCCGAGTTAGAGATTGTTCACATTGGACGTACATATGGATAAAAATTAAAAAAATATATATATTTACAAACAATGACTTACAAATTGCAGAAGTTCTTGACCTATGATAGATGAAAATAGGCTACAAATATCCTTATGATAATGTTTTGATAATTAAATACACAAATATTAAAAATTTGGTGAATGGCAACTGAATATGTATATTTTACGTATGTATGCTTTGCCTGATATGCCTGCATTTGAAACAAAACTAAACAATCCAAGTAAGATAGCGAATAAAATAATCTTGAAAGAAAAAAAATTCCTTGCTTATCTAAAACCTGTCATGCTTATCCTCTTGACATGCATTCCTTCTTGTTTGCCAGACATTCAAATTATTTTAAATGAAAACAAGAAGAATGACATGTAAGCCACACTGAAGAAAGGCATAGTACCATCAATCAAATTGTGTATTAGTTAAGATGTATTTCCATTTCCAATCATTTTGGCATCTAATTTCTAATTATTTTAAAAGCTTTTTACGTTTTATGTGACAAAAATATCAAAATTACGAAATTATGATATTTCAGAATATTTTGTCGTAATTTATTTGCTTCGAAGTACAGTGATGTTATTTTAGTGACTTTAAGCCATAATGTATGTATTTACCTGGAACTACATGCATACACTGTGTTGCAGCTACCAAAACAAAAATACTGTAACTTCTTGAAAAATCAAGTTGACATGCAGTTATCTGTTGTTCAATTTTGTAAGACGATGTTTAACGATGTGATTCTAAAGTAATGAACAACTAGGTTCCAATTTCAATGAGTATACGTCAAAGTTTTCACAATTTCGTATGCAACTGCATTACAAAATATTGCTCTTTCTGACAGATTTTATTTTATCAAATAAACTCTGCAATATTTATCATATTGCAGAGTTTATTTGATTAAAATAAAATCTGTCAGGAAGGACAATATCAATAACTTCCGCGGTACTCTGCTTGCACAAAAATATGATATTATTACCAGGAAAAAATCATTATATTGTTCAGTCATATACAGGTAAAGTCAATAACCCCACTTCTTCTAAACATTCAATAAAAAATATCTATGTTTTGCAGAAAAGGAACATGGCTTGTACTCAAATGCAAATACCTTATAACATTACAAAATCAAGACATGGTTCGATTAGAATAATGCATTGTTGCGTTGAAATTTTTATGAGTTTCTTTGTTACTAAAACAGGCTTCTTACATCATAAAGAATGTTGGATATAAGAAAATAAATTAACAAGAAACTAATTCATAGTAGTAAAAAAAACTTCCTGAAACTGTTGTCTCTATTATAAAAACTTATACGTGTATATATGTTTAGGTACTTGGTATAAATGTCCATGTCTAATAGAATTGGCTATTGAAGAAATCACTAAATGAACACAATTTAAATTTCATCTTAGTCTCATAAAAAGAGTTTTTCCCTCAGAAACTGGACAACTAAAGCATACACGTACGCAACCATAGGTATTCCACATGCATGTATGTGCAGAATATTGATATACTGTTTCTGAAAAGTGTTGAGCAAGTTGTTTAAAAATTGATTTGATTTGAACATATTTTGTTGTATAAATATTATACAAATGGTTTGAACACAAGATCTAGAAACTTACGAGGTTCTCACCATAAAAGGCTATAAATGTCAATGTCTATAGATAAAAAAAAAAAAATTTGATATACAAACATGTTTGAATTATAAATACAATCTTTAATCATAAATTTATAATTAACTAGTGTTTTAGTGTTAGGTTGTAAAAATTAATTGAATCTACCAGGTAAAAAAATAAAGGGCTAGTAACAAACTTTACCAAAATGAGTTTTAAAAAAAGTAGGGCTTGTAACATACTCTACCAAAATGAATTAAATAAATGCAGAGCTTGTAACAAACTGTACCAAAATGAATTTAAAAGAAATGCTGGGCTTGTAACAAACTGTACCAAAATGAGTTGAAATATAATGTAGGGCTTGTAACAAACTGTACCAAAATGAGTTTAAATATAATGCAAGGATTGTAACAAACTATACCAAAATACGTTAAAACATAAGGTAGGGCTTGTTATTAACTGTACCAAAATGAGTTAGGTTAGACACTGGTACTTTTTTTTTAATTATCTACAAGAAAGCAACTTGTTTACCTGGCATTTGTCTTTCTAAAGCAATGGACGTCAACATACATTGTACGGTATGAAATATACCATTTTAATGTCCTAATAAATCGTACTCACGTTGTAATATTTAAGAAATAAATAACAAGTTTAAAAACTTCAATGGGAATTGAAGTGGGTCGGTCACGTGATCAAATCCAGAAGATTTGATCACGTACCGACCCACTTCAATTCCCATTGAAGTTTTTAAACTTGTAATTTATTACTTATATATACATTTGAGACGGACAATTGAATGTAATCGAATATAAATATTGCACTAACTGTACGTCGTAGATTTTGACAAATTACGCTAGGTGTAAATCGGCTTGAAAAGCGGTTACGCTTCAAACTCATCTGGCAAATGATTCTGTTTTGAAGGGAATATTCTGTGAAAGGCTACTTGTGATCAATTATAGTGAGCTTATTGGTGTCTGGGAATTTTTGTATTCATGAGAACCCATGGCCATATTCGATGTTAAAAAACACAAGAAACACGTCCGATGTTTGATAATAAAAAGTTGGAGGAATTTCGGTCGGAAAGGAATGTATGGAGACACTTGTCCGGTGTCGCATAATTTACGTTCCGGGTAACTTAGCGTTCCGGCCGGAACGCTAAATACCTATAATATTGGTTCCGGGCTATAATAAACGTTCCGGCCCGCGTAAGTTTGGCTCCGGCCATAATAAACGTTCCGGGCATCCAAGTACCCTTTTAAAAACTTTATTTATGATTAATATTTACAAATAATTTGGATTTTTTTCTTTCTCTTAACGGGTTATACGATGCAGCAGGATTTAAACGTATATCGATTTAGAAGAAGTCCCAATATACGGTCTTAATACATGTACATGTACCAATACTACAATCCATGGAATTATACGCAATTATGTTGTTTCTTTGTAAACAAAAGAACGCGAAGGTGTGAAACTTGTTTACATTGACATACCCCATCATGTTGTTTTATGACTTCCTTCTATCGATACAATATGCAGTCATGCGAATCGCTGTGTCATTTCCGCAATTTTAAATGAGTTTTAGGCAAAGGGCACCCTGATCAGCTGGTAATACTAATAGATGAATTATATTTACGATTCAAAAAATTATTGGATAATATTTTAACATCTTTATATATTTTTTTTCAAACACCCAATAATTGCGTTTTTGTAAAACCAAGTATATAATTAAATCACAATACATGAATGAACATAATAGGAGATCTGTGGGCGAAGGACCTGCAAAGGTGTGAATAGATATTAATTTCAGCGGGAATATTATAAAGCATTTAATATGTAGAAAAACAATTTCCTGTAATAAATCAATAAAAAAAATCTAAGGATTTTTTTTTCTCGGATGAAATTTATTTTTTAAACAGTCAATGTAATGCCAGCAAAATATGACGAACTTTAAAATTTCTAAGTTCCCGACTCTAGCAAAGGTTTCGACGGCACAGCTAAAAAGTATTGAATAAAACTCAACTCATTTTTTATTTATACAGGTAAGTGCAGGTATCAGCATTTTTAATAATAACTCTGAAGAGGAAATGTAATACAGATACAGATTTGTATTTTACAGTCCTGAGAAATGAATAGTATTGTTAAGTCTGCGCAAAATCCTACCCCCTCCCCCTGCAGAGGGCAGAAAACTTAGCCCGACTGGCTAACGGAAGAGGCATAGATATAAGTATATTTTACTTAACAATGTGTTGAATGTCCATATGTATTTTAATTTCCGCTTAAATGTCACATTTTTCGCTATAAAACGTCCATTTTCCCCCGCTAAAATGTCGAACGCCGAGATTTATATACCATGTATTCAGAACTGTTTTGTCACCTACCTCAATTTTCAAAAGGCATATCTGAATGATATATATAAATAAACGAAGTTTCAAAACAATAATTATTTGGAAAGAAAAAGATATTACTCTGTAATTCTGTTAAAACATGTTTTCCGCCATAGAATGCAGTGGAAAATGGAAAATATCCCCCTCCCACCGTGAAACGAAAATGCGGCGTGTAGTTTTCGTCAGTTGAAAACTGCACAGCTCCATTTCAAGTGAGTCGAATTAGGCTTTCATCTTATAATCTTGATTATGAGACAGGACGACATAATAAAATACTTAGGTAGAGTGGAATGTGTAGAATGTGTTAAAGTGAACATGCGTGGATCTAAAAATATTTCAAAAGGGGGGATGGGGGTTGACGACCTGCATTATGAAAAGCTTCTTTAAAAATATGTCAAGAAGTATTACTGACAGAAGTCTGTACAATTATTAAGCGCTCACAACGTCCATGATCTCTGTAACTTTGGGACATATATCCATTATGCTTTTAAGTTGAGAGAAAGTTTTTTCTTATATGATATGGTAATTCTCCATGAAATCATTATATACGACGATTGTGTAATCTATAAAAACTACCATACAATGCCATTATGTATTATTTGGCATTGTGTTTGTTATTGTTGAAATGCGATAAGATATATGTCTAAAGCAATCAATAAATAATAGTAAACCTTTAAGACTAAAATTGAAAGATTTTGTGTCAAAGACAGGGTTACATGCTCACATTAAATACTGGAATTGTTTTAGATTAATAGTTAAAAAAAAGTTCAAACGCTTTATCGTAAACACATTAGGTAAAATGAGAAGTAATAAAAAACAAAATGCGTTTGTGAAACACTGGTGCTCCCGTACGGCATGCAGTCTTTTGTGAAAGGTAAAGTTTCTAAAGTGCAAGTTAAACTCTAAGGTCAAGGTCAAGAGGTCAAAATGTTGTTTTCCAAAAAAAAAGGACGTATCAATGAAAATACCTGTGAAATATGAAAGCCCAAGAACCAACCGTTCAAAAGTTATACATGGCCAAGGTTATAGTTTTTAAAAAGTGGGTCAAACTCAAATTGTCAAATTCAATGATACCCAGGGAAAGGACCCGTCACATGAAATATACATGTGAAATATAAAAGCCCTAGCATCAAATGTCAAAAGTTATGGCCAAAGTTAAAGTTAATTTTTTTTCAATAGTTCAATCTCAAAGGTCAAGGTCAAAATTGTTGGTATCCTAGAGAAAGTCTTGTCAAAAGAAATATACCTTCAGCGGGTAATCGTGTTTTATAACAAATGTTTCTCGACGAATCAGTTTCAACTAATTTACATGAAAGTATAATATCAGTGAAAGTATATCAGAAATTATAACCAGGAACATTATTTATGGTTCCGGGCTACTTTATCTTCGTAATAAAGTGGAAAAGAAACAAACTCGTAACAAAAATATTTGAAAATACATAGCAATTGTAACCCGGAACGTTAATTATGACCATAATTTTGGTTCCGGGCTACTTTATCTTTGTAATAAAGTGGAAAAGAAACAACGTAACAGCAAAAGTATTTGAAAATACTCGCAGCAATTGTAACCCGGAACGTTAATTATGACCATAATTTTGGTTCCGGGCTAATTTATCTTTGTAATAAAGTGGAAAAGAAACAACCTAGTAAGAAAAATATTTGAAAATACTCTAAGCAATTGTAATCCGGTACGTTAATTATGACCATAATTTGGGTTCCGGGCTACTTTATCTTTGTAATAAAGTGGAAAAGAAACAACCTAGTAAGAAAAATATTTGAAAATACTCACAGCAATTGTAACCCGGAACGTTAATTATGACCATAATTTGGGTTCCGGGCTACTTTATCTTTGTAATAAAGTGGAAAAGAAACAACCTAGTAAGAAAAATATTTGAAAATACTCACAGCAATTGTAACCCGGAACGTTAATTCTGACAATAATTATGGTTCCGGGCTACTTTATCTTCGTTATAAAGTGGAACAGAAACAACTTAGTTACAAAAATGTTTGAAAATACTTTATTATTATCTTTTTATAAGGTAGAATACAATGAACAGGAATCAAAAATGTTTGATATTACTCTCAGAAATTGTAACCTGGAATAATAACTATTTTTAATTTGCAAATGATAAAAAAAAAAATGAATTTACAATTTTACATTTTTGCAGATGCTATAATTTAAACTCCTCATTTGGGGGGGGGGGGGGCTCAGATAATTAACTAACACTTTTTTTAAATTTTTGGAGCTGTTATAGCCTCCTCTTTTTTTTAAATTTGGGGGAGGGGGTTAAGATTTAAAAAATGGAGGGGTGTTACATTATTGCAGCTGGCCTTCTGCCTACATGTATATATTTGAATTTTTTCTCCACAAATTTTGATATTCATTAAACATAATGGTATATATAAAACGATAAAGTTTTAAAGTGTCATAAAAATCGTCATTTTCTTATTGTGTTTTATGTATAAAAAACACCAAGGAATAAAAGTTTTTCCCAAATATCTTAAGGGGTGGGTGGGTAGGGCATGCATAGAACTTACAGAAAAGTGCATTTCAAGGCCTTTTAAACATGAAAAAAAAATCATTTAAAATTTGCTAAAACCTTGATTTTACTAAAATATTTGAGCTAATTCAATTTACCTCACTGCTATTTTCACAATCAACATTGCTGGTCTTTACTTTTCATATTTCAACCTTGTTTTTTTTTTTCTTCCTACGGTCTTTAAAAAACAACAACAACATAATTTCCATTAATTACTTGTGTTTGTTTATTCTAAGGGAATAAACCATATCGTTATGTTTTCATGTTTGTTTCATTGCAGAATAAACCACATATTCCTGAAAAATCCATTGTTAATTTATCACAAATACTATATATCTATCTTCATCAGTGAATTATATTTTTTATGTTTGTTTATTTCTAATGGAATATAAATCATATTTTCATGCCAAATGATAATATCTATGAGGAATGGAAGCCATGAATTCGAGGCTCGACATTGTGGAATTTGCAACACTTGTAATATCATTTAAACAGAGAATGCATCTCTGTAAATACATATAACATTTTGTATTTAAATCTTTACTTTATCAGATTATAAAATTAAAATTTACTGATCAAATTTATCTTTAACATTGTGCTTCTTTTTAGGATTTAGTAATCTCAGTCTAGTTTATCTTCTATCCCCTTTACCCTGTAAACATGGTAAATACCGGGTCTGTGTGCATTCAAGTGAGAAATTCACACCTGACATGCACTAAATAAACAAAGGGACTTAATTTGTATGCATTAGATAAACAAAGCCTTTCATGCGACCAAATCTTATTCGGTGTGTATGTATCAGATAGCGATCTTTACTTGGGCTATTTATTCATTTATTTTTAAAAATGGCTGTACAAAAAGGGCATGACGCCTTATAAAAAGAACACTGCGCCACATGAAAATGGCATGCCGCTGCGCCATGCTTAATCCTCAAGGAAAGAAATACTTCTATGGCTCAGTGTAGAATGGCAGATAATAATTGAGAGATACCGCGATTCGAAGATTGCAGCCATGGCCGGAACCAAACTTACAGTAAAATCCGGAACCAATATTATGATTTTAAGGTTCCGGCCGGAACGCGAAGTATCCGGAACGTAAATTATGCGACACCGGAACCAAACTTACAGTAAAATCCGGAACCAATATTATGATTTTAAGGTTCCGGCCGGAACGCGAAGTATCCGGAACATAAATTATGCGACACCGGACCAGATAACTTGAAATCAAGTACAAAATTTAATCAAAAACATAAAATCTACGATTTCAGTAAGGCATATTCATTAATTTATGATGTTGATATGGAGACACTGGCGACAGCTTACATTGTTAAGACAACGTCACACCGATCTCGATGATGGAGGTACGAGGTGTGTGCCTACCGAACTTCTAAAGTGCAGTGTTTGTCAGCTGTTTGTGGCGTGATTGCATTACATTGATATTTTTCAACAGATTTTCAATTTTTTTGTGAGTAAAGTTTAATGGAAAAAAAATTATAGCATTCAGAGGTCTACGAGAAAAGTAAGGGTAAACGTTGAGAAATGCAGCTCAGACATGAAACTTATAACACGTAGTTTTCTATTCTCTATATAAAATCGATCAAGAACTGTATTAAATACTCGTTTACATTGTAAATAAAATGATTATTATTTTACTTGCGTATTTTGTACATTTTTATGAATGAAAAACATGCTATATTGCTAAGTGGAGTAAGTCTTTTTATGTAGATACTACTGCGCTGTGTGATTAGGTCACGTAATGACCTATGACCTTCAAAAAACTTCATACAGGTATGAAGATATTTGCTCTCTGCATGTTTATATAATAGAGAGATACCACAAATGTATATATTTATTAGTAATCTTTACTATTTAGGATACTTAGTAAAATATGACCATTTTAACAAGTAATTTTATCCAATCATTCACGTACGAGAAGCTTGTCTTTGTATCCCGAATTAAACAAATATCTTGTTTACCTCTGTTTGTCAATTGCTTTTAAGACAATAAAAAAGCTATATATTCACCTTGGAAACGGAACTAACACAATGTATGGAATTCTGCTCGGGTGCGATAAAACAGTGGATGAACTTCCTGTGAACTGTTCTGGCGAGATAGACATAATGAACACATTTGCTGGCGATACACGAATCACTTAATTCCCATTGTTTAAGCTGGGTTCATATTACAACGTGTGAATGCAATAAAATCAGTTGACAAATTTATCTGGAGTCCTCTTTAAACAACTCACTGGAGAGATGCCCTGATGTAGAAATGGGGAAAGCGGTTGGAGGGTTCGAATTTCACCGGAAGTTTTTTTTTTAAATTTATATTTATCATCAAACATATTAACTTAATGCTGATGAACACTTCAAACGTTCTGTTCTTTTCAGTTCGGATATTAGTTAACCCAGATATTGAGTACACCTGCCTGGTAGTTCCGTGATAGTACACCCAGGCTACTAGCAGGTGATCTCGGGTTCGAAACCCAGTTTGACCAACCCCTTTGTCCGCCCGTTACATTTAATAATTTGATATTTAGCGTGTTTCTTAGAATACTAGCAAACAGATATTTAAGTCTTCATCGACCATTGCAAAAAATACTTTGACCGATGCACGATCAAAGTTTAATCAAGACGGCAACATAGGGCTTGTCTTTGCCCTCTTTTTGTTTCTCCTGAAATAGGAATGCATCAACTCCTCTGAGCGAGGCATTATGTTCCTTATCGCATTCATAAGCCAGCAAATTGATATTGTAGATATCATTAATAGATTCTCTACGCTAGGGTCTAACAAACAAATTACATGGGAATAGAAAAATGATAAAATCAATGGGGCTAGGATGTTTTATATCCCCATGAAGTCTTCTGATCACAGTTTTGCCTGGTAATTGCACATTGTCATTGTTAGCAAAACGTAAAATAATAAACAAACTTACCCATACATGTATATGCTGAATTGAAACCCGCCTAGTTTAAAGTTTAGAGGTGTATTTTAGTCTTCGGTTTACAGATAAATTTAATATAATAATTTCAACAGATTTGATAAAGTGTAAATGTGTTATAAAACACATGGTACCACATTTTGTTTTTGAACAAGACCATTCCTGCCTAACAAGCAAAAGACCGCTTCCGTTACGTATTGAAGGCCTGCGTAAACTTATTATAGCAGAAATAAATTATGTACATCGACTCCAACACGACTGTAACATCTACTCTGTTTATGCAGCTTAACAAACAGGTATCAATTTTCCCTCAACAGCTCATAAATCAAAACAATTACCTATAACACATGTATGAAATATAAAAATAACGGACAGTTATCAAGCTCAAAAGTCCATTGGTACAGTAATACAAATTTTGAGCAGAGTAAACACAAACTTCTAAAACATTAGAGATGGGATCAGGTGCCACGGAGGAGTAAGCATCCCCTATCGACCGGTCACATCCATCGTGTTCTCCTTGTCCTGATCTGGAAAACGGAAAAATCCGTAGATAATTAACTGTGAAAATAATGGCCTAACAATATGTATGAAAAACGTTACAGCAACTGTATTTCATTTATTTCACTGCAAAAAAGGCGGATTATATAGAAAAGTAAAGCCATATCATGTAACTCACCTCTGCGGAAACTAATCAACAACAGGTTGCCTTGTCAGTTGTTCTCCCTTACCAAAAAACGTTCTTAATTAATGGTCACACTTTTGGTCTTCGGGCTGGACAGATGACCGGGACTTGAAGCCAACACGTTTAGTTTACAGAGCTGTGATTCATGACAAGACATGAATTAAAACAGAAATAGTCTTTGACGATTTATTATACTTAAAACACCGTCATTTGAACGAACAACAAAGCTATTTCAGTATAAGTGACTAGAGTTTTTAATTCTTAAGTTCAACATTTGCTCTATGTTACCTTTTTCTGATCATTAGATATAATATTTGCCATCAATTTCATGTCAGCTCAAACTGTGCAGTTTCTTGGTGCAATTTCAAAAGTAAAACAAACCTAGACAGACACCCAGAAGGGGGTCATAAGAAAATTTACCACTGCAAAGCTCTTAAAGTTGTAACTTCTGATATAGCCGATAATATAATCAAAAGAATCAATATCCTTTCTTCGTGAATGGCGGTTAATGTCAAGTTATGACCCACATCAATCAGAACTAACAAGTACATGTGAAGAACTATCGAAAGTTTGGGAGGATTACAGATTTTCATGTGTCAATTCTCGACAGAGAAGTTTTCCCTTATCAATAAAACTGAAAGTCAAAATGCGTTAAGTTTCCTTCGCTTACCCATCAATTTTTATTTAAGGAACCTTCAACAAGTCATAAAATGAAATGTTTGTTTATGAATCATGGTATGGGCTATCAGACCTGCCAATGATACTCTATAACAGGTGATGGAATAAGCTTAGCCCTGAATTAATGAATATGAATTCAGATCGAATTTACCAAACACGATCTGTCATTTCAATAACATTAATGAAATCAGTGGTCATTGCTACAATTGATTTTTTTACGCTCGTTACCACGACAATTGTAGATCGTAAAAGGAACATTGGTTTGGTCAAGAAATTAATTTGACATAGGAATAAAAATTCTCATTAGAAGTAATGACAAACCAGTATTGCTCTGCTAAATTATCTGCACACAGTATTTTTGTGACTATACAACAATGCACCAACTTGCCTTTAGAAGAATTACCTGTACAACATAGCTATCTGTTTATCTCTAATTTAAAAACAAAAGAGTTACATTTTTTTTATATGTATATCGTTTCAAATCTGTTCTGTGGAATTTTCATTAAAATTAAAATTTCAAATGTCTGTTATTGTTTTCCCCATTGAACTTGGATGGTGAAATCGCCAAAACAGCACACATTCTAGTTATAATTTTAGACTTATACCGGGTATTGCAGCTACCTTTACCAACCGATATTTTCTTATGAACAAACTTATAACTTCCCATAAAAAATAGGCTAAATGATCTATAAAAAATCCTTCTCTTTTAAGAAATAATATTAGAATATCTCAAATTCAAATCATCGTACACAACACGACTTTTAGCGCACCCGAGCCAAAAGCCAAAGACCCAAGTGAACGTTGTGACCGGTGAACTTCTTGTTCATTGATTCATTATCTTTATGATATTTTGTCTTTTTCACTTTGAACTGAAATCGAATCAAAATTATAATCTGGAATGAGTTTGATCTTCTGTAAAACGGCAATTCCATGTTGGCGATGCTGATCAATGGACTTTCTATGTTAGTTTGTATGTTTGTATGTTGTTTAACGTCCCTCTCGAGAATTTTTCACTCATATGGAGACGCCACCACTTGCCGGTGGAGAGCTGCAAATGTTGTCCTATACTCGGCACTTACGGCCATTGAGCAGTGAGATCTTTTTCGTGCCAGCACCTATTGCGACACGGGACCTCGGTTTATACGGTCTCATCGTCAGGACCGTCTCCACGTCCCACAGTGGACTTTCTGATGTGCATTAACACTTAATTATTCGATCACAAGCCTTTTTGTGCAATGAGTAACATACAGCCACTGTATATGTATTATTTTTAGCATTCTTTAACTGTGTTAGATTAACCACTCGGGGAACAATTCGATAAAAAGAGGCATAAATCAAGATATCTTGTCACAGAAACTTCCAAATATATACACATATTCCCATACTGGCCAAAGTTGAAGGGTATGGAAATCCAGAAAAAAAACTCTTACGTGAGACTCGGACAATGCCTGTTGGTAATTTATGGATCTATACTTGAAGCTTACAAAGAAGGAAGGCAGAGTTTTGTAATTTTAACAACTAATGGAATACAACTTCCACTTACGATCCATTTCAAAGATGATATCCTCCCCTGGGGCTCAGCGCAAGGGGTCAGAATCTCTATATTTGACCATTTTTACGATATATGAGACATACGGCTGTGGAAAGGATATAGCATGAAATGACTTCATTACATGTACGTTCATGTGTTGCAATCAGCATGTTATGGTAATATTTTTAGAATACGGTAAACGAATTCACGTGTTTTAGTCTTTTAAAATTTAAAAGTTTGAGTCAAAATCTAAATTTCTATTTCTCTAAAATATTTTGTAAATCTGCAAAATATGCAAAAATTATAACTTTAAGTATTATATGTATCTGGTTAAGGAGATTCTAATCGTAAAGTATTCATATCGGTTTCCAAAAATGTGTTCCGATGCCGGGAATCGAACCCGGGCCGCCTGGGTGAAAACCAGGAATCCTAACCACTAGACCACATCGGAAGTTGAAATAATGGAATTGTAATCCGAGTATTACCAATCAAACAATATTGAATAAATGAAAGGGATGTTGAAAATGAATTATAGAAGACATTATACAAAGAAATGACTGATATTATTTCAAATTTGTTCTCAAAATATTCAAATGATGATGTTTCAAATTTATAACTATAACAACATATAACTATAAAGTGGAGAGAAGAGTGTTTCATTAAAATCATGTACATGTATCATGATGGCACTAATATCAGGCACGTAAGAACTGGGGGGGGGGGGCATGGGGTTAATTTTTGTGACTGTTGTTATTATCATTGTTTATCAAGGTTTTGATTGGCAGAAAAAAATATATTCCGTGATTCATATGCTCATTGCCAAATGCATGACCTATACATGTGCAAGTTTATGTTCCAAGCGAGGTAACTCATGTAAGGACCCTCTCTACGCTGGACAGGGCACTGGTCCATCATTTGCACTGTGTACATAAATTGTCATTAATTCAAGTATTCTAAACATTAAAATTTGACCTAGATTAGTGAAGAGCAATTGAAAACTTTATTTGCCGGTGTTTTCACCATTTGAGTAAGCAAACGCAACTTTTCTTTTATCAGTACCGTTGTCTTTGAGGATTTTATTCCTTGGTAAAAAAAGGCACGTATAAAATGAACTAGATTGTTTTAATATGTACTCCATTACACTTAATAAATTTCTAAAAGTCCAAAAAAAAAAACATTGTCCTATATGTATAGAGAGGGTCCACTGGCAGCAAATGTGTAAGCAAATGCATGCAATTATGGAAGGGCAGACTTTCATGAACTGATATAGGTGGTTCCCCGAAATATTATACCCTCAGCCTTTTTATTTATAAGGCCCGTAGAACACGGGACGGCCGCCCCCGCCGCCCCCCTTTTTTCTGAGTATAGAATTTGGCTATTGTAAATTTTCCTTTAGACGCTGGTAACCGCGAAATCTGAACCGACGTTGATCACAGGTGCTTGAGGACAGGACCCCTGCCTATTCGACTTCTTCCCCCCCCCCCCCCTAAACTATCTTCAAGCACCTGTAATCAATGTCGGTTCAGATTGCAGGTCAGTAGGAAGCAATTTCAGTTTTTGGGGAACACCAATAAATTTCACTTGGGGCACTACGAAGCAAAAATTCTTTGACAGCCCAAAAGAAAAAAGTCACCGGACATACTCATTGAGGGGGTGCATCAGAGAAGAAGTTTTGTGTTTTCTATAATTGTTGGAAGACCCCCCCCCCCCGGTTCCTACGGCCATGGACCTTAGTGTCTACTGTCTAAGGCAACAACCTTTAAAGAATGATTACGATTATTAATTATACCGGTATATACATGTAATCATGAGAAACGCCAAATAAAAAGGTTAAAATTATACTCGTGGAGTATCCCATAATTCGGTGATGCACTTTTTGATGCATTTTTTTATCTTCCCATCAGGAAATAGTACTCGGTACCAAAATTGTTTTCCGATGCCGGGAATCGAACCCGGGCCGCCTGGGTGAAAACCAGGAATCCTAACCACTAGACCACATCGGAATATGCTAGGTAAAGAATAGTGCCAAAATAATTCGTTAAGAGGGATTGTTGCCTGGTGTCTGACATGCATAATGAAATGTTCAAAGTACATGTATATTGCTTAAATGTCTTAAAAGTTTTATATTTAGATTTTTAGGATGTTTAAGATCATATTTTTCTTTTCTTCTCATAATTGTAAATCTTAAAGTGACTTGGAAATCTAGCAAGGACTATATTTTTGGTGGAATGGCGGGCGGCGTATGAAAATTTCTTCTTTTCTGCTTTTCAAAATTACTACAGAGCAATGAATTTAATTGGCATATTTAAACAATAGAAGATTAAAAGAAATTTTTAAAGTGACTGAAATTAATAATTATGGACTAAAGTTTTAAATTAAATAAATCAAATATGATTTTCTAAACGGATAGCAATCTTATTATGGCCTTTGAAAGTTTCGAATCTACGAACAGATTTGAGCAAAATGTACTTAAAAAGGTTTCTTCTCTTACTAAACGGTCAAAACTTTTTTTTTCATCAATTTGTATCTTTTCATGACTACTTTTAATATTTTACCATATATAAAAATAAGAAAATTTTAAATATACGAAGCATATAAAAATAACTAATGTTACTTAAACATTCAAGAAAAAGGAGGAAATTTGGGATAGTCATATCTATTTAGTTTAATTAGGTATCTAAGTTTGGTAGTGTTTTTTAATTGTTAATGTCAGAGGAATTATCCGGACAAATATCTTCCCTATAAGTAATTTTTTTGCAGAGAGAGAGAGAGATTACATGTATGTCCAACAGCTCGTATTTTTCTAATAAATTATCAAAATCCAGTAAGTATGCACATTCAGATTGAATACATGTATCTTGAATTGAAAAGGAGATGAGCGAAAGTTCACAAAACTTACATGTGTCCCCGGGTAAACACGTAAAATCATAATACCAAATAAGCTTTTTTAGAAGCCAAGCATTCCTACCCCCGGGGGACATGATTTTAACAAAATTGAATCTATACTATCTGAAGATTCTTCTGAATTTAATAACTAATCTTGGCTCTGCTGTTCTTGGGAAGACTAAATTTTTCCAATGTATTCCTTTGTATAATTTTTTATCCCCTGCTGTGGCCCCTCTCTTCATTCTGGGGGTCATGATTTGAACAATTTTGAATTTACTTAACCTGAGGATACTTCTGTATTTCAAATATGCCCATTCAGGGCTTTGTTGTTCTTGAGAAAAGATTTTTATTGATTTTTTTCCTATACATTCCTAATGTATAACTCTGATTGCCCATTGTGGCCGCAGTCAACCCCCGGGATGTCATGATTTGAACAAGCTTCAATATACATGTACACTACCTGTAGATGCTTCTGTATTAATATGACTAATCATGGCTTTGCTGTTCTTGAGAGGAAGATTTTCAAAATTTTTTCCTACATATTTCTATGTAAAACTTTGATCACCCATTGTGGCTCCACCCTACACCCACGGGTCATGATTTGGACAAACTTGAATCTACACTACCTAAGAATACTTCCATATAAATATGACTAATCATGGCTTTGCTATAATTGAGAAGATTTTTAAAGATTTGTTAAACTTTGATCATCCAGTGTAGCCACATCCTACCCCAGGAAACATGATTTGAACAAACTTGAATCTTCACTACCGAAGAATGCTACAGGTCTATAAATTTGACCAATCAAGCTTTGCTGTTCTTATGAAGAGGATCTTTAAAGAATTTTCTTTTCATATGAAAAACTTTGAACACCCATTGTGGCCCCACTCTACCCCTCAGGGTCATGATTTGAACAAACTTGAATACTCTACATGAGGATGCTTCCACATAAGTTTCATATTTTCTGGCCAAGTGGTTCTTGAGAAGATTTTTAAAAGATTCATAATTATCTCCCCTTGTCCCTTCATTCGAGCAAACTTGAATTCCCTTTACCCAAGGATACTTTGTAGCAAATTTGGTTAAAATTGGATCAGTGGTTCTTGAGAAAAAGTCAAAAATGTGAAAAGCTTACAGACGGATGCCGAGAAATATGATCAGAAAAGCTCACTTGAGCCTTCTGCTCAGGTGAGCTTAAAAGTAGGGACGGGGCCTTTCAGTGAACATTTTTATACTAGAAAATGTTCAGAAAAAAATTGAGGGGGGGGGGGGCACCCCTTGATACCATGTGCCTGTTTGTCCAGAGTCTCTGTTTCACAACACAGTGAGAATATTTAACGCATATATAACATTATATTTATCGTAACAAACTGCCTTTTTTTCAACAAAGATCCTGCATCAAATACCTTTTGTATTTCTTACAAAAGTAGGTTACTGTCTGGATAATATTCACTCTCCTGCTTTAGATGCATAATCTAAATAAAGGTCCAACAGAGCAGAATTTTTCAGCAAATTGTTCATGAGGTATTCAGCATCAACAGAGGGGGCACTATGTTAATAAAAACAATCTTGGAAGGAAGGTGGATTCAGTGCCCAGAGACACACATCTTATTACATGTACTGGACAGGATTGCAAGAATTTTTAATCCTTTTCGTATTCTTAAGTCAAAACTTTTACTCCCTTCCTATCTGGACCCCTTTAACTCTTGAGGCAGTTTGGCTTCCTAAATCATTTTATAGTTTTAATTAAAAATAAAATAACGGGAAATCCTTAAATGAGCCTTTAAATTACAATTAATGACTGTCCCGACTGTACAAACATCAAAAGTTTTTAATCTTAGCTGCCTCCCCCCCCCCCCCCCCCAAGAAAAACCAAAAAAAACACCTCCACTCTCACAGAAACCCAGCACTCACAAATGAAATTGTTTTGCTTCGTCTAAAGAACAAACATTGGCTAAATCAGACATGTAGCTAGCTACTGCTTAGTCTCAAACATGTCAATTATTTTATTTCCATAGAATATTAAAAGAACATACAACTTTTAATACAATCCCAGTGCTAACGAACACCTGGGTCTCACTTGTTCTTCACTTATACATATAATAATGTACACAACTGATACAACTATTAAACAATTTATAAAATGTACAATCAAACATACATACATGTATTATAAAAAATCTTGACGTCCTAACATGGATCTGAGCTAATTCATTTTGTTTTAACAGAAAATGGGTCAAATTTATATTTTGAAATACACAAACAATACACAAACAATTTGTGATAGATAAATTATCAATGTTGTTGTCATGTATATAAATAAAAGTACTCAGCTTCTAGACTACCATTTTATAAAATCTAAATATCTAACTCATTCAAAAGAAGGATTTCTCCCTAGTGTCCCTTGTATACAGTAAAAAAATTTTTGAAACTGGAAAATGCTCATCACTGATTATAATAAAAAAAAATAAAGATGAAGATGATGAATTTAACTGATGATGAAATCAGAATCCTTCCCATTGCAAAGACTGATGTATGGTAAGAAAGAAAATGATTTTTAAAATGATGTGTGATTAATGCGTTACAGCATTAAGTGGTTCTGCCTTGATGCTGTTGAAGTCTAATCCATTGTCTGTGTCATCATCAATTTCCCCTATAACAGCTCTATGAAGAGAAAAAGGAAATACATTGCATACCTAGGATTCTCTCTCTTTTTTCCTACATGTACTACAGTGTATCATTACAATTAAATACAAGTTAAATATATTTAAAGAAGAATCATATACTCTTAGAAAACAACTTATCCTTGTTACAATGTAAACTTAGAAAATGGATAAATCCTTAAAAAATATTTAAACAAAATTGTATGTTTTTCTTGTAATTTTAAGCCATCTCTCTTGATTTTGACCTTAGCACTTATGACGAACATCACGGTTGTACTCACATATAATATTCCCTTCTACTTCCACAAAAGTGCAAGGCCTTATTGGCATTATTGCAATGGTTGGTAAAAAAAAAAATGTACTTACACATTATCTCCCCTGATGATGTATAATCCCAGTAAAACTTGTTCCTCCCCCTGTGATGTACTTACACATTATCTCCCCTGATGATGTATAATCCCACTACAACTTGTTCCACTCCCTGTGATGTACTTACACATTATCTCCCCTGATGATGTATAATCCCAGTATGACTTGCTCCACTCCCTGTGATGTACTGTAAACTCTTTCATGGCTCTCATCAAGAATTAAGTTTATGGTCTGATCAAAACCCTTCAAGGTTCCCTATAAAGAAACAGAGAATTTTAGACCAGATCTACATGGCAGGACCAACCTCTTCCATTCCTGTGCACATGGAATAAATTTGGAAAATTTGAAGCAGAAAAAGCATACACTGAATGTTTTCATGCATGTAAAATTGTATATAATAATGAAAATTCTGATGAAGTTGAATCAGAGGTGGCCTTATTTTTTACTTAATTTTATGAACACAAGTTTTCTACTTATCAAAGTGATACAGTCTTTTATGGACTGGATTTGTTTGTAACAGGAAAAAAGAAAAATGCAACGGACCAGACCGGGATTCAAACTAAGGTTGCCAGAATCTCCAGTCAGGAGCTCTACCATCTGAGCTGATCGAATGTGTCTGTTCACCACAGGTTAATTAATGCAATAAACAGAAGGTATTTATACCTACCACAATTATTCTTCCATCAGCTGTTACTATGGAAACAGTTCCTAGATGATTGGTTAAGGGCATAATTCAAAATTATTACTTTCAATACTAAGCCTAAGCAAAGTTCTACAAACACATTAGTGCTTTGTATTATTCACCCTATTTGTACTTCACTTCAGTTTTGATTTGTATGAAAACTTTCATTTTTAAATTTTATACATGCATGAAGCTACGAGTTTGTATGCATTTTTGTTACTTGGAAACAATCTACCACACGTTGGTTCTCATAATGTCTGTACACAAAACTATTAGGGCCTAATTTATTCTCACCATTGGCATTGAGTATATGTACATGGTTAACTTCCAAAAGTAAATCAAACATGACATGTGTCGTGTCAATCATAGTTATATCGACACAAGCATATACACAGCTAACAGCAAAAAACAAATGGCACTCTTGTTGATTTTGTACATGTATACCTTTTGCCAGAAGTGGCTAAGCCTAAGGCCTAGCAGCAGTGAAAACTGAAACATGTGAAAAAGGATACATATTATGATACATCCCTAATTATTAAAAGCCCGTATTAACCATGGCTTATTAGAAACATGGGGATTTAGCAATACCTAAGACATATTACTTAATCAAACAAATAAGAAGGATACGGTTGACATAAGACTCCAGTGCCGATGCCATACTCGAAACGCTTTCAAAACGACTGCAAATATACGAGTTATCTTCTCTTTGATTGAAGAGGGAGAAGTAAGTGTAGTCTCGTTCAACCAGACGCTCGGCTGTCTCCGTAAATCTCCGACGAGCTCGTCGGAGATTTACGGAGACAGCCGAGCGTCTGGTTGAACGAGACTAAAGTAAGTGTTGATCGATCTGGACGAAAATCAGAATTACTACTGGCATTGACGTAAAAGAAAATACTTTTCAATTGCATAAAAATATTATTTTAAATTTTCAATATGAAAGAATATAGTCAATTCATACACATATGAGACTATAATTATAAAATAATCGGAAAAGATTATTAATAATAACATACCCTTCCATGCACATGCGCGAAAAAGAGAAAAATGTCTGCGCCCTTGAAAATGTGATTGCATACTGATTCATACTCAGAGTTCAGTTGATATTGACTGTTAAAAGGGGACAACATGGCAGCGTTGTTCTTTAAGCAGACATCTTGTTTACTGAATGCAGTCAGTGAAAATCTGAAACGTGTAATATGCTGTTCAGAAAGGTAAATATCTCGGGCAACGGTAGTGACAAATAGGCCTATAAATGAAATATTCTGCAGCTGACAGGTCTGGTACAATCACTAGATTTATCTACGTAGCTTGAATTACCTACATAGCTTTATTTACTTACCTGAAGTAGCTTTATTTAGCTACTAAATCAAACTTATTTCTTAAATTAGCATTTTTCCCAGAAAGTGCAGAACTTTGATGCCGTGATAATCTTCAACTTTGATCTCATCTGAAAACAATTCATGAAAAAATCACTTTTGGATTAGTTAGAATAATCTAACGTTAACTGTGTCTCGGGACAAGCCCTCACCATTTTTTGTATTTTTAAAATAAAAAGCAAAATTGTGAAAAGTTGCCTTGAAATAGCTAAATAAAGCTACCTGAGGTAGGTAAATAAAGCTACAGTAAGTAATTTTAGCTAAGTAGCGAAATGTACTGATTGTACTGGACCTGGCTGACAAACAATCCACCACAGGGTCTTCAGGCATTACAATCTGTCATTCTGAACAAAATCAGATGTATAGTGTAGACCTTATAATATAAATAAGGAAGAAGGAATCTAACAAGTCGCTATCAATTTGTCAATGCATCTCTTCATACTTTTAAAACTTTTATTTGTTTTTGTTTGTTTTGTTTTTGTGTTTTCTTTAAAGGGTAGACTTTACTTTACCGGTCCTCAGATCTGCAAGATTCGCCACTCATCGCACTGTGACATTAGATTTACGTCACTCAACTGATAAGAGTTAGTCTTACACATTTTTCGACATTTTAGTCGTTGACAATTATTTTTTGTCTCCTTTTCACTGAATACACATTATTTATTAATTTTTTCAGAGAACAAGGTTAAAAACTTTGTTCAAAAAACAAACTTTTAACCGAAGAATTTAATTTTGGGGGGCAAAAAGGCTTTAAACCTCATACTTTTTATTTTTTGATCACTCAGGCGATCACATATATATTGAAGTCACCTTTGGCGACACTATATTTTAGCTGTTTTTTTGGGGACCAGTAAAGGAAAGTTGTTCCTTTACATATAGGCCTAAATATTTTGTCAGCCTATCTTAATTAAAAAAAAAATCTGTCTTAAATTGCCTTCTCCTGACCCAGGTAAAAAAAAAAAAATTGGGTAAGAACTTAGAAGGTAGCTTAAAAAAATACTGACCCAGGTAAAAAAATATTGGGTAAGAAGGAAGCTTAAAAAAAATGCAAATAATAAAATATCAGATAAAAATACAGTTGAACTTTGGTATCTCGAACAATATCTTGAATACCAGAATACTTATTCTTTTAAGTACTTTACCATGGATATCTTGAATACTGTAGATTCCTAAATATACGCGAGGACTTAATTATTGCGTAATTACGCGAAAAGAATTACTCGCGAAATAAAATTACTCGCTTTAATTTTTGTGGTACTGAAATCCATATAAATATCTTCATCAAGCCTCCACTCGCGAATTATACGTCTCGCGATTTGTCGTCTAAGGGCCATTTCGCGATATTAAGTACTCGCGTAAAATAAGGAATCTACAGTACTCAGATATCTCAAAGTTTTTTCTCAGTCCTAGGGAGTTCGAGATAACGAGATTTAACTGTAGTCATCGATTGGAAGAGAAAATTTCTAAATGAATTGAAAAAATAGTCATTTCTAGGTGGATTAAAAAAGTTTTTGAGGCTACATGTAGCCACTTTTTAGTCAGTTGGTTAGGAAAAGGAAAACAGATGGCCTTGAAAAAAAGGCAAATGTTACCCCTTATTTTCATAAATTGTTTACTTAATTTTGTTAAAACTTTGAAAAAAAATTGAATTTCAGAGAATCTGGTTGCTGTTGTTAACCCCTACCTACACCATTTTTTTTCCCATGCAAATATTTCATTCATTACCTTGAAATTTTCATGCACATGTCATCCATTACACTCTATTTTAGGGTAACTTTTTAAAATTTAATTGCTTCTGCTCATTCTCACACTATTTGAATGACTGTTGACAGTCCATCTCGAGATATCAGATCCATTTTAGATGGACATTCTTTATGTTTCAGCTCCAGACTTTAGCTAAAGAACACACTTATCTACTATACAGAAAAAAAACTATGACATCCAAAAGAAAACAGTTCAAAATTCCAACTGTTGATGAAATAAAAGAGAATCCTAGTGCTTCATCAGTAAGCACATTCAGCAAATTTCAACAAATGAAGAAAGAAGGCAAAGTGGCTGATGCATGTGACCTTGATAAATCCTTAAGAGCTGACAAGAAACCTGAATCAAGCTTAGTTCAACCAAAACCTGCAACATCTGTGATCCAAAGAAGGAAGGAGTTGCCACTGAGTTCAAAGTCCCTGATCCAGAGTGGGAAAGAGTTGCCACAGAGTTCAAAATCTCTAATCCAGAGTGGGAAAGAGGTGCCACAGAGTTCTTCAGTACCAAGCTCCTTAAAATCCGTGATTGAGAGTGGTCTACCTTCTACATCCACAGCTGCCACAGAAACAGGCATACCAACAGCTGTTAAATCTTTGAATTCTAATAGTATCATTGTGAATTCCAGACAAAGAGGAAATCCAATACTCAAATTTATCCGCAGCATTCCCTATGAGTTTGGAGACATAATTCCTGACTATGAAATGGGAAAAACAGCTTGTGCCTTGTTTCTGAGTCTTCGTTATCACCAACTTAATCCAAACTACATTCATGAACGCTTAAAGCAATTACGCAGATACTATGAGCTTAGAGTGCTACTGGTGCAGGTCGATATCAAAGAACCCCATCATCTTGTGAAAGAATTAGCAAAAATTTGTATCTTGGCAGACTGTACCCTGATTTTAGCATTCTCACCGGAAGAGGCAGGGCGCTATTTGGAAACATACAAAGTTTACGAGCACAAACCACCTGAGGCTATCATGGAGAAAACGGAGAAGGACTACATGTCAAAGGTCACAGAGTGTTTGACCTCTGTGAGGTCAGTTAACAAGACAGATGCTATGACATTGTTGAACACATTTCACACAATGGAAGGTGTATTGAAGGCAACCCAAGAGGACCTGAGCTTCTGTCCTGGATTCGGACCACAAAAAGCCAAGAGAGCATTTGATCTGTTCAATGAACCATTCCTAAAATCCAAGAAAAAGAAATGAAAGCAATAAATTTATATGTATATTTATAAAGCAATTTTCCAATGATTTGCATTGTACATGATAAGTCATGATGTGTATAATATACATTGCTAATTGCATTGATTATATTAGTGTCATGTAAAAATGTTCGATTATTTGGTATCATTGCACTTGCATTTCTGTATTTATACATGCAAATACTAAATAAACATAAGTTTTAAAATAATATTTGTTTGTGTGTCAATTGGCTTTTATTGAAACAAATTAAAGTGGCCCACTTTTTTGTTTTGTATTGTTTTGTTTTTTGTAGCTGAAGCATTGTTTACAAAAAGAAAAAAAAAATACAGTATATGATTATAATTTTCATTTGGATAAAAAATGCTGAGTGATAGGTTTACTATTTTTTTGAATTGTTTATTTCTTTGTTTTCTTTTCTTGTTTCTTTCTTTCCTCTCTTTCTTTTCTTTTCTTTTCTTTTTTTTTTTTTTTTTTTTAAACTGAAATTGAAGGTAGATAATGTAAGGAATGTGTTTCAACTACGGTATATCTGACAATCAGTTAATTTGATTTAGATATTTAAGTTGTGATAAATGAATGGTGTAAAGATATAATTTTTATGTGAAGTGTTGAAGTTCACCTGAAATTTGTACAACATTTGCATCAGTTGTTTGCATGGCAAAAGGATAACAGAAAGAGATTAACAAAGAAAAATGTGCCTACATTCATGAAATTATAAATGACCTTATTAATTTTTCAAAAGATTTATATTTTCTTGATTTTAATTGTAGATCATTTAGACTTTACACATACAGACCTAGGAGAAGGTTTAAGACATTGAGAAGACCACATTATTATGTCCCTATGGGGCGCCCCATCCTCCCACCTGATGGAAAGTATACCATTGAACCACTACCATTTATTCGCAGTGGTGGAAGAGATCTCAATGGTAATTGTTACAAATTAATTGGAAATGTCTACATGCTAATAATACAACTGATACAGATTAAAATAGATCATCCACTAGCACCTGCATGTGGTGTTAATGTCTCCCAATTGATTCATTGGTCATGAAAATGTTCTGAGTATGATCTTGATTTCTGAAGAATGGCCTGTGTGCAAAGTTTATATAGAGAGTTCCCTCCCTTGTCAGGCAAGAGTAATATATATGTTAATTCAATAGATGAATTTTTACAGGAAAAACTGTAAATGCGAAAATAGGAGGAGGACCTAAGGTAAACTGGTACATGAGGGATAACAGCTACCCCGACACAAAGGGAGATAAACCACTGGAGGAGAGGGTGCTGCGTATCCTCCCAGACCCAGTCAGGACAGCGCACCTGGCCCTTGTCGGAAGTGGAAATAATAAACGTTACATCATTGCCACCCAAAACATGAAAGAGGGGGATCTTGTAAAAGTCAGCAAGGAAATTCCTACCATCTCAGGTACCAAGATACTTTAAATTAACTGGAGAATTGGCATTCAATGTACATTACTGATCTTGAGGGGAAAAAAAAAACCCTTGCATCCAGATCTTCCAAAATCAATGGATGATCTCAGTGAATATATTTTTCTGTTTCATTAAAATTTAATTTGGAAAGGAAAACTTAGCTTACAATACAGGGCTGTAATTGGTGACTAATTTAGTCGCCATTGTGCTTAAAAATTATGATTGGTGCCTAAAATTTTTCTATAAGTCGCCAAATTGGCGACCATTTTAAATTTACTTGGTGTTCATCAAATAACCGAACTATAAACATTTGCAATTTTTATTTTATAAAGAGCAGAAAAGAAGTTAAATAATTAGCAATGGACATATCTCTATATATTGACTAATATCAGTTTTAAAAGTGATGCCTAAGAAAAATTTACCTGGCGACTAAATTTTTTTGATAAGGAGCCAGTCACATAGAGGCCTGCAATAAGCCTGTGACCTTTCTTTCTCCACAAGAATAAAAAAAATAAATGTTTGATGTCATTGAATAAATTTTTCTGTTGGATAAAAAGTGCTTTTAATATTTGCCTTTTTTAGTGAGAGCCATGGAAGGAAATTCACATCCACTAGGTGCCCTTCCTATGGGAACAATTGTTCACAACATAGAAAAGATACCTGGTCAAGGTGGGATGATTTGTAGAGCTGGGGGATCAAGTGCACTACTACTTAGAAAAGTTGGTGATAGTGTTGTGTTGAGAATGCCGTCAAAGCATGAGATAGTACTTGATCCTAAATGTATGGCAACAGTGGGACAAGTGTCCAATGCTGGCCATGATGACATTCCGTGGAAGGGGGTGGGGGAAAAAATGCGATCCGGATACAAGCCGCGGACAGGATGGAGACACAGGAAAACTGGATATCATGGGAGGAAGATAAAGCCAAAAAAGACTTTTACTGTCAAGCCTATAGTTCCAGATTATGAAACTTTCAAAATGTCTGGGGTCTGATTCGTGAAAAGCCATTATAGACTGTATTCATTATGAATGAAAGCTTGTTTGTAGGTTTTGTTGAAAGTGATAAATATGATACATATAAATAATTATTGTATGCTTAATAATACAGTTAAACTTTGGTATCTCGAATACAGATATTCAAATACCATGGATATCTCGAAGTGATTGGGAAGTATTTCATAAGGATTTTACCCTTGATATCTCAAAGTTTTTTATTGGTCCCATCGAGTTCGAAATAACAAGGTTTGACTATATGTGGACCTTTTCATAAAAAATCTAACGACTAAGATGAAAATCTTTTCAATTCTCCAATTAACATCTAAGCTTTAGTATAATAGATTACATTGTATACAATACATGTATTTTAGAAAAAAATATCTATAATAAACAAAGAATTACAGACTTGTCAAATTTTTATCGTAGTTGTAAGATTTTTGTGAAAAGGGCCACTGGTCATCATGTTATCTTGGTTAACTAATCAACATGCCTTATGTTTGTAACAGGAAAGGAGAAAATGGCTGGACCGGGAATGGAACCCGGGACCCCTGCATCACTAGTCAGGGGCTCTACCGACTGAGCTGTCCATGGCCCAAACCATTTCATGTGTGTACCACTATAGATGCAAATTTAGGAAACCAGATCTTTCAGCTTACTGCAATAGGATACTAATGGGAAAGACTGGCATACTGTTTGCTGGTTTTGATAAAGCATGTTTACAAATTCAGTGTTTATTTAAGATTTTGACTAAGTAATGACATAATAATACAATGTTGATGTGTTTACAATTATATCAATATATATTCAGGCCCGTAGTACGCGGGAGGGGGGTCACTTCTTTGAAGTAGTTTTACTGTCGGTGTAAAGTGTCATTTTGAGCCGAAAACTCCTGAGCCTTTCTGATCAAAGTTTGTCCATTGTTGCTGTTGTTAGCTTTTACATTTTAGACTACATTGTATTTTTAAAGAACCAACTGGTCAATTTCAATCAAATTTGCCACAAAGCACCCTTTGGTGAATGGGATTTAAGTTTGTTGAAGGGGAAACAAGAGGTGTGTGGGCAACAATGCTCACCTGAGTCACCCTGGCCCTGCTGTTTTGGAGATTTCTAAAAAAATATCCCCCTTTATGGGAAGATGATTTTGGGTATGTGTGTAATTTTTTTGAGTCAGATTATTTACTTTCATGCAAGTCAGGAGAGATCATTAATTTTCTTCAGCGCAGAAAATATCTTGAAGAAAAGGAAATGAAAACTGCTGAACTCCAAAACTCTATTTGGGATGGGATGGATGGGGTAGTATTCAGGAACAGATTATTTTCTTGCCAGTTGAGGACAAATTAATATCCCCCCCCCCCTCTCTGAATCAAAGGCTTGTCCTCTCATTCCCACGAACAATTTGACTCAATACTGTGACCCCACCTAAGCCCCTTTACAATGGATTATGATTAAACTGAACTTTAATCCACACAACATGGGCTTGCCTCAGTATCAGCGTGGACCCATCCTATCCCATGGGCCAGAATCTGAAAACATTTGAATCTGTAGCCGCTGGGTATGTTTGCTTATTAATTTCACTCGTCATGAATCTGCTGTTCTTGAGAAGATTCTAAATTTCCCCCCCCATATATTCCTATGTAAAAATTTGATCCCTTATTGTGGTCCCATCATATGCCCGGAGGCCTTGATTTGAATAAAAATCTACACTACCTGAAGATGCTTGCTTATAAATATCACTTGTCATGACTGCTGTTCTATTAAGATTTTCAAAGATACGTATTTTCTATTTATTCCAATAAAAAACTGTTGCATTAATGGGGCCCCATTTTACCCCGCGGACCATGATTTGAACAAGCCTGAATTTGCACCACTGGATGATGCGTGCGTATTTCTATCGCTTATCATCTCGGCTATTCTTGAGAAGGAGATCTTAAAACACTTTTTTCACTATATTTATATGTAAAACTTTATTGCAGCCCCATCAAACCCCATAAGGTCATGATTGACATGATTGAACAGACTTGAATCCACACTTTGTCAGAAAGCTTTCAGATAAGTTTCAATTTTTCCTGATCCAGTGTATCTTTTGAAGATTTTTCAAGACATCCAACCTATTTTTGCTTTTTCTTGATTATATCCCGTTCCAGTGGGACGTGCTCCTTTATTTGAACAAATTTGAATCCCCTTCTGCAAGGATTCTTTTCACCAAGTTTGGTTGAAACTGGTTCAGTGGATCTGGAGAAGTAAAAAAAAAAATGTGAAAAGTGTACGACGATGACAATAGCAACAACGACGACAAAAAACGGACAAATTCCGATCAGAAAAAAAATCAGTTGAACGTTTGGTTCAGGTGAGTTAATCTAAAGTTTCTTCAGAGTTGCATGTATCTTTCCTCAGAAATTACGTGAGAGGAATTCCTTATAATTTTAATGCCATCTTAACTATTTAAAATAATACACAACTTTCTCAAACCCTCTCAGAGGAGGCACAGAACATCCTTGGAGATTGAAGGGGATTCAAAATTGTTTATTGAAAAAGGTGAAGCTAACGAATAGTGATCGATTTAAAAAATCTATCAACAATTCTGTGAAGAGGGCATAAAACACGGATCTCGTTATTCCAAAGGTGGGATCAGGTGCCTACATGAAGGGCAGTGCCCCCTTACAAAGAGAAATGATTATAACAAAAGAAAAATAGGAGGGGTCTTTTTTTTTTCTTTTTTTCTTTTTTTAAAAAAATCATTATTATCCTAATGTTGAATATATTCCTTTTATCCAATTCATTGCCCATTGGTGTAGTGTGTTGCCACAATAGAGGATTATAAAAAAAAAGATGGTTGTGCCAAGGTGTTTCTAAGGTGAGTGCTGTTACACTTAATTCACTTGTTAATTTTACTTAATATTGCCATGGTAACTGCTTAAAGTGAGCAAACAATTTGTCAAACATCATTATAACTGTTTATGTACTAAAATGTGTTTTGGCCAGAATGACTAGGATGATTCATTTTAAATTCATTTCAAAGTACAGGTAGATGTATGTAATTATATGGTAATTGGGGTAATTTATTTTTTAGTTACACTGTAATGAGAACAAAAATTACCTTAAAATCAAAATCTTTTGTACTTCATTATATGTTAATAACGTCTGGTGATGGATTAAAATGCTGTTTTTCTGTGATGACGCACATAGCTTATATTTATACATCATTTAGTACAGTAATTAAAATAAAGTTTTCCCCTATGATTACGAGTTCTCATTTCTTCACATCGCAGAATTCACCAGATTTCTGTATATGCATACGATCTAGAGAAATTATATTCATGTACTTTTAATATCGAGTTATCCGTAGAAATTTGTGTTGACATGTTTGCTCCCACCTTCAGAGAAAGTAATTAATATGCTTGGATTAACCAATCAGCATAATCGGTAAAGGAAACAATATTGCTTAAGCATATTTAGTAAACCCATTCCCTCTCACATTGGTCTCTCCGGGTCTTTAAACATTTAATGTACAAAGATAAGGAATTTTTATCTCGTTTTCAGCTGAAAGCTCAAGTGAGCTTTTCTTATCACATTTTGTCTGTAGTCCGTCTGTCTGTCTAGCTGTCTGTGCGTTCGTCCGTCTGTAAACTTTTCACATTTTCGACTTCTTCTCCAGAACCACAGGGCCAATTTCATTCAAACTTGCCACAAAGCATCCTTGGGTGAAGGGGATTCAAGTTTGTTCAAATGAAGGGCCACGCCCTCATTCAGGGGAAATAATTCAGAAATAGTGAAAATTTGGTGGCATATTTTAAAAATCTTCTTCTCAAGAACCACTGGCCCAAAAAAGTTGAAACTTATAGGGAACCTTTGTTACATAGTGTAAATTCAAGTTTGTTCAAATCATGACCCCGGGGGTAGGGTGGGGCCATAATGAGGGATCAAAGTTTTATATAGGAATATATAGGAAAAAATCTTCAAAAATCTTCTCAAGAACAGCAAAACCTTGTTTAGTCATATTGATATGTAAGCATCCTCAGGTAGTGTAGATTCAAGTTTGTTCAAATCAAGACCCCTGGGGTTAAAATGGGGTCACAAGGAATATATAGGGAAATTTTTTTAAAAAAATCTTCTTCTCAAGAACAGGAAAGCCTTGTTTAGTCATATTGACATGGAAGCATCCTCAGGTAGTATAGATTCAAGTTTGTTCAAATCATGACCCCTGGGTTAGGGTGGGGCCACAAGGGGGGATCAAAGTTTTACATAGGAATATATAAGGAAAAATCTTTTTCTCAAGAACAGCAAAGCCATGTTAAGTCATATTGATATAGAAGCATTCTCAGGTAGTGTAGATTCAAGTTTGTTCAAATTATGACCCCTGGGGTAAGGTGGGGCCACAAGGGGGATCAAAGTTTTACATAGGAATATATTAAAAAAAAACTTTATTAAAAATCTTCTTCTGAAGAACAGCAAGGCCATGTTTAGTCGTATTGATATGGAAGCATTCTCAGGTATTGTAGATTCAAGTCTGTTCAAATCATGACCCCTGGGGGTAGGGCGGGGCCACAATGGGGGATCAAAGTTTTACATAGGAATATACAGGAAAAATCTTCAAAAATCTTCTGCTCAAGAACAGCAAAGCCATTTGTTATATTGATATGGAAGCATCCTCAGGTAGTTTAAAATTCAAGCCCCCCCCCCCCCCCCCCCCGTAAACTTTTCAATACTGAATTGATTTGTGCTTTTTCCAAGCCATTGTGCTCAGTTGAGCGATGTGGCCCATGGGCCTCTTGTTATTTATCTATTACTTTAAGCCTACCTGATCATTAAAAACCATGAAAGTACCTTTTATATTATGTATTAAAAATTCTTGTATATATGTAATTCTTTTATTCAATTGACCTATAAAATACATTATTTACAGTGGTTAATTTTCATAGGTGAATAGCAAAGAGGAATAACTTCTATCAGTTGAATACAGATTTCAATACAAGATCAATAGAGCCCTGCCCAGCACCAGAAACACTTGACCCAGTGGTCCAGAATATCACAAATCTGGTAAAAAAAAAAACCCTTGCCCAATACAATTTTGCATTGGGCAAGGGTATCTTTTTAAAGAGGATTTTCAAAACATTTTCACAATATAATCAATAGGGTCCCACCTGGACCCATGACCCAGGGACCATGAAGTTTTGAAAGAGGCATCCTTGTCATCATAACGATGCACTTACTTTGCTTAATACGCAGGAGCAGAGAAAAATATTTTCAAAGAATTAATGCTAATCATTGCACTTATCTTGTTTGTTTAATACCCAAGAACAGAGAAGAAGATTTTCAATGAATTAATGAATTTTCTCTATATATTCAACAGAGCCCCACACTAACACCAGAACCCCAGACCCAGGGGCCATGAATTTCACAATTTTGGAAGAGGCACTCTTACTTGTCATAACCATGCACTTAGTTTGTGAGCTTATTAAAACAGGGGTAGAGAAGAAGATTTTAAAGTATCAATGCATTTTCACTATATTATCAATATAGCCCCACCCTAGCTTTAGAACCCCTGACCCTGGGGCTACGAATTTCACAATTTAGTTAAAGAACTCATTGCTTGTTATAATCATGCCAACAGTTTGACTGCTTGATGTCCAGGCATAAAGAAGAATATTTTTGAAAATTGCATTAATTTGGATGGTTTTTGGCCCCACTCCTTATGCCCAGGGGGGGGGGGGGCAGGAATCATAAAATATACAGTTTTTGTCCCACTTTACCCATAGATGCTCTACACCAAAATTGGTTGAAATTGATTGAGCGCTTTATGAAAAAAAAATGAAAATGTTCAAAAAGTTTACGATCGACGGACGACGAACGACGACAGACAAAAAACAGATAGCAATTGCTCACCTGAATGACTCTGGTGACTTAAAAATAGTTTATTTCATATATCAACTCAATCATATGTCAACTCAATATATCCGAGGACATCACAGAATCTGCCACATTATTTTCCACAATCACCTGCATATGAGGTTTATATCTCCCAACTATTAAACTGATTCAATATTAAAGAACATGTTCTGAGTATGATCAGATTTTAAACAGAGGCAGGCTAATGACACATCTCGTTTTTAGTCAGCAAAGTTTCGCATATTACATGGTCTTTAAAAATACTATTAAATACAACCTATTGTTTTGACCTGATCCAACCTCCAGAGGTCAACTTTTTTGCCCTATCAACAATTTTTAAAAAAAGACCAACGAATTGATTTTTTTTTTAAATCAACTTGTCGATTATATTTTTTAATTGTAGCATTATATTGTGTATACGTTTTAGTTAAAAATTCCGAAGTTAAAATAAAATTGACAAATGGATAAAAGAGTTTAAGAATTTTTATTTTTAGAGCTTCATTTGAAAAAAAGAAACAAATATGACTACATTCTAAAAGACTTTTTTGAAATACATAATCAAAAAATGTATTTGAAAAAATCTTTTAAACCTGTTTCAGGTATATAAATGATAAGATCTAAACCTTCATTGGGTTTCTCCTCTTGTATATGTGAAAAAAGGCTTTCAATTTGTTATTTAACATTAATTGTCTCAATTTTAGTTTGAAAAGTTTTGATATGAAAGAACTATGATGTAATAAATTGTCCAAAAATTACTCTTTGTCAATTAAGTCAAACTTTCAAATCTAAGCCAAAACAGAAGTTTGATTAAGTAGGTTTTATTATAAAAATACTTGATTTTAAAGTGATACTATTAACCTAGCTTTATTACACTTTATTACACTCCTGACATCAAGTGTATTTTTTTTTTTAAAATCAAACATTGTTTAAAAATTTTTACACACAATATCTCATGCCATTTTCTTAAAGCAGTTCGTTCTTGATATATTTTTTTATCATTTACGGGAAGATTTTATATTTTCTTGACTTCAAATTATGCTTATTTGCTTATGTAATATATGTTTTTTAAAGTATATATTTGATAATGAAAACTATTCTGTAAATTGACTTACAATGTACAAATATATCTGTGATTTGTTGATATACATATTGATTTAAACTACAAATAATGTCAACCATTTTCTATAATTTATTTTGTGGTAAAGAGAGATGAAGATCATTGATAATTATAAAACAGTTTTGTTGCACTCCTCACTACAGTTAAGATTTAAAAGTAAAACCACCAAAAAAAACCAAAAAAAACAACAACAACAAAAATTCATAAAATTTTGGCAACATCAAGTTGTGGTGAAACTGTGCAATATCTATTGTCTAATACTTCATGTATAAAAAAGCATAAATTGTTAAACTTGGCCTAATATCACAAATTTTTCCTAATAATGTCGTAAATCTAGCTTAAAATATATTAAGAAGATAAAAATATATTCAATAGGACACTTCACTTCATTGGAAAAATACTGTTAGCAATTGAGGTGAACCAGAAACATTATACTCATCAATTTTTGTCTATATTTATTCAAATGTGATTATTGATATTTCTAACATTTTTTGTACTACTGGCCAAGAGCAAGTGATACTTTACAGTAGAATTGTGACTTACATCCGAACATGGTTTAATTTTTTTAGTAAAGCCATAGTGCAATTATCTGAATTTTATTACAACTTTTTAAGGGTTGATTTTTACTAGGGATGTCAATTTTGTCAATAATTCATATTCGAATATTCAATGAAAGTATTCGAATATATTCGAATATTCGATAAAATAAATCTGTTTTATTTTAAATATGCATCATCCTACTCTCATGAAAGGTTTAGCGTAGGTATACTTATATTTGAAGTAAAATTGAATGAAGACATTTGTAAGTGTATACACGTATGTAAGTACAATAAGAAATTCCATTTGATATTTGTGAATGTTTGAAATAAATAATTGATTTAAATGTAGAAAAGTATAATTTTAACAAATGAAACGTGTATTTATAGTAGCTCCAACTGAGGAACCAGTCGTTGTACAAAAGGCATTCATTCATTCATTCTTTCTTTATTTCCTCCTATTGGAGATTCATTAATTATACAAAAATACACATTCAACGAAAGTTACTTCACATAGGTGCTATTATGTACATTAGTGTAAAAGTTAACAAAAGGATGAACTTAATCCGGAAAATGTTTGCATGTGAGTTTGCAACAGAGTTAGAGCACAGAGGCTACAACTGTCCGGTCCATTCAAGGGAACACGGTTGTCTTTCTGTAGTACGCCGCTGCCACATCTCTTATAAAGCGAAAATTAAGAAGATGGAGTTCGTACGTGTCATAGTCCGAGAGTGAGGTAGTTAGACATCTAGCACCGAGAAGAAACAGGTATAATTCATTTTCTGACAGTCCTGATAGCTCGGCGCCTAGTGAGATGTCGTAGTCCTCAATCACAGTTTCCCACCAGGCATCACGATACAGAGATGTTTCCGGGCAGACTGTGGTAATGTGCTCGAACACGTTCGTGAAAGATTTTGCGCAGATGCAGCACGATTCCGGTGGTGTATCTAGGAGGGTCCATAGTTTTACAATAAATTTAGACAGTACAATTTCATGAATATTATTGGGGATGACCCACAGATGCTTAGGTGGTTTGCATGCACAGAGGATGTTAAATTGAGCAAAGTCAGGATCGGCAAGCATTCGGTTGCGCCTAGAGGCAGAGTGAAACGAGATGACGGAGGATTTCACTGATGTCTTCCACTGAGACTTGTTGGGAAAGAATCCACTTTCGAGATAATCAGTTAACACGTGGTATAAGTTGTATTTTAACAGTATGGGAATGATGTCTTGAATAAACCCATAATGCTTAGTACTGACATTGAACAAGTAGGAGAAAAGACGGATGATGAATATACGCTTAGTAAGGTAAGTTGTGTTGAGTTCACAGAGACGGCCAAAGAATTGCAGTTTTTTAATGTCGATCTCTGCTGTAATTGGTAGGAGACCTAGAAGGCTTTCGCACATGTCTGATCTAGTATGATGGGGCAGTCCCATAACATGTTTAACGACAAAATGTTGGAATGCGTTGAGTGATCTAATGTCCTTTGTCCGAAGATCGCACCATAATTCGCTTCCATAAAGAACTGATGGTAAGACAACTTTTTTATACATTTTGGCCACTGTTATGGGGTTGAGCTGTTCGGACGTTTTAAGAGCGAAATATGCTTGTCGTCCTTTCCTGCAAGCATTAGATGTTCTATCGCCAGGGTCGAAATTGGAGCTTAAGAGAATTCCAAGATGATTGTATGAGTTGGAAAATTCAATACGTTCTTTACCGAGACGCCAGCTTAAAGTGTCAGCAGGATTGGGACCTTTTTGATGGAAGTAAAGAACTTTGGATTTTGCAGCATTAAAAGTAAACCGCCAGCGTGTTGAGTATTGGAATATGTTGTCCAGAACGTTTTGGAGCTCACGTGGAGTGAGAGCAATGACGCAGATGTCATCTGCTAAGGTTGGGTTTGAACTTTGAACGTTGAAGACTCCGATGTTTAAACTAAGGTTTTGAATTTCTAGTAGTAAACCATCAATGAATACGAGATAGAGGAAAGTCGATAGCACCCCTCCCTGTCGGACGCCTTGTGACACTTGAAACCACTGGGAGCTGGTCTGGTTAACTACAACGGAGAAGTATGTGTTGGAGTGACAGTCATTTATCAAAGACCACACTGTGCCTGATATTCCCAGTTCGTGAAGTTTGCACATGAGGCCGTGCCTCCATACAGTGTCAAAGGCTTTCTGTGTGTCTAAAAAGGCAACATAAACAGGGCTATTGTGTTCAATGTTGTGAAAAATAGTCTCTTGCAAATTAAAGGACGCTGTTAGACATCCAAGTTTTTGCTGGAAACCTTGTTGTTGAGAACAAGGAAATGAGATTGAGGGCAGTAAGTTTGACTGTATCCTAGTGAGAATAAACTTTTCAAACACTTTAAACGCGCAAGGGAGGAGAGCAATTGGTCTGTAGCTATCGGGATATTTCCGAGGTTTGTTGTTGCCTTTATAAATGGGCACAATCAAGTCTTTTTTCCAGCAGGATGGAACATACCCGACTTCCAGAATTGCGTTGAAAAGGTGAGTAATGCATCTAGCTAGTTGTATACCACCATGAATAAAATGTTCGTTTTGAATGAGATCGAGACCAGGCGCTTTTCTGCGTTTGAGATTTCGAATGATGTTTTGTATTTCGTTGACGGTCGCAGGACCTCCTGGGAAACTATCATTTGATGAACTGGAAACGCGTTCGAGTTCACTATAACGGTTTTCAATTGAAGTGAGGAATTCTGAATGATAATTTGCATTTTCTTTGGCATTATAAATATCTGAGAAATGCTTTGCAAATGCAAAAGAGACGCCAGAGGGGTCATCGAACTGTAGATAGTCGTAACGGTATACTGTTCAGATTTCAATACGTGTAATAAATTACAATTATCTGCCTAATATATAAAAGATATGATTATAATCTTTGATATAATGTAAACAAATATTTCCATAGACAATTTTCCTAGGTTATTAACTAATTTCAAGATAAAGAATATAAAATTCAGGATTATGTACAACCCGAGATAATCAAGTAATTTACACATTTATTCTGAAATTAAGCCCTTTACAATATTAATTACAGACTAATTCTATCGGACATTCATTCAATGATCAATTAATTTTATTTTGATAAGTATACTCTTTACGCCTTTTAGACATTCTTAGATTTCATTTTTGTCCTCCATTGTAGATCCAATCGTATCTAACTAATAAAAACTGTGAAAGTGCGTTTTGTATTTTTGTACAATTCTTTACCACCTTACTCAAAACAATATACATGTAATTTAGTAAATCTATAAGATAAGAAAGTAGTGAAAGAAATCAGGCGATCGAAATTGATCGCTAGTAAATTAAACAGGGATAATTCCAGCACTGTTCTAATCAAAATTTATTAATCACAGTACTTCTTTTTATGAAATCTGAAAAACACCGAATATTCGAATCTTAAATTCATATTCGAATATCAACTCATCGAATGAATATTCGAATGTTCGAATATTCGTTGCCATCCCTAATTTTTACAGATTCTGTAAATGATAGATTTATTTGATAAAAATGTTCTTTTTGTCTTTTTTTCCAAGAAAGAAGGAAAACATTATAAACTGATTACAGTTTTTCGAAGTTGGAGAGCAAAACATCACATGTTACACTCCTGACATAAATGGGTATCCACAGATATTAGACTCTCATTAATGCTGCTTATGATTCAGATAACATTGTAAGCCTTTAAATGGTCTATCGGTTATAGTTAAACACTTTCAAAATTACGTTTTTTACTTAATTGTCATACAAATTTTCAATATGTTTTGGCATCATTACATTTTATCTGTTGCACCCCGGACATGGTATAATATGTTTTTCAACATCATAGTTGATCATAACATGGTCAAGCAAAAGTTACTACAGCCTAAATTTAAAGTTCAATACATTGAATTTAATCAGGAAAGCCTTTATTTCCAACATAAACCATTATCATTTATTTCATTAAAGGTGCTTAGACACAGATTTGAACTTAATATTTTCTGAAATTTTCTGTATAATATCAAAACTTATATATTGCAATAGCATTTCACACGAAAATATAATTAAAAACTTATTTTATCGGGAAATTATTGGAACTACGAATTCCGGTACGCGTTTGATTAACACATCTTTGCACTTACACAAATTTTAACTTCATCCTTAATTTTTAAGAAAAGAAGCGATTTTGTTATGTATAAATGCAAAATATTACATCTATAATCCAGAAAATTCAGAGTAGAAATGTTCGAAAGCAAAACCAACTCACCAGTATTGTCGGTCCGTGCTCTGTGATGTGTACGGACTTTAACAAATTGAACACACCCGTGAAACGTAAACTGTTTTTGTAAACAGGGCACGAGCTCTGTTATTGTCAATGTTTACGATTCACCGGGTGTGTTCAATTGTTAAACTCTGCACACACCACTGAGCACGGACTTACAATACTGCGAGTGGATTTTGCTTTCGAACATTTCTACTCTGAATTTTCTGTGTTATAGTTCTAATATTTTTCATTAATACGCAGCAAAATTGCCACTTTTCTTAAGTATTTAGAATAAAATTAAAATATATGAAAGCGCAATCCAACGCGTCCGGAAATTCGAAGTTTTAATAACTTCGAGATGAAATAAAATTTTTTATTATATTTTAGTATGAAATGCTATAGCAACATATAAGTCATGAAATTATACAGAAAATTTGAGAAAATATTAACTTCAAATCTGTGTCCAAGCACCTTTAATCTTCAAAAATAAGGAATTTTCGAAATGTCACAAAAAGGTGTTGCACTCCTGACATTTGTAGCATAATTCTTGGGCCTAATTCTTCAGATATCAATGAGATATTTGACAGACATTTAGCCAGTATCAAAAGACACAAGTCATGCTGAGCTATAGAAATTTATTCACAAAGAGTTTTTAGGGCAGGAAATTAGGTTGATAATTATGTGTCTGGTAATTTTTTTAATTCACCCATTTATGAGATTAATCACTGTTCATTATCATAAACTTTTACATTTAGAACAGTTTCTTTCATGGGCATTTTTTATACCTTCAACAATCAAACTGCAGATGTACATTATAAGCTATATAATGTAATAACTAGAGTGTTCCAAGGAACGCATGTGTATCACCCGCTTTGTACAGTGTTGTAGCTTCATTAAAAATGTACATGAATCTAAGAGTGGTGGGCTAGTTATTTACTATTAGCTAGTATGATAGCTCTTGTATTTGCCTGCAAGGGGAAAAAAAAAAATTTATGGATAGTATGACTGCAATAGAATCTGACAATCGAAGAACGTATGGTTTCTCAACCCTCAAATGAATGATTAAATATCTGCCAAATATTTCATTGATATCTCAAGTCACAAAAGAATTTATGCCCAAAATTGATGGTCAAAATATTAGGTGTGCAACACCTTTTTGTGATCATGACATTTTGAAAATTCAATATTTTTTGAAGATCAGCGAAATAAATTATAATGGCTTATGTTGAAAATGAAGGCTTTCCTGATAATATTCAAAGTATTGAGCTTTAAACGTAGCCTGTAGCATCTTTCTGTTTGACCAAGTTAAGGTCATGGCTGATGTTGAAAAAAAATGCTATACCATGTCAGGAGTGCAACAGAAAAAATGTACTGTTGCTCAAAAACAACGATTTTATAAATCTAATGTAATAATGTAAAATAACAATTAAAAAGCCAATTTCTTTCACATATACAGGAGAAGAAACGCAGTCAAAGTTAAGATCTAATCATTTATATCCCTGACACCATTTTGAAGCATAAAAAAATCCCATATTTTCTTTTAATTATGTAATTTAGAAAGTCTTAAGGATGAAGTGATATTTTTGTCAAGTAAAGTTTTACTAATAAAAATTCTGATTTTATACAAATGTCTCTTCTATTCCCACTTCTGGAATTTTAACTAGAATACATGTACAATATGATGATATACGTGAAAAATATGTTATGGTTATTTGAACTTTTTTCCAAAATTTCAATTTGGTGGTCATTATTTTTGAATTCAGTCTACATGATCTATTGTGAAATACCGATCCCGATAATTTTCATAGTATATATATATATATATATATATATATATATATATATATATATATATATATATATATATATATATATATATAGTCAATAATTACAAAATGATAAAAAAAAATCCTTGTAACTAACATACTATTCCTGTATACTTAGTTTACGATGTGTAACAATTCATGAGATGAGATATACGAATTTTATCTGTGAATAATCCCCAGACATGCTCTACTTTCAGACGACTGATACTTGTTACACAAATTGAACTTGGTCTATAAATCTGTTCATTAATGTTACCCAAAACCTTTATTTTTTGTGCTGTGACATATTTGTCGTCTGTATGCTATGCTGAAGGACCACAATGGGACATTTATGATTTGCTTGATGTTCTTGGACTAAAAAGTTTTAACGGATTATTGGAAGCCACTGGATTCATGTACGAACTGTCGGATAACTCGTCTGGTTTGTTGCTATTTTCATCCCGTATTTTTTTTCTCGCACGAATAGAAATATCTTATTAATGTTGTTCTCTACAGACGTCCTTCTGTGACGATAATGGAATCCTAACAAAACAACAGGTTCACGAAGTCCTATGTATTTTTTCATGTTGAATAGAATTGACGAAGCTAAAGGTACAATACTTTTGTCGAATCTCTGTGATTATTCCTGATGGTATAAAAAATCATGATTTCTTGTCCGAGTGCATTTATAATTGGTGCATACGTGTAAGAGACTTTGGCACGCATACATTGGTGACAATGACAGACCTAAGGGTTATTTAGTCGCTTTCATGTAAACACGCATAAAAATCGATTCGACCTAACATGCAGCAAACTGTCTGAACGCTCTCAGTAATTTGTATCTTGTGTAATTTTGTATTAATTTGTAAACCGTCTACGTATGGGATGGACTTGCATATTATGCAATTTTTGCCCCCTCTCGTTACTTAATCTGGAAATCTTTAAATTGTAAGCGACCTTTTATATAAGTACTTGAATTTATTTTAAGCATTTATCAAAATTTAACTGAATTTTTTTCTTTAGACCAGAGTTGTTTGTAATATACATAACAAAGGATATAGGAATAAGTTTGTACTTCTTAGAAAAAGTAATTAAGTATTGTATTAACAGCACTTAAATGTACTACTTGAGCAGTTTTGTAATTGGACTTAACTGTATACATGGAATTTTATATCTAAACAATAAACAGGAAGTGCAAGCTGGACTGATTATACTGTATAAAATTCCATATCTACAGATAAACACAAAGAGATGGATATGATTTAAGAAAGAAATAATACAATTCTATTACTTCAGTTAATCTATAGAATACAAACACAATTACAAAGATATTTTGTCAACCAGGTCCATTCACGGTCTATGTGCCAAACGAGGACGCCTTCAGCAATCTTCCGCCTTCAGTAGTGAAGAAGCTCCAAAATGACGGAAACTGGCAACTGTTACATGACATCACTTCCTATCATATTACACGAGGGAATCTTTCTTTTGCCAACTGGACCAACAACAGGTTGATACCAACTTTGGAAGAGGGTTCTTCAATACGTTTGAATATCTACAATAATAAATCAGGGGAGGTTAGTTTAAGGTTCAGTAAGAGAGATAACTGGTAATGACATTTTCTGTTCAAATTTGGTCCGCAAGCTATGCTATAATTGTTTTTATTTTACCTTTGAAATACATTAGTTTTGGAAAATTGTAAGAGTAAACACATTTTCATAGGAGTGAGCAGAGAGTTTATGAACCTTAAGAATAACATTTAGAGAAAAGTTTACTGGAACAAAACTGTGAAAATAACTTGGAGTAGATTCAACTGGCTTACATAATGAATAAATTATAACGGAAACACAAAGGAAATTGTAAATGTATAGCAAAGGGAAATGTATTTGCTATTTAAGAATAGAGAAATCTTGAATTTTATAGTGTCAATAGCAATGTATCTGTTTAGAAAGCAACAAACTTTTAAAAATGATACAAAATTATGTACATGCTCCAATTTCTATGAAAGTAAACAACAGTCAACAAAATAGAACAAGACAATTCTAATTTTCTTCATGGAGTCATCAAATATTGAATTTATTTTACAGACTTCCTGATCATTTTTTAATTTAATAATCAGGAGAAAACACAAATGTTTTGGCAGAAGGAGTCTTCATGTGAAAAGATAAATACTGAAATATATAGGTAAATTTACAACCTTAAAAAAAGGAGCTCAAATAGAACTGATTTGTTTGAATTGTAATGCTTTAGATTTAACGCTGTAGAAAATTGCTTTACAAATGTTGTTCCATTGCTCGTTGGTAAGCAATGCATGATTAGGCAAGCAATGCATACATACTATTGAGATACCCAAAAATACTTAGCTAATGACACAACAGTACTTTTACGCTATGTTAATGCTTTTCAAACAAAAGAGATGCACGCCCTCATGAAAAACACAAGCTAAGTAAAATGGATATATTAAGTATAATATAGATATACAGATGCACCAGGTAGTAACTTTTCAAATGCTAAATTCCTTTAGTCAAGTTTCATTTGAATGAAATGAAGCTGCACTTATCTGAATGGATATTAATATCAATTTCAAGTTTTAGTATACATGCTTAATAAGCAATAGATATGGATTATTTATAGATGTATTATGAATATTACTTATGTAAACAAACCAGGAAGTGAGACATGAAATGGCTCTTGACGAGGAATACAAATTCATTCGAATGACAGCTTATCCTTACTAATTGGTTTAGAACAATGCTTTTTTTAAATATTGACAGCCATCTTTGATGTCAGCTTCCGGTGCCACCTTGATCAAGGCAGACCAAGTAGCTACAAACGGCATCGTCCAAGTCATAGACAAAGTACTCTATAACCTCCCCATCGATCTGGGATCAGATTACATCCAGGAAAATAGTAGAATGAGAAAACTAGCCATGCTCTTGAAGATCAGTGGCTATCAGGATAAGTTAGACAGTGCGTTTTGTAGAATTTCATCACTCGATATTTAGACGGATTTATAAAAAAATAGATGAATAAATAAATAAATATTTATCAAAAAGTAACTGTATTTCCTTGATACCCATATGATGAAGTTTTCCAAACGATCTTAACATTAATTAATCGCCAAAAAAAAAATGCAAAAAAAAACAAAACAAAACAAAACAAAAAACAAAAAACAAAACAAAACAAAACAAAACAAAACAAAAACAAAACAAAACAAAACAAACAAAATGCAAATAATATTAAAAAAGCGAAGATAACGAACAGTGATCTATCCCAACATTCTTAAAAACTATACAAGTTTGTGAACAGGGCATAAAACATGGATCCTAAAAAAAGCGGGGGTTTTGGAGGAGTAAGCATCCCTTGTCGACCGGTCAAACACGTCATTTTTGTTATTTGAGACCAATGTACTGATCATGATAGACAGAGTAACCCGCAGCTAAACTTATTATAAAACAATGACTTAGCAATTGGAAGGCACATTGGCAGACAAAATACGAATGAACGATAGATTGTATTTGTAAAGAAGGTCAATATAACGACCATAGAATTTTTCGAGATGCTGACTTTAAACGAGCTTGTAGTAACCCCCGTATCATCAACCTGTCTGTCAGTAGCCTGTTTCTGTTTAAGAGGTGATCGTATTCAGAGCTTGCTCCTGAGTATCAAATAAGTTCGGAGACGAGACGTTAATACCATATGCAGGTGATAGCGAAACATAAGAAAGGGAATTTAAAAAATAAACAAATCGTTATCTATAGGAATACCTCCAATGGAAATAAAAACCAGTATTATAGCTTTAAATATATCATTAATTATTTCTCGTCAGTTTAAAGTCAGCATTTCGAAAATTCTATGGTCCTTATAATGACTTGATAGCAAATATAACCCAGGATTGGGTCGTATTTTGGCTGACGTGTTTCAAACCAATTTGACTACGAAATAGCCTGTCTATACCTGATCAAAACGCATTGCTAACGGCTGGTGTAACTCACCGACAGGGGATGCTTACTCCTCCTGGGCACTAGAACTCACCTCTGGAATTTCCGGGGTCCGATGTTTTATGCCCTGTCCACAGATTTTTATTGCTTGTACATTTTTTGAGATCAATCACTGTTCGTTACCTTACCCTTATTCATTGTCCAAAGTCTACAAGAACCATTTTGAACACTATTCTATTTGTCAATGGCCCACTCTTTGTAATGGATGTTACTCCCAAACGAAAAATGTTCACTGGTAAACGGTTTCGGGCATTTTATATTTCCAGGTCAGTAAAAAAACTCCCTGAGTGTCGTTTGGTTGAAATATGTCTGCAAATTACTTTGTCACTACTTTACAATTGATGTGATTAATTCTTCTTAAGGACGACGGACCTAATTCGAAATCTCACGCCACTGCGCAGAAAACCGCGCATATGCCTTGAATCAAATTGACTTAATTATGTATTGCGAAAGATAAAAAAATATATACATTTTAAATTCTTTTAAAGATATTCAAACGTTTCCTCTCAATTAAAAAACATATTGTTAAATATTTCGATTTATATTCATTTGTTAATTTTATAATAAATGATTTATTTGGCCAAGGTATTTTCAATGAAAAATTTCCCCAAAATATGCCCTACACCTGAGTTTAACAAGCCCCTCTTAAAAATCTAAGCCAATGACCCATTTATTTTTTGGCATAATTTGCTGGTAAATTGTCGTGTTAACATTGTCCTTTATTATGAATAAAAATTCTATTGCAGAATTTTTTTTTCAATGATCAATCTTATACCCGATTTCCATTGCCAACTTTTGAAATGCTCCCCATTAAAAATCTACATCGATGACCATATGATTTTTTTTTTACTGATTTTAACTCACCAAAAGTCACTTTACCTCATATTAAAATTTGAATAAGAAATCTATTGCAGAAATGAATTAGGTCCGTCGTCGTTAAGGTCATTTTTTTTTTTTGAAGAGAATTCTATAGATTCCATTCATTGATCGATTTGAATTTTACTTATTTTTACACGTTCTTTGAAAATAATCATGCACTATTCCATATAAAACATATTTCTTACACGGTTACACTTTTTTTTTTTGCACATTTACATATTTAATTACACAGTTTATTAAGGAGACCTAGGCGTAAATCAATTTAATGAGGAGGAAAACTGATCTTGACCGTCAGAGTTTTATCTGGAAGTCTGGGGAACTAATGATTTTCATGTCTGTCCTTGTCACATTTTCACTATTGCTAGCCATATATATTTCTTTATTTTTTAAAGGACAGAACGTGACCCTTTTTCTTCCCTCAGACAGAGCATTTGTTGAAACAGGACTGAACTTTACAAAGATCCTCACAAATGTAACATTTATAGAAGGTAAAACCTTAGTTGGTTGTAATTTTATTGCCTATTTGAAATTTGAAGAAATACTTGGCATATTTATGTTAAAATCCCTCACTGTTAACTGTTAACTGTTCATAAATAAAGTTTCACATTTTTCTGATAGAAAAAGTCTGGTGGTAGTGTACCTTTAGACAAAACGAAAAAGAGCTGTTACAACGCAAAATGCAATAATAATGCAAAATGTAATGAACTGAGAAATTAACATTTTTTACGTTTTGCGTTAATGCGTTCTGTGTTGGCCTTAACTCAAAATGTAATAACGCAAAATATAATAATATCAGTGTATTCCATTTTGCGGTGTTATTAAATTTTTTGTCGTATTAAAGAATAAACAATTAATTTCAGAAACGTCTTTAATATTACATTGGATACAGGAACTGCCTGAGCATTTACATATTTTTTTTAAAAATGCCAACAGAACACATTAACCGACTTTATGTCTCCTTATATATATATTTATATATACATATATATATATATATATATATATAGAGAGAGAGAGAGAGAGAGAGAGAGAGAGAGAGAGAGAGAGAGAGAGAGAGAGAACAACAAAGATCTTTAATTTTATTGGCGATGCACAATTTTATATAGTTGTTAATACTGCTTTCAACTTTCGTTCATAAGCACTTTTTAGGAATCACACAGTGAATAATACAGTGTACACAAATGGCATGCGAATTCTTGATGGGGGATTCATTAAAAACAGTGTTGGATCACAGATCAATATCAAAGTTAATCAAGGTACATGTAATGTATAAATTGTGCAACTTGTGACACTTTCATGAATGTCAAAGTAAATATACAGGAGCAGATCAAATATTAATTTAGATCTAAAAATGAAAATTACTGTCTAGATGTTATATTTATTATTAGATGCATGCATAATCTGAAATAGTCACTTGAAAGATTATAATATGAATACCTGTAAGCATTCCAATGTTGGCTTTAAATGTGTGACAATTTTATATGGATTATGTCGTATACATGTATTAAGATTGTAAAAACTATTATTTTTCATTAACATTTAAGGTGTTTACGTAAATGGAGTTAAGATTGCCGAGGAAGACATACCGTTGAGGAATGGCGTGGTGCATATTGTAAATAAATTATTGTTTCCTGTTCGAGTCCAAAAATAGAATAAAGTTATGTTTGATAACTCAGTCTTTATCTTTATGTAAGATTGTTTGAAATGAAACATTCTTATTAATAAGACCTCGTATTTTGCCATTTAAATCAAAATAATTAACTCTTGAACAAGGCAAATAAAATTTGTCGCTTTGTTAAATGGCTCATTTGTAAATGTTCTTTGTGTGAGCTTCTCAGTCTTGCCTCACACGGGAACAAATACTACTGAAGCCATCGGACTAAATACTTATGCAAGAGTTTAAAATACAAGACAAAATGATATAGGAACTAGATGTGTCGCAACGCCACAAATGCCACAGTAGACAGCCAATATTTGAAATGCCATATTTAGTTTTAAATTTGTATTGGAACTTGACCTGTATTTTCTGGTAAAATACCTGCACAATGTATGCAATTTCAGCCTTATATATATCCCTTCAAAAGTTAGAGAGCTGAAGCTGAAGATATCTTATTTTTTTAAGTTCAAGAGGGATATATCTGTCAAAAATCATCGAACTATGACGATATTAATTCGAACTTGACCTGCGTGTTCCTATGACTTACCCATATGTCAAATTTGAGTTGAATGTGTGCAACTGTTGCCGAGAAAATGAACGGAAAGTCAGTGATGACAGAATGACGGAATGACAGGGTAACATTATAATTATGGCGGGGGCATAAAAAAAACAAAAGGAGAAAAAAAAAATGAAATTGAACGATAGATACATAAGCTAAAAGGACTTACTGCATCACTTGAGAAAAGCAGCATTGATGTTGGTGAAAATTTTAACTAGAAAGTCCGTCAGGTGAAGAAGGGCCTGCTACAGTATTCAATGAATTCTAAAGGATTACAAAAAACCGTAAAACTGGTTTATCTTAATATTCATGCAAAGTTTTTCAAAATTTTGCAACCCGACACGACTGAGGAACTCAAATTTTTACTATGGCCGATGAAAAGGAAAAAGTGGCTGACTCAAAAGCCATATTCCATTAGTTTTAAATGTTATGGAGAGTTCAAAAGACTTCCAGAGAAAACTGTATTTTGAAGACTAAGCTAAAATGACAATATGTGTTTCCCGAAAACGTGGTCAACTGGTTAAAGATATAGTGAAAGTTATTGATTTTACATTTTGCAGGTATGGTACCACAAAAGTATACCGCTGGGGGTGGGTGTGGGTGTGGGTGTGTTTATTTGTAAGAGATTGTTTAAAAATGTAAATTAGTGTTCAATAAAATGTTATTTATTTTGATTTAAGAAGAGAGAAAGTTTCATACTGATAAAGAAATAGCTAAGACTTTTCCATACACACCAAATATTATGATAAAAAAGAAAGTGGTATAAAAGTTGTTTGAAATAAGAGGAGTTTTTGAAAGAAAAAGATTACAAAGTATCCTTGTGACACATACTGTATATTCCTATTAATTATCGCGCAATATCGCAAGAAGAACCACTCCTGAAATAAATTTACTTGTTTTTATTTTTATGTCATATGTCAGTTTTGAATATTTTTAATATTCTCATCAACCAAAATTTGAATTACCATATCTACATTGGATTCCAAAACTTCATAAATATCCTTACAAACAAAGATACATAGCGGGTTCCAGTAAAGGTTCTACCAAGCCTCTTCCTTTACTCCTCACTAAGATATTAACAGTAGTGAAGGAGAAACTTCAAGAGTACTGTGCAACAATATATTCGAAAAGTGGTGTAAATCAGATGTAGATACTAAAAAATTCCAAGGAACTTTTGGAATATTTGAAATCACAAAATTTTACTATTATCAACAACACAAAACACTTAAGACTTTTCAACTTTATGTATAACTAATCCCCACGATAAATTAAAGTCCAGACTTTCTGACATCGTTGACAGCTGCTTTTTCAATAATGATGGAACTCGTAAATTTACTTTCCTTGTCATTGGTCATTTGCAAAATTACTTTGTTAAAAAACAATCTGATTGTACACACAAGTACTCTGAAGTTGACCTTAAAAAAGATGTTTGAGTTTCTGATTGACAATATCTGTGTGGTTTTTGGAAACCAGGTCTTCCAACAATCTATTGGAACTCCCATGGGTACCAATTGCGCCCAGCTATTAGCAGACCTATTTTTGTATTCATATGAAGCAGAATTTGTTCAAAATCTTTTACGTGAAAAGAAGAAGAAAACACTAAGTCTTGCTGTGGCCTTCAACTCGACATTTAGATACATCGACGACGTATTTTCAATTAACAATGGTTATTTCCATTCTTATGTTGATGCGATATATCCTGGTGAGCTTGGGGTAAAAGATACCACAGAGTCTGACATATCTGTTTCATATTTGGATATTTTATTAGAAAAAAACGTTAATGGTAATCTATCAACAAAGCTTTATGATAAAGGTGATGACTTTCACTTTTCAATCGTCAACTTCCCTTACTTATGCAGCAATATACTCTTATCACCTGCATACGGGTTTTATATCTCTCTTGATTCGATACGCCAGATCATGCTCTACGTATGAACAATTTCTAAAACGAGGTAAGTTATTGACAAACAATGAAGATGATGAAACAAGAATATCAGCAGCCTCATTTAAAGTCATCAATTCGTAAGTTCTAATGACCTTGTCAGCAAATACAATCTATCATTAAGAAAAATTCTGACTGACTTTTTTCATACTAATTGTTAGGCCATTATTTACACACTGAATTGTCGACGGATTTTCCCACTATTTCCCGATCATGAAAGGGAGCACACGGCGGGTGTAACCGGTCGGCAGGGGATACTCACTCCTCCATGGCACCTATCCCACCTCTGATGTCTTATAGGTGCGTTATTGCTCTGCTCTTATTTTGTAATGTTTAATAAACTTTTGAGCTCGAATACTGTTTGTTATCTCCAAATATTTCATGGCATAAAATCTCCTGATCAACCGTCCACTCGAGAATTATTGTTCTCACGATTTAACGTCAAAGAGTCATTTCGCTATATAAAATACTAGCGAGGAATAAGGATTCTACAGTGTGCACACATTTAGACATTTAGTGGATGTCAATATGACCGAGTATTTATCTGTTATAGTGAACTAGAAAATTATCATTTTGATATTCTTTGAAAATCATTTCAGGAAATCATACATACGGACATTTAAAAAAAAACGTTAACGGAATTATGTAAAGCACATTTAATATCTTGTGAATGGTGGAATACTTACATCATTATGTTTATCATAATGCTAAAAGTGTGAGTGGGCGATTACTTTCATTATGTCATGATTTTTTTAAGTATGTTTGATTTTAAAGTTCTAATGAAATGTGATCATCTTCAAATCTTGGATTATATAATTATATGCATAGGTGAAGTAACTAAGAATGTGATAAAAAAAAAAAAAGAAAAAGTAAGGCTTTTAATAAATTCAGGAAAAAATAACTTTGAAGAAGCCTTTCATATATTCAAATCCAAAAAAGGTTCGTCGAAGAACGTATTTAGAGAACAGTGATTTGATTATTCAAGTGTACTTTAAAATTTTGTGAAATTTGAAATTACCAAATCAATTAATTATAAAGAACAATTTTTTTAAAAAAGATATTATATTTATTTTTTGTCAAGTTAATTGCACTTTTGGGAAGAAGTATGAAAGTTCAATCAGAAAAAAAAAGTTAATAATTGACACCATAACCTTGAAAGATATGGTAAGAATAAGAACCGATAAAGAACTTTTTGCATGGTACTTAACTGATACTTATGATATCCCCTTTTAGAGACACCAGGTTGACTTTTTATTGGATGATTCATAAAACTGAACGACATACAGATATTCCTTCACACCCATATTCCTTATAGTTAATCAAAGATAATATCATTGATTTGTCACTGAAATAAAATGTCAAAGCAAAATTTTATGGGTGCATTTTTCTAAAAGTATGATATTAATTTTTCATTTGATTCAAAATTTACAACATGATAAAGATATGAAAACTGTGACATTTGATGCCTGGATATTTTTACTATTAGATATTTTAATTACAGGATCCATATACATGTATTTATTTACTATCTATACAATTTTCGGTTATTTCTTAAGTTTATATGATTGCATTCAACCTATTATCTATATGTGTAAATGCATTTAATTTAACATGTGGGTTAACGATTTCATCTAAAGTGTGATAATAAAACAGTGAACTTTGAACCAGTAAATAACAATGAAGGTGATTTGATCGAGCACTGACTCGATTTGTCACTCACTCTGATCGAATTTGTAGAAAAGTAGTATTACTGTTTCATACACCTCTCTAGAATGCTACACCGAAATGTTGACGACCGTTAGTTCATTTTTTTTCCCATTTAAACCCATGTAGTCGATCTTTGTAAACACACAGAGCATTTTATATATTTTGATAATGATTTGTCGTTATATTCTGTATTTTCAAGCCTGACAAGGTAATGATATCAGACCAAAGCATGAACTTGATGTCCTAATTGAATCATAATTACAACATATTGTATAATTAATCAAAATATTACTTGAGTAAATTTTGATCAAAGTCACATGTAAAGTTACATTTGTAGATCTGAGCAGACAAGATTTAGAAATAAATTCGGTAAGGAAAGAAAAAAAATCTATATCAGGTGTACAGACGAATAATGACCCCCGTAGAATAATGACTGGCGACATTTTTCAACCCTCGGTCATTATTCGACGTCGAAGAATGATCATTTTGGCTGTTGACAAAGTGGCATTACCCTTAAAATCTGCACACCCTACGTGAAGATACGTTGCTCTCATTGACTCTTGCGAATAAAATTATCTGTCTTTTATGATAAATTGGCAACATTAATTGACTTCAATCAACACTATGTGGAAATGCTTCCATTTTGATTTGACAAATGTATCATTGTTTTTATCAAGATTAAAAAAAAACCCATTTCCCATATAAATTCCAGATAAAGAGAGAGAGAGAGAAAGAGAGAGAGAGAGAGAGATTTATAATTTCTATCCACCGGTTAATCAAGTTGCATTTGAGTGGATGTAATTTTAAGTCAGTGATTTTAACAGTGTTAATACATGTAATTTTCGGACATATAACAAAGGAATCTAACAATTTGAACTAGAAAACTTGCGTGGCGTTTTAGATACTTTTGGAACATTTTCATTAAAACCGAAAAACAAACATAAATTAACTATACGTTGTATATATGGCAAACAAAAGTGGAGGTGCAAGCAAATAAGCCCAATCTGCAAGTTTAACTTCCAAGAAACCACAGAAATGGCAAAGGAGTCAATAAAAAAAAAAAAAAAAACTAGATTACGAAGATATCTCTATCTTGTTCTCAAAGTGCAGTTATTCCATGTGCTTATACATTTACTAAATTTGATTTTCTATATGATCTCTTTTATCAGAGGAATAATAAATCTTGTATAAAGAAGTAACATTAAATCTGTCCGAACTAATATGTAACTCGATAATTTTTCCAAGCTAATATCTAGTTCTTCCGAACAGTTCGAATAAAAAAAAAATTTACTTTCTTCCAAGTGTATTCCGAACGAAGAACAAATTTGTCAGAACTATAATTTTATTTGTCATATATCAAATTCGTCCGAACAAATATGTATTTTCTCTGGGCTTCAACGGCACCATACTATAATATTATATTCCGTATTTATAAAAGTTATGGACTTTTGTTCTGATAAAGATATTAAAATTCTAAAATTTCCAAATGTATTACCTCACAAAATTTTTCAAAAATAGTAAACATAAATATATCTTGTAACAAGGTCAGTATATTGACCACAGAATTTTTGAAATGCTGACTTTGATTGATACTGTTGGAAGTTTTGTTACATCATCTAATTTGTCAGCATCCTACCTGTGTTTAAAATCGTACTCAGGGCATGCTCTAGGGTACCGAATAAGTTTGGAGACTTTAACGCAATATGCAGGCTATAGGTGAAATATGAAGGTAACGAACAGTAATAAAGCGCAAAAGTCTCTTAGAACATAACATGGGAGCAGAGAAAAATTTGCAAAATGTTGACTTTAAACAAGAATGTTTTTATCCTTGTATCATCAACTTATTTGTCAAAGGCTTGCCTCATTGTATGTAGAACATGACCCCCGTAGAATGATATGCAGGGTATAGTATATTTTCGTATTGAATCAACTGGGAGACATAAACTCTATATGCAAATGATAAAGGTGTATTGCTGCATAAATAAGGAAAGTTGTCAATAGAAAAGCTGAAGTCATTAAGTTAATCATAATTGTTTTGTTAGTTTGCCATAAGCGTCTTTCTTCAGTGAAATATAGAAATAGAAATAATATATCTAAACATTTATATCAAAATAGGAATAATAGATCTAAACACATGTACAGTACCAAACAGACCCAACCTGACACCCAAGCAGTCCCCGGAACTGCTCTGGGACCGCTGTGGGACTGCTTTAGCAGTCTCAGAGAGCAGTCCCCGGGATTGCTCTGGGTCTGCATTCTGTCAGGTTTGGTCTGATTGGTACTGCAATGCCGTTATATGACATTTATATTGCGTGATCGTCCAATATTCATCGAACTTGCACAAGTATTAAACGTTAAGACCCAAACCTTGTCATCAAACATCTCTTTTAAACTTTCCAATCGTAGGGGTTTGGGTCATTTTTCAACGTGGAACAATTTTTTATAGATTGAGAAATTACATTTTTTTCTACAGCTTGGGGGTCATTTGTCGATATTAAAAAAATGAGAAAAATGGTCGTTATTATTCGTTTTTACACGGATGCTGATCATTCAGCAAGGTTCACATTCTTGTATGTCACTTGTGGTCATTTCGAGGTCTTTCAATTATATCACATTTATCAAATATTCATGAAATATCGTTTACTGACATGTTCATGTAATGCATGATTTCTTCTGAATATGTCGAAGTGACTCCGAAGATCAATTCTTAACATTTACAAACCATATACTTATCTTCAATGATTAAGTAGAAAGAGAGTGGCATTTAATTTGAAACGGATCGTGTATCATGTGATGTTTAAAATCAAGCATTACCTTTACCCTGATGAATGAGGAAGATAGGATAGCGCGCGGAAGCCTAGTGATGGGACGCTCGCTTTTTGATCGGAAGGTCCGATTTCGGTTCTCATTCCCATCGCCGTGTCAAATCATAGGACTGAAAGATAGTGACTGTTCCTTCGCCAAGCACCCGGCATTAGAAGTAAAAGTCACGGGTCTTTTGGATAAAACTTTAAAAACCGAGGTCCCATGCCACGGTAGAACACGATAAAGATCCCCCACAGCTGTAGCCGTATGGTCATGCGTAGGTCAAAATTTATTGCACCTCCCCTAAAAAACAGGTGAGTTCTCCGCAGTAAAAAATTCTTGAATGGCTTGATAAACAACATACAATCAATCAATTGGTTGTTGATTTAAAACTGTTACCTTCTTTCAAAAAGAGGGGAAAAACTTTATATTCTCTTTTACGTTTCAGCTGTAAGAAATTTTAATTGGCAAACACAATTTTTGTGATGTGTTGGCACACTTGATATGGCAAAAGTGCAATAGATTTTATTATAGGACTATACTCTATTCCTAACTTTTTCGATAATTTCCAATCTATCCAATCACAGACCCCTTACATCTGGAATCAAGTAAGTCCATGATTAAAGTTGCAAAGAACTCGGCAATAAAAAAATATTGTTTATATAAAATTGTACACATATACATAGTAATGAATGAATTCAAAAAAGTTCAAAGATCATTTTGAAAATTTCTTTCATAATATTACGGGTAAAATTAAATAGAGATTAAACAAAAACACAATTATTAACATTTGTGTTAGCCAATTACAAATAGTAAATATTCTCTATAAGTCCACGTGAAATTCATACCCAACTTCTCAAGGTAACAGTTCGTTCTAGGTATTCCATTCTGTCGCTACACCCACTTTTCCATTTAAGTGACTCGTACATAAATGTTAATGATCTTTGGAAATGTTTTCCATAAAATGCGTAAAGAAAAAAGTTCATACTAAAACTGAAGTAGTAGAGAATTTGAGAAATCTCCTGTATCAGATGCTGTGTCATGCTGATATTAAACAATGATGCAGATATTAAACTTGAAAGTTTAAATACATGACTTGGTAGGTTGAGAACTAGGAAAGTTGTGGATACAAGAAGCAATGTCCTGGTCACTCGCATCTGTTGCTTTGAACGCATTGTCCTAAGCTTGACACTTTTGGCATCCCTAGGGGACAAGCATGCTTTTCGTTTCTCTTGAAATTTTACCGCCGTCCAGGCTACTCGAATGTTCATGTAACAGATCAATATGAACGGAATCATCATTGTTAAAAAGGTATCTAGCCATGTGAAGAAATTCAAAAAATTTACATATCTTGTGTCAATTGTACATCGAGCGATTCCTTTCGAAGCAAACACTTTGATGTCTGTAGTCCAAAGCGAAAAATTGTAAAGAAGCAATGATATCACAAGAAGTGTGAGAACAGTTATTCGCTCACGGACCTGGGTACAGAATAATTTAGCATGCAAAGGATGACAAATTGCTACGTAGCGTTCAAGTGTAAATCCCACGACGAACCAGACAGAGAGAAAGCTAGATATATACGTTAGGTATGCAATGATTTGGCAAATTCCTACCGAAGACAAAACATTTTTCATGGCTCCGTCAAACCAAGTGAGGAATAAGCATCCCAGGAAAATATTATCCACACAGGCCAGAGCAAATAGAAATGTTGAAGACGAAGATTTTCGCAGCGAGTTTGATGCAAAAATCAACATCGATACAAAATTTCCGAAAACTCCGACAATGACTATAAGAGGGATACAGATATTTCTCATGGTTTTTATGCTGTAAACGAAAGAGTCTTCAGCTTCCACGTGTTCTTGTATCAGTGAGGATTCATTCGGAAGCGGTTTACCCAAAAACATTTTGTAATGACCATTTGGATAAGTGGAAGCATTCAGAATTAGAAGATGATTCATCTCATCCATCTGAAATAAGTATCATATTACATCTAAATAAAATAAGACATGGTCTATAAATGTTAAACACATATCTAAAAAATAGGATTTGTTATCTTTTTATTCTAAAATTAAGAACTAAAAAGATAGATATAATTGGATACTTTAGAAAAAATTATACCTGTGTGCATAGTAAGTAATAATAATTTACCTAGTGTCGCACTTGCTTCTTAATAATTTTCCTTACCATAAGTGTAGCCTCAAATAATCTAAAGTAAATTAATTAAAAAAGACCACAAAAAATATATATTGATTTAGAAAGAACAACTTACCTGTTGCAAAGAGAGCCTGACTGAGAATATCACCTAATCCGTGTTCTTGCTTTTTATCGATGAAAGAGAACACGTGAAGTCGAAGCGTTATATCACCGGGCTACCTAACCAATGATATGAAAGCCTATTATTCTTTGTAACTTTTATTTGAGATTCATTGATTTAAAACTCATCTGAGACTTTTCAATATTTGCGACCAAGCCTAACAAAAATTTACTATAGTTAATCTTAGTAAATACTATGAAACTTTACTCTAGAATTTTTTTGTGATTTCAATACTAAAACTCTCTCAAATTCGATAACAGCGATGTATAATTTTGATATAATATGTGAATAGACAAGTAATAGTTCCATTTTATATAGAATATGTGCATGTATGAATCGGAGAACCTAAAATATAACAATATGAAGTCTATAGTAATTTTTTTTATTTACTTTATTAAAAACGTGATAGTCGTGATATTCTAGGATATTTCTGGCACGAGCTTAAAAACTGACTCACAGTATCTTTATGAAACGTTGCCTCAGAAATAGATGCTCACCTCACTAACAGACCCGATGTTTGCCTGAAGTAGGTAAGGTATCGTTTCCCACTAGACGGCATAGGGAACGACTGATTATTCGTTGATCCAGAACTATGAAGAAAATGTGGTAGATCTTCATAAAAAAGTGTTAAAAGTGTTAATTATTTAAATCAGAAATATACTTTGCTGTGAAAGAACGGAAAAAGGGTAGTAAAACAATTATTGTCAAATGAAATTCTGGAAGTTAAAATTTATGATTTACTATACATTAAGATTTAACTAACCCAACCCCGGCCCCTCCTCTGCAACATATAATGCAGATCTATTTTATTACCACCAAGTATGACAGCTACCTTCATTTCTGCACGAAAGTCTACTTAAATCATTTATTGGCTCATACTTTAACAAACTCAGTACTTATGGTATGAAGTCCTGTCTCAAAGATTTTGATTTTAAAAGTTCATAACAATAATATCATTAAGGTCATAACCCATGGGATTGATGATTGTGCCGTCTGATACCTATTAATGGATAGGCTTCGCCGTTTTGATTAATTTTGCTTTAATCATTCAATTAGAATAAGAGATCCTACATGAACCATATCGTCCCATCTAATTAGAGTAAACAGTAAAAACATATTGAGTACTCAGCTGACTTAGAAAACAAATTAATGAAATCATTATTAAGACAGATGTCTGTGAAAAGAATAATGAATGAACAACTAACTTGATTTTGCTATCATAAACCTTATTTCTTGAATTATTAGCTTTTATATTACGAGAAATAGATGTAAACTTATTTATGATTATTTTTCTCTCATTGTCCATGCAAAATATTGTGTAATCACTCAAATACATGCATAAAACCCCACAGTATGTGTTATTCCGAAAACAAATACCATAGAAGTATTCTATTTAAGCTAATGAAAATATAACTGAAGCAAAATATTTTCCATATCTTTTCTTCCAATTTTGGTATTTCTGTCGAAAGCAGAAACTTTTCATTTTCGTATTTTCCAAACGAAAATCTATATATTAGCTTTATGGTTAATTAAGTTTAGTTAAGAGGTAGAAGTTTTGATGTTTTTGAATTTGTTATCTTAAAGAAGGTAATGGTTATTCTTCGCTTTCAAGCATATATTCGATAAAAAAAAAAAAACAGTATACATTTCTGACCGGTTTGTATTTTTATGGCACTAATAAATATGTACATAATTTCTTAAAAATTAAATAAATTCACTACTGTCTATAGGAAATTTTTATTTAATGAGCTTTATAATATCATATGCTTAGTATTTTTGTCATATCTTTACTAATGTTTGAAGAACTGCTTCATGTTGTACTTTATCCTCCAAATTAATTGTAACACCTATGTCTTTGGCACAAATCACAACGAGGCAAAAGCTAATGCAAAGTAACTTATGAAGCTCAAAGTTTGAGATTGCTTCTATATAGAATTAATCAACCAAGACGTTTTCTACGAAGGATGATATCAGCCTGTCTAAAAGAAAATTCTTATTGGATACAATTTTGTTTTTTGTACATGCTCATTTCTTTTGAGTTGTATTTATAGAAAATATTGAAAGTTACTCCTTTCCTGAAAAAAGTATAATGTACTTTATCTAAATTAAAGTCCTGGCTTTTTGATTATTGACAGCTGCATTTTCAATAAAAATGGAAGTCGTAAAATTACTCACCTTGTCATTGGTCATTTGCAAAATTATTTTGTTAAAAACATTCTGATTGTACACACAAGTACTGTGAAGTTGATATCAAAAAGATGCTTGAGTTTCTGATTGACAATATCTATGTGTTTTTGGAGACAAGGTCTTCCAACAATCCATTGGAATTCACATGGGTACCAATTGCGCCCCGTTATAAGCAGACCTATTTTTGTATTCATATGAAGCAGAATTTGTTCAAAATCTTGTACGTGAAAATGAAAGAAGAAAACACTTGTGGCCTTCAACTCGACATTTAGATATATCGACGACGTATTGTCAATTAACAATGGTTATTTCCAATCGTGTTTTGATACGATATACCCCAGTGAGCTTGAAATAAAAGATACCACAGAATTTGACACATCTGTTTCATATTTGGATATTTTACTAGAAAAAGACGTTAATGGTAATCTAACAACCAAGCTTTATGATAAACGTGATGACTTTAACTTTTTTCAATCGTTAACTTCCCTACTTAAGCAGCAATATATTCTCATCACCTGCATACGGGGTTTATACTCTCAGTTGATTCGATACTCAAAAGCATGCTCTACATATGAACAATTTCTGAAGCGAGATAGATTATTGACAATCAAGTTGGTGAAACAAGAATATCAGAAGTCTTGTTTAAAGTCGTCATTCCGTAAGTTCTATGGTCGATACGATGACCTTGTCAGCAACTACAATTTTCCATTAAGTCAAATGCTGACTGATGTTTTTCATACTAATTGTTAGGCCATTATGTGCACACTGAATTGTCAACGGATTTTTCCGTTATTACCCGATCATGACAAGGAGCACACGGCGGGAGTGACCGGTCGGCTGGGGATACTCACTCCTCCATGGCACCTGATCCCACCTCTGATGTTTTAGAGGTCCGTGTTTGCTCTGCTCCAAAATTTGTATTGTTGAATGGACTTTTGAGCTTGAGTACTATTCGTTTTCTCCATACATTTCATTTTACATGTATGATAACATCCCTAGCAGTAAATAAAAAAGATTTTGTCGTTGTAATTATTTGACGTGAACAAAGCATTCAGTTGAAATTTTTATTTGCATTCCTCCATTTTTTTGCACTTGACTTTTGATACCCCGCAAACAATAAATCACAAAATAATCAACTTGGACAGGAAGAAAAAGCAATCATAAGTGAAGGCGTTCGAGTGCAGGAAAATAAAAAAAAATGAGCTTGTTGTAAAACACCCGCATCCTAACAACAAGATATGTCTTAAACTTACACTCATAACGAAGCAACTGGTCACGGTAGCCTAGCGGTAGGGCCCTCACTTTGTTATTGGGAGGCCGAGATTTGATTCTCGTTCGCTGAATCTAACCTCAAGAAATTATAGACTTAAAAATAGGAAGTGACTGTTCCTTCACCAAGCGCCCGGCACTAGAATTGAAAGTCTTTCGAATGAGACCTTGAAAACCGAGGTCCTGTGTCACCGTAGGCGTTGAAACGATAAAGACCCCTCACTATTCGATGACCCCGAGTGCCTAGTATAGATGTTAATTTGAAGCTCTTCACCGTCTCTATATGTGTGAAAAATTTTCAATGTCCCGTAAAACACCATACAATCAACCAATCATTCTAAATAAAGCTTTTTTTCAACAACTTACAGATTACACCGTGCAATCAATCAAAAGTGTTTCGGTATTATTAGCACATGTATTTTGGTAAAACCCGCCTCAATAGAGGTCCTCCTTATGCACACACATCAATTAATATCTTGAATTTCATTTGATTTTGATTTTTAACCAATGAACAGATCACTTTTGTTTTTGTGTTTACCCTGAGTAACCATAGAAGGGGGTGTGAAAAGTCTTCACGTACTTAATCATGTTAAATGTAATTACAATATTTCAGAATTCCTTTCCTTCATTTTTTTTATATATGGGTTAAACCTTGTGACAGTATACAGTGTTTCTTCGGTTTTCTGTGCCTTCCTTTTTGTAGAAATAGTTTTTTTGCAAAGTAGATCCACTTTCGGATTCTTTATATTTTTTCCGAATGATAAAAAATAACTGAAAAAAGTGTTTAATACAGCTTGATAACTCATATGTCTAGTATATTTTCCTTAAGAACAGACGATAAGTTCCTAAATAATATATAATTTTTTCCAAGATCTAAACATTGAGGTATTGCTCCTTTAACATGTTTACTCACAAAATATTGAGGTACCTTACCAGGCATTTGTGCAAGATACCAGAGGGTAGTTTTTCTTATATAATCATTTTGGAAAAAATTTTAAATTGCCAATATCAATTTTTTTTGGTGTTTGGGGATTTTTTAAAGACGATTAGAAACTGGTTTAGAAATCATAAGGTATTTAAAATTTTGAATATTTTTCATACATTACGAAGATATACATAACAGATATTCGAGGAACGTATCGTCTGACCTTAAATTGAGATGTTAGGATGCCTTTGTTTCATATTTACGTACGTGTAATAGGACGTCAAGTGGAACATTGCTTGTTAAAATTTAAGAAATAAGAACTGCACATGTCCATTCATAACCGCTAGGAATTTTATTCTCTCTACCTATACAACTCATAAGAATTATACAGTAAAATTTCATCTCTTCCCGAAGGGTAACTTTTTATTTGTACAAAGTTTAAGAAATGTACATTTAATGTAAAATAAAACTATAGGATATGTAATTTTATTTTAGTACACAGGCTGATATCGGCTTACTCAGTTATATTTAATCTACTGTTTAACTATTCAAGGATGTGTTCTCATTCTGAATTGCCCAAAAATACAGTGTTTCATGCTTTTTTAACGATATACTGCAGTTTCCATTCTTTACAATTCACGCACGTGATCACCGAGGTCAGTGTGTAGTAATTAAAACTATTTATAAATAAGTAAAAAGGTTTTGGCTTACTGAAAAAAATACAAAAAAGAGCTCCAGATTTATTGTATTATCTGAGAGAACATTCAAAGGGAAATGTCAATAAGATTCTCACAAGACGAAATAAGGAACCAGATTCAATATTCACCTGATGTACGGAAAATAAGAAAACGTTAATGCATTTACTTCTTCATCTTTAAACTAGTTTAAAAGCTTAGAGTATTGATTACAGAACGACACAGTCGTTAGCTTGAGCAACGTTTTTCATAAATCATTACGTACAAAGATAGAAGTCTCATTTTCATGTTTCTTCATTCCTTCACAGTATATAACTCATAATAAGAAAAAAAAAATAAAATAGAAAGGGCTGTTAGAGGAACATGGAACAGTTTTTTTTTTAATGTGAAAGTTTGCCATCACTTATATGACAATAAATGTTTTGTTTCCAAACTTTATAATTATTGAAACACCCATCTCAGAACCATCTTGATATCGACCACCTGAAACAAAATCCTCGTATTCAAGATCTCTTTTTAAGTTATTGGGCACGTTATTATTCGTAATGTGAATATACATGTAGTTAAAACCGAAGACTTTAAATCACTCATTTTTAAGGTGTCAAAAATATTTGGGAGCCCAGTTCTTTCAACTTTCATAACTATTATAAGATTTGTCAAATATTTTGCCAAATAATGAGACAAATATGAAGACTTTAGCAAATTATCAAAATGAATAAAAAGTTGATTATTGAAAACCTGTATTATAAATCTAAAATAGAAGAAAAAGATTAAAAATCCTGCTGTCACAAAGTATGTTTCCTTGCTTGAATCTTTTTAAAGAATTTAATAGTAAATTTTGAAATAAATATAGTTAAGCTGGTGTTGTAAAATCGAAATAAATGTTGAAACTAAATTATGATTCAGAATTACATTGTAACAGGCTAGAGTTCTAGACAAAAATCTGCTATAAAGCTGAAGATCGAAGTAATTAAAATTTGTCCTAGAACTCCTGCAGACAGGATTAAGTGGTAGCAAAAATGAAACTAGCTAGAAACTTTGTTATTGCAAGCAACAGCGTTTGCCAGCCCAATTTGACGCTTCCTCATTTCCACGGCAACGGCGACCACACTTTGACTACACTTATTGATTATCATAACTGGTTACATTAATATGATTAATATTGTCCAAACCATCTGCAAGGGCCCATTTTACAAAAGAACTTACGACTAAGACCAGAAAAGTTAGTTGCTTGTAAAATCTTGCAAAATAAATAATTCTGTTTTAAAATTGAATTCATAAATATATCTTTCAAAATTCTCTTTAAGAAGATTAAGAAAGATTTCCAAATTAATTCAAAAATAGACTTATTTGCAAAATTAAATTTTTGTCTTTGTCGTATGTTCTTTAGTAAAACGGGACTCAAATTAAGTAGAATAAAAGCAATATGTCCCCTTAACGGACTGTAAAAGTGAAACAATTACAATATGCCACAAGACTTCCTTCGGGGTGACATTATTATAATACCTATAATACCTATATTGGATTCCAAAACCTCCTTAAAATCCTTACAAACAAGATATATAATAAATATCCTTAAAAGGCTTTATGTTTTCGTCTTACAAAAATATTAAAGCAGTGAAGGAAAAACTTCAGGATGCTGCCCCATATCATTTATATCAATTATATTTGAGAAGTATTATTAATGTGGATATTTAGAAATCCGAAAAACAAACAAACAAATAAATGAATAAAAAAAAAGATTTTCATAAACCTTTTTCAATGTCAGTCGAATCAAAACATATCTATTTTATTCTCAACACTTTATACCACCTTTCTTCGTAACTCATAGAACAAGACGTGTTTGTGAAACACTGATGCCCCCGTATGGCAACTTATAGCAGAGGTTGAACTTTCTCAAAAGCAAATCAATTATGTTGGTACCCAAAGTAAGGTATTGTCTCGAGAAATATAGTGATATATAGAAGCTTTAGCAGCAACCACTGAATAGATATGGAAAAGGTTAGAATTTTTAAAAAGTAAGTCAAACATTAAGGTCAAGGTCAAATGGTCAAAGTTATTGGTGCCCAAGGAAAGTCCTTTTGCCAAGAAATACACAAGTGAAATATGAAAGCCCTAGCACCAACTGTTCAAAAGTTATGGACATGTTTAGAGTTTTCCAAAAGTAAGTCAAACTCAAAGGACATATGGTCAGAGTTCTTGGTATCCAAAGGAAGATCTTGTCACAAGTATTACATATGTGAAGTATGAAAGCCCTAGCACCAATTTTCAAAAGTTATGGCCAAGGTTAAATTTTTCAAAAGAAGGTGAAACTCCTAGGCCAAGGTCAGAGTCAAAGCTGTTGGTATCCTAAGGAAGATCTTGTCACAAGGATTACATATTTAAAAATCAAAGCCCTAGCATCAACCCTTGAAAAGTTATGGCCATTGTTAAAGTTTTTCAAAAGTAGATCAAAATCCAAGGTCAAACTGTCAAAGTTGTTGGTATCCAAAGTAAGGTCTTGTCACAAGGATTACACATGTGAAGTATGAAAGCCCTAGCTCCAATTGTTCAAAAGTTATGGCCAAGGTTAACGTTGTGTAAAATTTTGCTAAACTGGGTCAAACTCAAAGGTCAAATATGATGGTACCCAAAGAAAGGTCTTGTTACAAGGAATATACATGTGAAATATGAAAGCCATAGCTCCATTCAATCAAAATTCATGGGCAATGTTAAAGTTTTTACGGACTAACAGACAGACGGACGGACAGGGCAAAAACTAAATACTCCCGAATCTTCGATACGGGGGGCATAAAATAGACCATTTGACCAAATAGACTTTGTCGTTCCCCTGGGTTACTCTGTCCCTGCTGTTCTTCAAAAGGTTTTAAAAAGATTTCCCCTCTTTATTCAAAAAAAAAAAAAAAAAAAAAAAAAAATTGGACCCCATTTTGTGGCATAACCCTTACTGTTAGGGGTTCGTTATTTGAAAAATAAAATCGAATCTACACAATTTGGGAATTGAAGTAAATCTCTGAAATTTTAATTTAACAAAATCTAGCAGCATTTATTTCAACAGATAAATTATTAGTTTTTATTCTATTTTAAAAAATATTTTCAAGCGTTTGTTCTGACGGCCATCGTTATTTTTAGAAAAGTAAGTATAATCACAACAATATAAAGAATTTACGTTAAGATAACAGAGTATATTCATAAGGTAAACTTTGTTATTGTAAGTCAAAGAGAATAAATACAAATATGGCATGTACAATGGTAATTTTGGGAGACTTTTAATCATTAATGAACCAAGTTTGTACAGGATATGAAGTTTTTCACAGATTATGAATACATTATGTGTTGATTTAAAACATAATAAAAACATAAGTTAGAAGCTGCCTCAGCTCTAACTACACTAAATTTTTAAAAGAATGTCAAAAAATTAAGCATTGTACTCAATTACTTTGATCATACACATTCACAACGTTTGCTTCTTAAGCAATATTTACAATAAATATCTATGTCACATATGTCAGATATGTTCTTATAAAGCTTTATAAGAAATTCATAAAGCCAAGAAAGGAATAGGCTCGTAGAATATTGGACGATCGAAACTTCAAAATGGTCACCTTTCATATAAACAGCTACTGTTAATACGCAGGACTATAATGGTATTGCTTCAAAAAACTAGCATTTAGTCTGATTTCAGGCGTGCATCTGTAAATTAAACCTGTCCTAGTTAAAATAAATCCAAATCTGTGCTTAAACAGTTTACATGATATTTCTAACTTCTTGTTAAGTATGAGAAAAATCAGTCTTTACCATCGCCAGCAAAGATTGGAGATGCTATGCTTTACCTGATTTTACTTGTAGTTAACTTCTGCAAAAATTGTGAAAGATAAAATTAAATAATAGGAACACATCGTCCTTTAGATATGTTACAATTATTCCCTTAAATGTTTACAAAATTACTTTGTAAAAGATAAAGATACGTGATAAAATTTCTTCCATTCTCTATGTACAAAGAGTATCTAAATTGCCATGGAAAAATGAAAGAGAAAGATGTCCTTCTTGACAAGACAATCAAATTTGGAAGCGAATCCTCTCAAGAACACAATTGCTAATTTTCTTTTCTGTCTTCACCATCTGTCCGTAAATTATCTCTGAACGTGATGGCACGAATGCACGTTAGACCTTTCTTTGATTTTGTCAATAGTATATACGGATATTTTACCGAAGAGAATAGATATTTAATGAATGGTCAGAAAAGTTGAGTTGGCGGGGTATATTTTTTTCGCTTTGTGCCCTCTCAGATAAATAATGAATTAAGAACATCTTACACGAAAAGTCAAAGTCTTATCTGGTAGATACCATGACGAAGAAACCCAGAAACATTACATTCGCCATAAGATCTGTGATAAAGATTTGCTAATGGGAAGGTACGTGACTATATTGAATAAGTTATACAGCAATTTGGTACTCTTATGGATAGTAAAGATATATATGATTAAAAAGGAAAACAATGAGAATGTTTGTCCTAAACATAGAAAGAAATACTGACTAGGCATATAATTTAGACCAACACCAATACTTCATTGTGTAAACTCTTATCACAATCCCACTTCAAATCCTAGAATATAGACGAATACATAAGAGTTAGTATCCTCAATGGAAAGTCATTGAGTCGAACAAATGTAACTTTAATTGACAAAAGAAGATTAAAAAAATCATGCTTCAAGAACATTTAGATTTCTCTAGAGATATTGTTAGGGCGTAAAAATTTCAGTGGTTAATTTGTCTTGTCATTTCTATGTGTCCGTTAATTCAGGCTTAAGGTGTCAAACTATATGTACTCTTCAGACACGCGTGAACCATTCACTGTACTTTTATTGTTTTAATTTACGCAGTGGACTTGCACGGAGAGTGTGAAATCAGATCAAAAGGTATTTTGTCCAGGTAACATCAATATCGTTTAGAAATAGATGCCTTGCTATAAAAATTATTGCTAAAGTCTCTTAACTATTCTATGCGATTAAGGACTCAGAGTGCATGCGATGCAGGGCTCATCATTACTCTCAATATTTCAACAAATATGGATTAAAAGGACATTAAAGTGAAACCATTGCCTAAAAATTTATCGAGAGAGAGAGAGAGAGAGAGAGAGAGAGAGAGAGAGAGAGAGAAAGAGAGAGAGGGAGAGAGAGTATTACTACTCAAGTAACGAATGTTGACGATTCAAAAGCTGAAATCATCTTATTTGTCATATAGTTTAGTTGTTAGTTGGCCATTATCGTCTGTATTCAGTAATGCACCCAAATATGAAACAGATGTGGCAGACAATATCTTCTTTGTTTGTAAGACTCATTATTACACCTGTATGTTAGAAGTTGTTTTAATTCTACAACTGTAATTAGTGACTTTACTCAAAGTTCATTTCCTAAGGATGAAATTCTTCACAATCATATTTAAGTCTTTAATAGGTACATCATTCCAGTCAGATTAATGGTTGGATGGATAGATGGCTGAATGGTTGGATGAGTGGATGAATGGACAGTCTATATTTGATAATTCCTTTCCTCTCTATCTGTGACTAATTGATTGTATGTTGATTAACTTTCAAGTTTTCACTCATATAGAGACGTCACCATATACAGGTGAAGGTTCAAATCTAGATCTAGTTAGGATTCTTTATCGTGACAACACATACCGTGATACGGGACATCGGTTCTTATAGTCTCATCCCAATGATCTGTGACTTTCACTTTTAATGCACGGGGCTTGGCGAAGGAACAGTCTCTTCCTATGTTACCTATGTTAAAAGTCTTAAGGTTAGGGTTTACAAGGCGCCGCAAATGAGAATCGAAAGCCCCACCACTAGGTTATCGTTACACTCTTTCTGTGTATTTTTGCCTTGTAGTAAAAAGAAAATGTCATTGTATATGCTTTATTCTACCTACATAAGTATTGTAGTCCCCTTATGGATGTCTTCTTCTAAATATTGTATCCAGAAATTGATGAAATTTTCACGGACTCGAAAAACAATATCCCTTAGTGATGATATCAATTATATTAAATTTTACTATCTTATTTTTAGAAAAAGTTCAGATCAAAGCCATTTAGAAATGAAACCTAACCCGAATTTCTTTTAAAAGAAATCGGATTTCCTCTGAGGGAATTTTTTTTTGCTTCGTAAACTCAAATTTTTCTTATATTTCCCAAATTGTGAAGTAGACATACAAACACACAAATTGATTAAAAAAAGTTTTGAATGTTTAAAAAGAAAGAAAACACTTTTTACTGATTTTTTGCTCATTTTTATGTCGCCTGCAGCGCAGAGCGGCACTTAGGGATCACTTTACCCGGCGTCTGTTTGTCTTTCTCTCCGTCTGCCACACCTTGTATCTTAAGAACTATAAGAAATAGGGAATTACTATTTTGCACATATATTCTTTGGTTCTGTGGCTCTTGTGCATTGCCATGGTTACCGACCTAGTGACCCTTGATTTTGACCTTTGACATACTTTACCAAATAGTTAATATACAGCATATTTTTGACATTTAAGAGGTAAGTCTATGCTATTTAGAATGTGTACTGATTGTCATAAAACATTATGAAAAAACCAGCGTTACAATCCATTTGATGCAAATAATAAATTTCTAAAATATTAAGAAATAGTAAACTTTCTACGATGTTCAAAATTATATACCTTTCTGCAACCATCCTTAAAAATCTACACAAAATTTTGTCCCATTATTGTGAAACTTTGAATGAAAAAAAAAATCTATGCGGTTAAACTTACTCATTTTACTTTTATAAACATAACTTAAGAAGTTATTTTATTTGATAAAAATATGTTTGTATCATCTGCCCTTAAATGGACCTATTACTTGTATATTCACATATTACTATTATTTCAAAACTTTGCATCACTTGTATCGAATTTAAGAGATTTTAAGCTTTGAAATCTCAAAAAAAATTCAGAGTAAAGTTTCGTAGTAAATCAAAGTATTTTCTATAGTTAATTATAGTAAACTTAAGTTAACTATAGTTAATTTTTCATTAGGGTAATGGCCGGTTTACATGCTCTGCGTTTTAGTTTTGGATATACATTGTACTCTTCAAAGCGAGTAGAGATTTTGACCTTCTACTTATCATGACTGATATCACTTTATGAGCATATATCTTCATAACAATTTGGTCAGTCAGTCTGTTTACATACTTAAATAGACAAATTCTAAATTGCTTGCTTGCAGCCATGCCATGCATTTTCCCTAGTTTACAAGATCTTTTGTTGCAGATCTGCTTCAAAGCAGCTGCAGAAAGAAACAGAACGTGTTAATCAGCATTTACACCTCTGTGGGATTTTTATTATTTACTGGGATCTTCTATTTTTGTTATTTATTCATTGTAGTCAAATGCAAATTTTGAGACAGGATATTTATTATTGTATTAGCATTTAAATGTTTAATTTAAAAGATTCTATAAAGGATATTTTACATATAAAAGTTGTCTAATATTTTAATGGTTATGGTTAGAAATGAATGTTAGTACACACATGTACATATAGTGAATCAAATGTATCTCCATAGTTCATGTTTTCACAAGTTTACAATGCAATCACTCGCAAAAAATTACTTTAAAAATCGATTTTCAAAACTAGCTCCAACCACTGCCATATAATTATTTCAAATATTTAATTTCATACTTCGATGGAAAAGTCTAAAGAAAATGATAAAAAAAAAAATGCTGGTAAAGTATCTAAAGGCTATTTTTTTTTTAAAATGAAAGCGTTACTTAAGGACACTTTAAACATTGCATTCTTAAGAGTTGTAATAACATGGTATTTTTATGCAATTAAATTGATCTGCCATTAGAGAAAAGAGAAAAATTACATTACTTTATTTGTAAGCAATCCATTTATCATTTTATAAGGCAAAAAAACCTAAATGAACACACTGCATGCATTTTCCTCATTTCCTCGTTTTCAGTAGGAAATTGTTCTTTCTACTCATCAATACGCGTAATTCTGAATATTTTTCCTAGGTTCTTATAGCTGCTACCCTATGTTGAAAATAAAAGTAGTTAAGTTCCATATCCCACCTCTAAATTTTCAGGTCCATGTTTGCTCTGCTCCAAATTTGTATCGTTCATTGGACTTTCGAGATTGAATACTGTTCGTCATCTTCATATTTCACTTCATATGGGAAAATGTTCTCAATGTCCAAAAAATGTCCTTAGTGTTTAGAGATTCCTTATATAAGATGTCTTAGAACATTTAAGAACTATCAAAATTTGAATGTTATTAGGTAGAATTATTAGAAAGAACTGAAGTACATGCACTATCAATATTTTGGCTAGAAAAAATAGAGTTGCATTGAGGATCTTTGTAAACGAGGCAAATCCAAAAGACTTTTGGTGTCACAGAGAGCATTAGTTGGTTGTCAAATGATTTCATAGAATTCTTTATATATGAGTTCAAACTCAATAGCAGCATTTTTTTTTTTTACAGTTTTCCCTTATTCATGCATATATGATATGCAAGTTCTGCATTTCGCTTCAGTAAAAATGAGATCACGTTTTCTTGTCCTTATAAAACGTGAAGATAGTGTGAGATAGATATAATAATACACAGGGAGTTTTTTTCACAACGGAAAAAAAAAAAAAAAACCCCACAAAGCTGCTTATGAAGAATCCGAAGATCTTGCATTTAAGCCTTGACCTTAAAAACAGGAGGAAGGCTATAGTCGTACATGCAAAAAAGATAAATACTCTATAAAAATGTATCAAGAAGAATTCCCTTTTATTTCAAAAGTAGGAGGCATGCATTGGTAATAAAAATATATTGAAGGCTAAAAAATCGATCTTTGACACCTTGTTTCATTCTCTATTCTGAGCGAGGAGACCGAAGAGTCTAATTTCTCAAATTGTAGGCTAAATCATTCTCCAGATTAAAAAAATATTATGGATTACCTAAAGAAAATCTTTGTTATATTGTCAAAATAATTAAATTGCCGTCCCCTTCTAAACTTCGTTTCCCCCACCCCTTAAAAATCAAATCTGAGATGCTTTCTAGCTAAATGTCTGAAGACGAATCCTTCTTCATTCTAATTAAGTCCTGATTCAATACTTCCTTTGCTTTTAAATAGATAAAGTTACGTGCCGTAAGACAAATAGATAGTACCCTATTGACGAAAACTTGACAGAAAGATACTGTTGCATGTACGTTCTTTGTAATCAATACATTGTTTTGGTGTTATAAGGCGCGAATTGAGTGTCACGGGATAGGAGCAGTTCATAAAACTTAGTTATAATATACTAGAAATATGAGATCAAATCTTCAATGAGATAAACGTTCACTCGACAGATTTCCAATTAACCTATGATATGCAAGTTACTTGTTTCGTTTCTGTGAAATTGAGATCACGTTTTCATGTCATTATGGAACGTGAAGACTTTGAAAGAAAGTGTGATTGGATGTAAGTAGACGCAGTAAGTTTAAGAACAACGGCACAAAGCTGCTAAGGAGTTTACAATAATTATGATCAAAATCCAAGGAGTTGAACTTTGAGCTTGAACAATATATCTTACATCAGAGATCATGCACGAAATAAATTTGAAAAGACTGATTCATTTTCAAACATGACAAACTTCTGTGTCCTCTGTAAGTCCAGAAATTTACAATGCAAAATAAATTACGAATGATAAATCACGTGTGATTTTCCTTTGAGTATGACTAACGAGAGACAACTTCGAATATTTTAAAAGTAAATGATCTTTTGATGATGGTGTCCAGTAAGTTAAGTTATCACATTTAATGAAATTGATTAAAAATGAATAAATCAATTGAATCAACACTATTTAAAGAAACTGTCACATTTTTTTCAGGTTCAGTGGTTCTGAAAAAGGTTTTTGATGACTGCTATATTATCAACTTTTCTCAATTATCTCCCTTTGAAGGAGGGAGTTTGTTTTTGTTTGAACATGTCGAGATCTCCTTTACCCCAGGATGATTAGAGTTTTTAGTTGAAATTGGGCAATGAGTCTGGAGAAGTTGAAAATTAAGAGGCAACACACGACGGACGTCAGACAGACAGACAACTGAAGTTTGATTTTCAAGAAGTTAAACCTTCAGCGCAACCTTAGCACCAGGACATATTGCTTCAAAAAGATAAATCTTTTCGGATTATGGAGATACAAAAGATAACCCCGATATGCCATAGATCATTGCACCCAACCAATACGACTTTGAAAGCCGAGGAACACAATCATTATTGTTATGTACATGTTTATGTATTTATTTTTACACCTGCCAGGCACATAATATCGGGGTATTGAACATCAACATATATGTCAGAAGCCTGCCACTGTTTAAAAATTTTCATACTTAAAACATGTTCTTGCATACTGAATCAGTTATAAACACCTTTTGTGTGTGATAGCTAACACTGAACACTCTTTCATCTGAAAAGCCTTCTTGAATCTCTTACCTATGCAATCTAAAAACAACAAGGGGTAACTTAAATTTGAAAATTGATAAGATATTGATGAGACATAACACAAATGTTATCTCCATCATTCTCCCTCTTCACACCGTATGTTTTATATAAGATAACGAATTTTATTGCAATTGCAATTTTGGAGTACGAAATGTAAAGTGTGTGAATAAAAAAGCGATTGATATGTCTTTCAGTGGTTAAAAACATGATATTCCATAAAATTTTCCTCGTCCTCCTCCTTCATATTACTATAGCCCTTAGGCGGTTGCGACTATGTGTGCAAGGGCGGTAGGTACAAATTGCTTTTGGAGACAATCTATACATGTACAATTTTCCAGCGACAATATGAGCAACATGTGTATATGCAGTGAGAGTAGGAGCATGCTGCCGATCACAGTATGTACAGGATGACAATATTTATTATACACCCAGGGTTAGAAACTCCCTAAAATTACAACTCGCAAATAATTGCGAGTACCAAGAAAGTGAACTCGCAATTTTATAAGACTACTCGCAATTTTCATATAAAGTTAAATTTAAATAAATTAAATACATGTACATGTAACTTAAGGAAAAAATAACTACTGTACAATACACAGAATACAACTACAGTGTGACTTTTATTTAAATTACTGATTTAAATCAAAAGCATCGTGTTCTGTCATATTATATAATTTTGCTACAGTTTCAATGCAAAAAAAATCAACTCGCAAGTTTTTGCGAGTTACCTAATTTTTAACTCGCAATATGGGAATTCTAACTCGCATTTTGCGAATTGTATATAGTGAATTTCGAACCCTGACACCCAACTGTTTGTCACTCAGTTTTACTGTGAATTTACGCAATCACACTGAATCCATATCACCCTTCTCTGAAACTGATGACGTACTACATAGATAAATGACGTTTTCATTCTCGTGCATCAAAAAGTTCCTTGACAAAATGGTTTGTTTAATGGATAAATGTTATATAATTGATCCAGAAAGTTTCCTTTTATTATATTTTGCTAGTTGTAAAGAAGTATATAATAAATTAATCATTATAACAGTAACGCTTCGTGTATCGTTTGATCTGATGCTCCGCGCCTGTCAACTTGACGTGATACGGCTCTTCGGATCAAGTTACAGTTATGATGATATACTGAAAGGAAAAAAGAAACGCAGGGTAAACTTTTTAGGTGAAATAAGGTTATATATTTCAGACATATTTTCCAGTTATCCTATGTAATATATAAAATCATCTTTAATAACAAGAGGCCCATGGGCCACATCGCTCACCTGAATAACTTTGGCCATGCTGTTCTTAACCAGATTTCCCCCCTTGTAATACTTAATGTGGCCCCGCCCTACCCCCTGGGGTCATGATTTTAGGAATTTAAAATCTACACTATCCGAGGATGCTTCCACATAAGTTTCAGATTTTCTGGCCCAGTTGTTCTTGAGAAGAAGATTTTTCGATTTTTCGAGATTTTTCTTACATATTTCAATATAAAATTGGATTCCCTAATGTGGCCTCGCTCAACCCCCGGAGGTCACGATTTTTACAATTTAGCATCTACACTACCCCAGGATGCTTCCACATAAGTTTCAGTTTTTCTGGTCCAGTTATTCTTGAGAAGAAGATTTTTCAAGATTTTTCCTTTATATTTCAATGTAAAACTTGGATTCCCTATTGTGGCCCGCCCTACCCCCTGGGGTCATGATTTTAACAATTTAGAATCTCTACTACCCCAGGATGCTTCCACATAAGTTTGAGCTTTTCTGGCCTAGTGGTTCTTGAGAAGAAGATTTTTTAATGACCCCACCCTATTTTTGTCTTTTCTTGATTATCTCCCCTTGTTAGGGGACTTGGCCCTTTATTTTAACAATTTAAACTCCCCTTTACCCAAGGATACTTTGTACCAAGTTTGGTTAAAATTGGCTCAGCGGTTCTTGAGAAGAAGTTGAAAATGTGAAAAATTTACAGACGGACTGACAGACAGACGGACGGACGGACGGACGACGGACAACGGGTGATCAGAAAAGCTCACTTGAGCTTTCAGCTCAGGTGCGCTAAAAATGTAACCAAAATCTCATTTGATTTTCCCCAATAATTCATGAGTTATTGAAACTCATATGAAGGTACCCCCCAAAAGTGAAAAATGAAATTCTCATTATCTCACATGTCTCCCTCGCGCATCTGTCACAGCCTTGATTCTCCTATGCATCGAGTTCATCAGTGTGTTTATCCTTCTAATAGGGATATTATTCAACCCTTCCGAGAAGGCAGTCTTTAGTTGATTGAGACCAGCTTGAACATTTTAAACCCTATTGTAGTCCCAAAGACGGTTGATGCGAAAAAGATGGACTTGACGGAGACCAATTAAGTGGATAAATGTGATTGTTTGCGAGAAAATCTTGACAAACCCTGGCAGCATCAGGAGGGGGGTTAACATGCCAAAAAATAGGCAAACGACGAGTTAGAGGAACACTTACGTAAAGTTGACGAGATCACAAACCAAAATCGCGCTATCGATTTCCTTCAGTTTTGGGGTGAATGTAACGATTTTGATAGCCTGCTGTGTTAATAGTAGTTTTAGGGTAATGTGATGGTGATTATACAGGTGGCTGGATGAATATCCTGATCTTGACTGTTAAGCGTCAACGTCATCGTCACGGTTGGTTGGAAACTTTTCTACGCCTTCTCTGAGGATGGGTAAGACGTTCTATTGTGGAAAAATTCACAACAAACTGCACAGAAACCTGTCGTACCTTGTTTTCAAGAAATGCAAATCGACTGTAAATATGGAAAAACGATGTGAATAACTTAAGTGCAGCAAATGGTACTAGGAGATGTGTTAAAAAACATGTCATCGATATGCACGTCTTTTCGGCATTTTACCACTTTCATTATGTGACGTCATATATTTCACGGTTGAGTAGTTCTGAACAGTGATTTTAATGCACAGTAACCAAGATATCCCTCTGAAAAATTTTCATAATTTTCGGTTATACAGTCAAAAAATTTTCGCATATTATTTTACCCTGCGTTTCTTTTTCCTTTCAGTATATATATGTACCAGATGATAATAAGTACCGTCACACATTCCCATATCCACGCGTTCGTCAGAATTTTCAATTGACCTTCAACCCATACCTAGACATCTGGTTAAAAATCTTGGCATTAATCAAAAGTTCCGAACTTTATAACATACTGTTGGGGTAGGGGTAATTTTTTTAACGATCAATTGCTCATACAGGTGGCACGTGTAGAAAAATGACAACTATGAAAACTGAAAAGGGGGATTGGGGGATACGTTTCAAAGTTTGTATACGTAATTACTTCAGAAAAAAAAGGAAAGAATGTTTCTCATTATTCAATTTATATTTAGAAAGGGAGTGGAAACTGCACAACAGAAGATTTCTTAATGATATTGTTATTTACAAAATGTCCACTAGATCCTACTGAAGTCAAACTTTTTAAAAGATTTATATAGATGAAATATATCTTTGATAAAATGATACAAGTGTATTGATTTTTTTTTATATTAATGTGTTAGGTCTTAAAATTTGAGGATTGATAATAAATGGTAGGTCTAAAATATCGTAACACAAGCAGTAATCAGGTTTAGTGGAGTGGGAAAAAAATCCCCATACCACACACGTGATTAATAAGAAAAAATAAAATTCAAACTCTACCAAAACCTTTGATCAGAAAACAAGTATATTTTACAGTTAAAATCTTTTCTATGAAAATAAAATTCTTGAAACAATTAGTGGAAACATATTTGAAGAAAATCAAAGATGTCTTTTTATGAGTAAGACGGCATTATGTCAAAATTATATTCTATAGCGAGCTTGTTATAAAACTTTTGATATATAATTGAATAAAATGGATATTTTTTTTAGCATTCATAGTTCCTGAAATGTACTTGCATATCCTTTAATTTGATCTATATCTGGGACAGACATGCTAGCAAGACTTCATTATCCTAAAGATTTTTTTTTTTGGGTATATTTAAACATTTCTCTGATAGAGACAAAGCTAGTTTCTTGAAATCGTAACAATGAATAATCATGGTAAAATTAAACCTTTTATATTCAATTAACAACAAAAACTGTTATAATCAGTTTACTGATTAATGATGTTTGAGAAAGTAATCTTTTAAAGAGAGATCAAGGTACATTCCCACTAACACCGTTTTTGTTATCATGTCTCCAAGGCTAGTCACTTCCTAGCTATTCTTCCATAAAAATTATCTTATAAAATATCAGTCTCGCTATTTAAAGCGCCCTTAGGTCTCGGCAGAACTACTAAGAACTCCTCGTGTATTACAATTTGCTGAACACAGAAGAAATAAAATAAAAGGCTCCGAACACAAAGGGGTGAAAGAGAATCAATACGAAAATTATATGAGTTCGTGTGTACTGGAAATAAAATATGAACACGGATATTTGAAGAAATGCACGAAATTTCATACAATTAACATTCTTTGTACAAATAAAAATAGACAAAAAAATGCTAATGCTATGTACATTTAGACCTTGGAATTCTATGTGCACTTCTGAAAGACGGTTCGTGGGAATAAGGCGAAAGATTATTATTATACGCGAGAAGTCTATTTTTGCAGAGCTTCGCAAGAAGCACCACTCACACAATAAAATTCCTAGCTCTGATCCTTACATTGCTGAAAAACGTGTGAAGTCTCTTAATTAACAGTCCACTTCCGAATTGTCTTGTTTATTTGACACAATTCATTCTGCGATATGAAGTTGACCTAATTCAATAACCTTTCTTTTTTTAAAAAAAAAATTAGGAATTTACAACGTTTTAAACAATGTACTTCTTGTCTCCAATAAATGTAAATACTCAGAGTAATGTGTTGTGTAAGAACATATTACAATTATTTTTCAACAGATGAAGAACTGTTTAAAAAGTTTAAAACAACATTAAAAACAATAAATTCTCAGTCATCAAGTAATAAAGGAGTTTAGTCTCTTCGATACTAACGTCCAGAGTAATTCAAACCAACACATGCTTTAAAACGCCAAATTTGAATGGTCGATGAATATGTTAGCAAATCTTTGGTTGGTCAAGAGGAGAAATCCGAATAAACCTCCCGGAAATTCATTTTGAGGTGAAGTCAGTCTGAGGTACACCGCAGGAAAGTGAGTCTAGACGAATCAGAGCACATCAAAATTCCTGATCATTCAGCAATATCTATTATTATACTTTCATGTTAAATACTAAAATCTTATTGGTTTAGACGCATTTAACAACCCGCAATGTTACCCTCAGCGTTAGCAACACACTTGACAACGGGTAACAATACGAAAATGTCACATGCGTTCAAATCATGCGCGTAGGGTTCACCGTAGAATTCTTAAAACGTCAGTTTTCCGTTTGAAAGAAGCCGAATAAACGACGTCAATAAAAGCTTGCGTCCGATGTAGCTTACTTGAAAACAACAAACAATAGACGAAATATCCTTGCGAGTGCAAACTTTAGATGATAAAGGGCTTTTTGAGTAGCAAACAAACAATAAAGAGGTTGGTAAATCTTTTCCGAAGCTTTCTTATTGAGAAAAATAGAAGCGGGGAGTTTGAAAGCTTTCTAAGCGTGAACTTAACGACGATCTCCGAATTTTTTTATGACATCCGAAATCAATAAGACATTCAGTATAATAAAATAGATAGTGCACGTTTTGAGGGTAACAGTTGAAATTGACACCCCTCGGAAAACCATTGTCAACCTTCGCTGACGCGTCGGTTGACAATGGTTTTCCTTCGGGTGTCAATTTCAACTGTTACCCTCAAAACGTGCACTATTTATATAATATGATATGTTTAGTATGATTAAATTCCTTTTTTATCCACTTATATTTGCTATAGTAATGAGAGAAGGCTTCAATGTTTTTTTATGAAAATATTTTTACTGAAACATATATTAGATTCTCAGAGTTCATCAAAAAGTGATTTTAAAGCAAATAAATGTTTTTGAGAGTTTAACTGTCAGATCAGAATCAAGGAATGGGGTGTCATTGATTTGACTATTGTTCAACTTCTGTTCTGATATTTGTAGATAATATACTATAGCAGAAACAGAAAGGAGAAACCTGTTGAAATCACTGTATAGAAATTACAGCTGTATAGCGTGTAAGTTACAATGTTCCCTTATCCTTGTTTTATTGTTGAACATTTTTAGAGCAAAAAGTAAAAAAATAAGTGATATTTTAGAATTGTTGTTCAATTTAACTTTTCACTTTCGAAACCATTCAAACTTGCATTGCAATTATCTTTTATCTTCTCTTCGCAAAACTGATGAAACTGGAATGTAAAAAAAAAAAAAAAAATATGTGTTCAAAACCTCTCACAAGACTTAATAAAAACAAGATGTGTTTGGGAAACAAAGCAATGTTTAAACTTTCTCAATTGCAAATCAAATATGTTGGTACCCAAAGTAGGGTCTTGTCCCGAGGAATATACCTGTGAAATATGAAAGCCCTAGCAGCAACCATTGAATAGATATGAAGGTTAAAGTTTTTCAAAAGTAAGAAAAACTTCAAGGTCAAATGTTTAAAATTAATGGTGCCCAAGGAAAGGCCTCACAAAAATACACATGTGAAATATGATAGCCGTAGCACCAATCGTTCAAAAGTTATGGCCAAGGATGAAGTTTTCCAAAAGTAGGTCAAATTCCAAGGTAAAGATCAATGGATTACAATTGTTGGTTTTCAAAGGAAGGTCTTGTCACAAGGAATAGACATGTTAAATGTACTGTTCAAAAGTTATGTCAAAGGTTAAAGTTTTCAAAAGTAGGTCAAACTACAAGGTCAAGGTCAGAGGGACAAAGTTTTTGATATCAAAAGGAAGGTCTTGTCTCAAGGATTACATATGTGAAGTATGAAAACCCTAGCTCCAACCGTTAAAAAGTTATGGCCAAGGTTAAAATTTTTCAAAAGTAGGTCAAACTCCAAGGTCAAGTCAAAGTTGTTGGTATCCAAATGAAGGTCTTGTCACGAGGATTTCATATTTGAAGTATGAAAGCCCTAGCACCAACTGTTCAAAAGTTATGGTCAAGGTTACAGTTTGGTAATATTTTGCAAAACTGGGTCAAACTCCGAGGTCAAGGACAAAAGGTCAAATATGATGAAACCGAAGAAAGGTCTTGTCACGAGGAACAAAAACGTGAAATATGAAAGCCATAGCTCCACCCAATCAAAAGTTACGGGCAATGTTAAAATTTTGCGGACAAACAAACAGACAGCTAGACAGACGGACGGACAGGGCAAAAATTATATTCCTCCGAATCTTCGATACGGGGGCATAAAAAAGGAATAAAAATGTTGATTTCTGATGGCCATTAGTTAATAGTCGGAACAACAAAAGCAGTGAATTTAATTGCATTGATGATAGAAAATATGCAACAAAACAAGTAAATGTCATTACCTTAAAAAACTATTATCATCACGCACGATACAAATATTCTAATGAGGTACATGTAAGTGTTTTAACAATGGTCACGGAATGGCAGTCTGAAGAACATGCATGCAGCATAATCGTTCTCCGATACTTCTATTGTTAAAAAAATCGATTCGAGTTTTGGAGGAATGGTAAGAGGGAAAAAAATGATTTTTTTCTTCATTTTTTTGTTTTTGTTATTATTTGAAATAGTTTTAAAACTCTTGTTGGTCTGCATAACAGTAGATTCACCCGTATTTTTCCACTGACAAATATCTACGAGAACTCTATCATATATTGCACATAACATAGTGATCGATTAATTATTTATCAATGAAATGATACGTTTTTTCTATAAAGGTTTAATAACTTGAAATGTTGGTTCAGTGTTTTAGGGATTTTGATAATATAACTGAAATTTAAGTAACTGTCACTTGACAGGTTTATAATTGACGATGAGTGGGAAGGTTTCCTAATTCCTCACTAAGAGTTTTAAGAACGTTAACTAAAAATTCTAGCAGAATCTTTCATTAAATTACAAAAATATTTCAGAGTTTCATGAAAACTAAATCTTTGGTGCAATTATTGAAAACATTTTTGCAGAAAAGCAGAGAATTTGGAAAATTAATAAGGCATCATTATTTCAAAGTTATAACTTTCCGACTCGTGAAATTTTTTTATATACATGTATAATTAAATATGAATTACATAAAATGTACAAATTGTGTTATCTAATGACCAAAGATATCTATGAAAATGTGCTTTTGTCTAAGTTTTAAAAGACTTGAAAAAAAGCTCATGATCTTTAATGAAATCACGCCACTACTGGTGACGTCAATATATTTGACAATGAGGACCTTAAATCACTTGTTTTAAAAGGGCAAAATTTTAGGGAACCCCAATATTTTGATTATGATAATTGATAATTTAATATGAATATTTTGAATTTTCTATCGAAGATTGTGCTTGGCGATGCGTCAAATATGAAAAACAAAAACCTTGCAACTTTGTCAGAATGGAATAAAAGTAGAAAGTGGTTGTTGAAATCTCGTATTAAACGGCTGACGAGCAATATAAAGACCATCTATCCTTCTGTTTTCGGTAATTCAAAAATGACTGAAGAATAAGATATAATTTATTATCAATAAATCAATTCATGATCAACTAGCTCCAGTTGCCAAAACATGTAATTACACAGTTTTTCTTTTTACATCGTGTAAACGGCGGGTGTGACAGGTACACATTGGAACTGGGCACCCGATTCCTCCTCTGGAATTCCCAGGAGTCCGTGTTTTTTGCTCTTTTACAGATTTGTATTGTTTCTATTTTTTATATTGATCACTGTTCGTTATCTTCACCTTTTGTCATCTTAAGGCTCATTATTAGGTTTTAGTGAAACTTGGTATTTAATTCTACTGGTAGTAATCAATTTTATACTCATAGTTCCCCTCCCCTTCTAAGGAAGAAATTCTTCGAAATCATATGTATGTTTGAAATATTTTAATATTCCAAACAATCAAATGAATTTGAACTACCGTACCTTTCATTTACTGGATTTCAAAACTTCATAAAAATCTTTACAAATCCATGGTGGGTTCCAGGAATTGTTCTACCAAGCCTCTTTCTTACTCCTCACGAAAATATTAATAGCAGTGAAGGAGGAACCTCAGGATTACTGTACGGCATGCATGTATTCGGGGATCCTTAGAAACTCCAAGGAACTTTTTGAACAATTGAAGTCCTAGTATATTACAGAATTCAATAGCATCAAAAGTACTTCTTCTTGACAATTTGTAAACCATTACACAGATCAGGCTTTTTGACATCATAGACAATTGCTTCTTTAATAAAAAATAGAGCACATAAATTTGCATATCTTGTCATTCGACATCTGCAAACTTATTTTGTTAAAAATAGTTGATTCTACACAGACGTACACCAAGGCTGATATTAAGAAGAGACTCAAGTTTCTCAGAGATAAGATTTATGTCTCAAACCGTTTTCCTTACAAACAGCTCATCGAAGCTTGTTTTTGCTTTACTAACATATTATACAACAGGACAATTGTCTGAGAATGAAATATGTCATTTATTACAAATAACAAATGACGAAATATTGGATTCACAAACAAAGGGGGAATTCAGCAAACATAAAACATTTTGTCATCTAGTTACATAACATTTCATCACATAATTTATCCTGATTTCCCCCCAAAACATTATTTTCACAAATAACAATAATACTGATTAGTTCAATCACAAACTTCGAAAAATTGTTCAAAAGCTTATAAAATGTAATCTTTGGAGACCATGTATGAATTCCAACGATGGGAATTTCCAAGGGTACTAATTGTGCCCTCTTATAAGCAGACCTGTTTTTGTGGTCTTACGAGGCAGAATTTATTCAGAAACTTCTACATAAAAATAATATATATATTGCCTTCAATTCGACACTTAGGTCTATATTTGCATCAACAACGTTTTATCAATTACCAATAAACCGTTCACGGTAGTTTAGTGGTAGGGCGTTCGCTTCGTGATCGGTTCGTTTCTCGTTCGCCGCGTTGCGACAAACCTAAGACGTCAACGTAGTTAGTGACTATTCCTTCGCCAAGCGCCAGGCACTAAAAGTGAAAATCACGGGTCTGTATAAGTAAAAAATGTTCGAATGAGACGTAAAACAAAATACAATTGATCAATCAATCAATTAACAATATTTATTTTATCCCTCTATTGATTCGATCTGTCTAACTGAACTCGAAATAAGAGACACAACAAAGACTTACGCATCTGTTTCATATTTACAGTACACTAACAACTTGATCTGATGATAAACTTATTCATGATCAATTAAAAATAAACCAGTATCACCATCAGATAGAGTTCATGTTCCCAGTTGATTTGATACACAAGATTATTTTCTACATACGAATAATTTCTTTAACGAGGCAGGCTATTGATAAATAAGTTGATATTACAAGAATATACACAATATCGATTAAAGTCAACATTTTGCATTGTAAATTGTATGCTCGATACAATGACCATGTTTGCAAATACAATCTATCGTTTGGTCAAATACTGATAGTTGAAATGCTCACTTCTCCTTGATCCCATCTCTGTTTTCAGTAATCCGTGTTTGCTATGCTTACAATTTATATTGTTTAATTGGACTTTTGAGCATGAGAACTGTTCGTTATCTCGACAATTCATTCTGAGACACGAGAAACAAATACATGTATCATTATATACTGGAAATTTTCAAATTTTAAATTATTTGAAAATGCCGTAGCTTTTCATTTTATATGCTCTCTTTTTGTAACAGATATCAGTAACGTATATCTTCTGGCGATTTTGTTATTTTCAAAAAAATAATTTCTCATTGAAAAATTAATATTTATTTTTGGTGAATCCAAGGGTTCACTTAAAAAAAGAATATCGGGGCATAGATTTCAAATTAATAACGTGGGCCAGCAGCTTCTTTACAAGCAATCTAATTTACCTGACCATTCTATTTTGTCAATGAAAGTTCGAATTCTAGAACAGATATACCATCATACTTATAGCCCATCAATGAGTACACCTTTCCGTGGACAACGAGAAGAATACTGGATAAGAAAACTAATCACGGCCTTTCCATGTGGTAACAATGACAATGTCGATAGTGTTGGGAATCTTTCAAGCCCACAATTTAGTAATGTGAATGTGATAGGACGTTTTAACCGTGCACAGAGGTGTAACCAGAACACAAACTAGTATCTGTGATTATGGATATTGCAAATCATAAGATCCTTAAACCACCACGTTTCGAGGAAGAAAATACCATGTAGTTTTTGGAGATCAGATCTTCCAACAATCTGTTGGAATTCCCATGGGTACCAATTACACCCCTTTTTAGCAGACCTATTTTGTATTCATATGAAGCAGAATTTATTCAAAAACTTACACATGAGAAGACGAAAACACTTGCAGTGGCCTTCAGCTCGACATTTAGATATAGCGACGACGCATTATCAATTAACAATAGTTTTTTTCATTCATATGTAGACTTGATATATCCCAGTGATTTTGAAATAAAAAGATACCACAGAGTCTGACTCATCTGTTTTATATTTGGATATATTACTAGAAAGAGCCTTAAATGGTAACCTAACGACAACGCTTTATGATAAACGTGATGATTTTAACTTTTCAATCATCAACTTCCCTAACTTATGCAGCAATATACCCTTACCACCTGCATATGAGGTGTATATATCTCAGTTGATTCGATACGCAAGAACATGCTCTACATATAAACAATTTCTTAAACGAAGTAAGTTATTGACAAATAAGTTGATGAAAAAAGAATATCAACAGTCTCGTTTAACGCCATCTTTTCGAAAGTTCTATGATCGATACAATGACCTTTCTAGCAAATACAATCTATCATTAAATCATATGCTTATTGACGTTTTTCATACTAATTGTTGTTAGGCCATTATTTACACACTGAATTGTTGACGGGTTTTTCCGTTTTTCCAGAGCATGACAAGGAGCGCACGGTGGGTGTGACCTGTCGGCAGGGGATGCTCACTCCTTCATGGCACCTGCTTCCACCTCTGATGTTTTTATAGGTCCGTGTTTGCTCTGCTCCCGATTTGTATTGTTTAAATGGACTTTGAGCTTGAATACTTTTCCTTATCTCCATATTTCATTCTCCAGGAGAGTAGAGATGACATACATTTTGCGTGCTGACACAGTCACAATCTGATAAAGAGACCCATGAACTACATTGCTCACTTAAACACTTTAGCTATACTAGAGAAAAGCAGAAAAGCAAAATCCGTAATAGTTTCATATATAAAACTTTGAAACCCCCTATCCCCCGTGGTTCATGATTTGAAAAATTTGAATGTACAATATGTAATGAAGCTTTCTCACAAGTTTCATCTTTTCTAGCACAATGGGTCGTGTGAAGAAAAGATGCCAATAAATTTAAATTAATTCTTAATTATCACCTCTTGAAGGAGGGCTTGACTCAAACCTGAATCTCATTCATCCAAAGATGCTATGTGGCAAGTTTTGTTGAGTGGCCCAGTGGTTCTTGTGAAGACGTCAAAAATGCGACTGTTTAGAGACAAAACACGACACAAGACACGATAGACGACAGACAGACAAACAGACACTGTACACTATTCGATCAGAAGATCTCACTTTAGCTTTCAGCTCAGGTGAGTTAAAAAAAATATAGCCATTACTGCACATGCTGACTCATGTATCTTGGAAAGCGATATTTGCAGAAATGCGCAAAACTTCATACTAGTATTGTTTTTTGGTATAAGATACAAGATTTTATCAGTTCAATTTGGGCCCCCGGAGGAGCAAAAAAAAAAAAAAAAAAAAAAAAAAAAAAAATTAAAAACATAAAACAAAAGAAGAAGGAGGATCCACATGATAGAATAAACCTTATCTTATATATATAATGAGAGCAATGTTTAATTGCATAATCAACGATAAATGCATCCACAAGAGATATACTGAATAAAAATATTGTATACGTTATACATGTAATAATATATTCAAATAACTTGAAAAATACATGTACATATATGCATATCAAGGAACAAAAGTGATTTTAGTGGCATACATATGTATACATCCCAAAAATATATTTAAATTCTTAAGTTAAGGTAGGTTATCAATGAATCTAGCAAGTGATCTTAGGATGTCATGGTCTTCATTAGTCATGAGCCAATGAAATTGATTATCATAAGATAGCGACTGAAAATTTTTATATGTATTATTACGCATTTTATGAGTTCAAATCTTTGTACACTAAAATGAAGACATACAAGGAGAAAGTGAATTTCATCCTTTACATCCTGCTGATCACAAAGGGAACAGATTTGTTCATCTTTTAATTCGGTGTTTTTTTTATGAATCGTCCAATTTCAATTTTAAGCATGTATGGTGATAAGCCTAACCTTGTTTTGACTGATCGATGTTAATTGTTTGTTAATATATCTAGATAGGGTTCAAAACAAAAGTTAGAAGCAATGTTATGTTCATTTTGACTTCTAAAATTCAACGTCGGGTATATATGAAAGATATGTGTGAAAAATATGAAGGAATATTATCTTATAAGAAATTCATCATGACTGAAATTACACGTAATAGATTATTGACTGATACTCGTTACATTTGCTTAGCTAGTTTTCAGTGGTGTAATATCGTTAAGTAGATTCTTACTAAAATATGAAAAGATTTTTCAAAGGGTTTCATGGAGTGATTTTAAGCAAATTCAGCTTCTATAAAACTTTCCCCGGACTCTAAGAGCAGAAAAGTAAAAGTAGGAAGACCCACATCTTGACTTTTGCTCATGAAGATAATTTACTGTAATAGCTGTTACTCAAAGATTGCCGCTTTTAAATTTGAAATCACAGCATAGAAAATACAACTTGAAAGTAACATCGTTCTCTAGATTCCTTTTTTCCTTGTGAAACATTTGTGACCCTTACAAATTGGCCATAATGAAAAGATATGTTTTGTGTTGTTTTTTTTTTTTTTTTAATTAAACTTAAGAATTCCTCTCGAGCTTACCTATTATTTTTAATCTTCCATTCATAGAACTTATTAGGATGAAACATAAAATCGGGTGTTAAAAAACTTTTCAAAAGATTAATGAATGAAATAAGAAAAGAACAAGAAGGTGTCTCATTTCGATAACAGATTGGCTTGGCGAGTGGACAATAGTCAGAAGAACAAGAGGAGTAACTTTAATTGCGTTGATATTTGGTACTAGATCAAAAACAATATTGGCAAATATGTACGATAGAAATATTCTATTTACTAGGTAAGTTTTTTTTACAAGTCACGGAATTCCAATAAGAATAAATGACTTGTGTAAATATACAACTACAGGGGTAAATCGGCCTCCGCTAAATTGATTGCTAGGAAATCAATTCAAAGTTTGAAAGAATTATAAAAAGCAATTAAATGGTTGGGTTTTTTCTTCAATTTTTGTGTACGTAAATAATTTTTGATTTTTTTAAGCCTTGTTGCTCATTGTTTAATGTATTTAGAAGAGATGGAGAACTGCTAAACGGAAGTCACCACCATCGTGGTTTTGTCAAACTTCTTACAGTATTCATACATAAATTTTTATAGAATTAAACTAAAAATATGTTATTTTATTCATGAAAATTTTAATCATAAATTTTACAAATATGCTGAAATAAATAAGGTCTTAAAAATTAAGGTATTGGGTCTACAATTTTGAAGGTTTCGATACAATTTAAGTTTAAAACATCATAGCACAAGGATAATAAGATTTTAATTGGTGTTGAGGATAAAATGTTCCACAGTACCATACAAGTCCATTTTAAGAAAAAAACATTTGATCAGAAAACAAGAATAATCTTACAGTTAAATCTGAACATGAAAATTAAACCCTTGATGTACACCTTAAATGTTTACATATACTTCAGAAAGGGGATATGTGTGAATAACTTTAAGGGAAAGATAATTATCTTCGGTTTGAATGAAACTTGAAATAGATTTTTTAAGATTTAAAAGACATATGATAATTATTCTAAAAATTGACAGTCACACTACACCGATACATAGCCACATTTAACAAAAACTCAATTTTACACTTTGAAAATTGTTTAGAAATAACAACTTAAAACTTGTTCAACATATCCCTCCCATGACCATGACAAATAAAAAATTACAACTTAACTTTTTGATTCCTGTCGTTCTTAATTATATTTTATCTTCTGCCTACGGAGCTGATTAAATGAATGTAAAAAAAAAAAGATTCTTGAATGAAAAAAGAAGCTGCAGTCTTTTTTTGATCACAGGTGACTTGACGGGAGTCAATAATTGGAAAAAACAAAATGGGTAAATGTCCTTTATTGATGTCAGCCACCAAAGATGAGGAGCGACAAAACAAATTAGTGCCTTTACTTGAGAAAAATATTGACGTCGTGTGTACGAAAATTCTGTTTAGGAATGGGTTTTAAGAATGGTCACGCAATCACGGTGAGAAGAAAAAATATATGTGCAAGCAAACAAGACACCCCTCTTACTTCATTGATAAGTGATTCAACTAAATAATTTGAGGGATGGTACATATTAGAGACAAGATAATATTTTTCTTAAGAGTTTTGCAAACATAATTAAACATTTAAAAAAAATTCCAGAAGTTAACCAATAATTAAGTTATACATTAAACATTTTATTGAACACCCCCCCCCCCCATGTCTTTTAGTATCATATTTCAATTAAATAGGCACAATTGTATTTTTCTCATAAACCTGTTGGTTTCAATTTCTGACCATATTCTCAATTAAAACATTTTTTGCCAGATACATATGAGTATTCAACTAATAATTTTGATTAAATAACATCAAAATCGCTTGTTACAATCCATAGATTGGGAAATATTTTATCTGTAGTGATGCCAAACTCTTCGTCTTCTGATCCACCGCTTCCTTACAAGCGCTAGCAACTCTGAATGTGTAAAAGAGACAATAACTTATAAAAGAACCCAGAACTTCAGATGCATACAGGTAAAATGACCACAGGCATAAATATCTATGTATATTTATCTTCAATCATTTTATAGAATGTTTGAGATTTCCCCCTTCAATAAAATGCCTGCTTTTCTTATTAGAACATTTTTTATGGTAAAGAGTTAAAATTCAAATCTAATATGGTAATGTGAATAATAGAATCATAAACTATTTCTCATATAAATTATACACCAGGCTTATCATCAAGTATTTGACCCCATTTTCTTCTCGTACCAAATCTCAAAGTTAAAATTTATTCAGCTTTTAAATAAATACTTATTTATTACAAGGGCTTACGGCTTTGCCAAATTTTATTTTAATTAACTTATTTTCGCCCTTCTTTGCATAAATCTGAGGATATCAATCGTAATTTTTAGATAATCAATAATATTTCCAGATAAGAAGTACATCTGTGTGCCGAGTATTTTTTTTTCCTAAACCATTTGTGTTGCAAGTAATTTTCTATATAAAATACATTTAAGTTCCAAAAATTTTTCTTTATAGGAATATGTTAAATTAAGTACCATATCACAATGTTTTGGATATTCAATACGTATTTTAAATGCAAAGAAAGGTTACTCTAGATTTGATCACATTATCAGTGGTTTCCTAGCAGTTTTCTAATATTGATCTTACTTCTCATCTTCTCAGTGTGAAAATAACTGTGTTGTCTCTTGTGTAAATTATAATTCCGGTTACATGTCAATTACTAAGAAAATTAATTATTCAGTAAATTATATCAGCTGATTAGAGAATTTGTCTAAAGATATTGAAGGAGTACTTCATATTTTACTGAAATTGTTATATTATTTATTGGCTTTATGTAGATGATGCGGATATACATGTATATGTTATTTACAGCAACATTTTAAATGAAATTTATATAGCTATGTACTGTAAAAAGTTAAACTTCAAGTAAATACCAAAAATAACAATAATTGACATTTTTATTATAATTAAAGGAGCAGCTCCTAAGAATCCTGAGATATGTATAATTTTAAAATAAACATTTTTTCACCTTGAAATAACGTAGTAATTTTTATTCCTCGGAAAAATTAAATTGTCTCTCCTTGAAGCCAGCGTTAAAAATCATCTTTTTCACGAAAAATTTTAAAAGATCTGAAAAGATTTATGAATACAAGAATTTTTCTTGGGTGTACATATATTCACATGAATGATTAACGCTCTAGTAAATATATGTAACGCTACTGACATGCAGAAATTGTTCTAAACATAATCGTGTTCAGAAGTTTGTTTTTTTTATTTAGGAATTTTCGCTAAGTTTTATTTGTTGCTTGGTTGTCATTAAATGGAATGCAGGGGGCAGATCCAGGATTTCGGTTACCGGGTTGAATTTTTTTTCAGGGGCAGGCGAGTCCGTCATTGCAAAAATAGAAAAAGTATAAAAGCTCCGCTAGAGAGGTAAGAGACTTTTTAATATCGTATTGAAATATCATATATTGTTCCTAGTGACAAATAATATAATTTACCAACGAAACAGGTAAAGTCTATAAGATACATGTATAAGTCTATAAATTAATGTCATCAAATAACTGCCATGTTCAATGATGATGATGATTATTTTTTTTTATATAAATATATGAAATTACATCGTATTCCACCAACTTTCATGAAATATAAGAGAAATAATTCAAGCATAATAACTTCATCAAAATGAATGCATCAAACGCAGGGTCATTCACCAGTTTGTATGAGAGAGAGAGAGAGAAGCAATAAGATCACATTTTCTTCCTTTGTAGTAACAAATAAAAGGTACACAATATTAATATATACGTCTCATTTCTGGATTAGCAGACAATCATCGATAACCTGTGTTATAAACACCCTCTAAGTCACAATGTTCCACCACAAACGCAATTTATTCTTGGAATAGCTCGACAATTCTAAAATGAAACGATATTTGAATAAAAATAAAATGAGATGATGTACTTCATACAGGTATAATTATAAAATAAACAACTGTTCACCGTAAAATATTATCAACTAACTGTAGAGTATTTCTTCGCAGCAACAGCTGTACCAGCGTCAATTTAAAAGGGAAGCTTGAATTGTCTCTCATTGAAGCAAGGGTGAAAATCATCTTTTTTCACGAAAAATCTTTGAGATCTAAAAAGTTCAATAAAAGCAAGAATTTTTCTTGTTATACATAGATTCACATGTATGCCCATACCATCCATTAACGCTCGTGATAAGCAGAAATTGTTTTAAAAATAACTGTGTTCAGAAGTTCGTTGTTTTATAAATTTTGCTCAATTTTATTTGTTGCTTGGTTGTCATCAAACGAAATTTTTATTTCTATTAGCAACAAAAAAAAGGAGCCAGAGACCCAGGTACATGTATCTTTTACGCTTTTTAAGGTCGAGGTCGGTTGCTCACAGTGGAAGGTAAAGTTGCCATGGAGGGGCAGATCAGGAATTTCGGTTACGGGGATGAATTTTTTTTCAGAGTCAGGTCGTCCAGGGCGAAACTTTCTCACTTTTGATGAATCCACGCAATGGACAACGAAGTTCGTGATTGCAAAAATCAGAAAGGCAGGACAGCTCCGCTAAAGAGGGACCAGCCTGTTTAATAGTGCAGTAATAAAGTATAGAAATATCACGATTCATATACCGTTCATGGTGACAAATGTTATACATTTACCCACGAAACTGACAAAGTCTACAAGATATAAGGCCTATAAATTATTGTAATCACATAATTGTTATGTACAATGATTTATTTTAACACTGCAAATCTATATTGGGTTTTTATACATAAGTCATGCAGGACCTTCAGAAAAGCATCACCTTTATCGTGTTTTATAACGCCATAACCTACCAGAGGCACTACTCGGAAATCTCATTTCTTGTTCATTCTTGTTTATTTTTTTCACACTTCAGGGAATTCATGAACTTTATCATATGTACGGTATTCCACCAACTTTTATGAAATATAAAAGATATTCTACCATAATAACTTCATCAAAATAAATACATCATACTCGAAGCCATTCGCCAGTTTTTATAAGATGAGAGAGAGAGAGAGAGAGAGAGAGAGAGAGAAGCAATAAGATCACATTTTCTTCCTTTGTAGTAACAAATAAAAGTTACACAATATTAACATACGTTTCATTTCTGGATTAGCAGACAATCATCGATAACCTGTGTTATAAACACCCTCTAAGTCACAATGTTCCACCACAAACGCAATTTATAGTAAAACATATTAGGTATATAAGATTAAAGTCGAGTTATATGTTTTTCCTCTTTGCTATTTTTGGTAAATGTTCATGAATTTTCTTCGTAATAAGATTTTATTTTGCGCCCGAAAGTAAGATGTATTTGTGTTTAATTGAAGTCACCCACTTGCAAACATTTGCACAGAAAATGCAAGTTAAACATATTATGTTTAGTTTACTATAAAAAAAAAATTAAGAAGAAAATTGCAAATATTTTTAAGTATTCAGAAGTATTTGTAAAATTTATTATTCTGTGTTACGTTTTCATAAATGCTATGAGCTGCAATTATTCTGTCCGAATTCTTTTTGTAAAATTGAAATTTACTTATTCAAGGGAAGATCGAGTGTGTGTTGTTTAACGTCCCATTCGAGAATTTTTCATTCAGAGAGAGAGAGACGTCACCATATACCGGTGAAGGGTTTCAAATTTTGACCTTTACTCGGCACTCAGGGCCATTGAACAGTGAGGGATCTTTATCGTTCCAACGTCTGCCGTGACATGGGGCCTCGGTTTTTAAGGTCTCATCCGAAAGACCTGCAACTTTCACTTCAAAGTGCCGAGCGCAAGGCGAAGGAACAGTTGCTACCCAATTTTTATCGACCTAGGTCAGTAGCGGCCGAGATTCGAACTCACGACCTCTCTATCACGGAGCGAGCGCTCTACCGACTGAGCTACCGTGAACGGTTTCAAGGAAAGAGAAAACTTCTGTTATTCATATTTCCATTGAAAAAAAAAAAAAAAAAGATTTAGAAGCTCTGTTGAAAGCAAAATTACATTGTATCTTGCTTGAGTTATCCTTCACAAGGAAATTCTTAAAGCTCACACTTTGAGTTGTGTGCTTGATAGTTAATCCTGATATCTTTTGAAAATTGCTCTTTAGCAACAGCGCTATACAAAAACTCTTATTTGGTGGTTGACTTCATAAAAATTATGGTATCATTAATTCAGACCATATCGCTGAACCGAAAGATTATTAATAAATTCTTATCATCTCATAAATAGTGTAGTTAGTTGATGGTCTAGCCTGAGTATTATTAATGTATTAAATTCAATTACGTTAATGTAGCCGTCAATAGCGATTCATCCTTTCAAAAGGAATCAGAGATTTCGTATATATGAATAGGATAATGTTCTCTTGAAATCGGTAACAGAAATGTGTTATTGATCTTGATGAAATTCAATTTCTGGGCTAAAATGCAAATTTAAGTATTCATTGGTGTCTTTTAAGTGAAAGAAAGATAAAAATTATATAAGAATTTAGGGAGTTGTCCGGAATTTTTGAGAAAAAAAAATTCAATTTTTATTTTTTACCTATGCAAATTTTCGGGAAAAATGTAACATTACTCGAAATTAAGAATATATGAATAAGGCCTGTATAATGTTGATTTTTTTTTTAAATTTCTGAATAAGTTTTTCATTTCCATTTTGTTGATTTAATATGTTTATTTTTCCTGTGTTTTTGCCAAAAAGGTCGACCGTGACTCATGATATATTTTCAAAGGGCATGGAGATCAAATACTAAAAAGGATAGAAATGCTTCTTATAAAGAACGAGGTACGGTTTATGCATATTTTTTGCCCCCAAAGTCAAATTTTGAAAATCTCTTTAAATGTACTGGATTATGTATATATTATATGAAAAATCCGAATAAACAAAAAGCATGACAGTTTGAAAATAAGTTGTCATTTTTTTCTGTGACATTCACAACTATCTGAATTTTGCGTTACTTTAGAAAGAGGACTAAATTTCTTCAATTTTGACTATATCCTGCTCAATAACCTTCTCGATATCTATATAATTTTACATATTCCATTGATATTAACATCCTACACAAGGCTTGGGTTAATGCTAAATCTAAAGGTAAAGCATTACAATGCAATATATTAAACTGAAGTAATGCTAAAAAAATTGCTGGTAATATAATGCATTACTTTCTCAAATCTAGAGTAATGCTGATATTATATGGCATTACAATACATTATTTTCTGTATACTCATTTTCTTTTATTTAAAAAACCAAAATTGACTTGGTAATCATTGTTAAGATTATAAGATGTATAATTAATTACATGTAATAAAAATAAAAACAATTTTATTGAAGTAAACCTAGTTTCTGATTGATTAATTAATTATAGCTTAAAGCCGAGTCAGCAATATCTCAGCCATACATTGTATATCAGCGGCTAAGTTTCTGAATATTCAACAAATCTTTCAACTCTGTATACAACCATTCCCCACGATAAATTAAAGTTCGGGCTTTTTGACATTATTGACAGCTGCTTTTTCAATAAATTTGGAACTTGTAAATTTACTTACCTCCTCAAAATTCATTTTCAAAATGATTTTGTTAAAAAATTCTGAGTGTAAACACAAGTACTCTGAAGTTGATATTAAAAAGATGCTTGAGTTACTGATTGACAATATCTATGTAGTTTTTGAAGATCAGGTCCTCCAACAATCTATTGGATTTCCCATGGGTACGAATTGCGTCCCCTTATAAGCAGACCTATATTTGTATTCATATAAAACAGAATTTTTCCAAAATCTTATACATGAGAGAAAGAAAGCTCTTGCTGTGGCCTTCATTTCGACATTTACATAAATCGACGACATATTATCAATTAACAATAGTTATTTCTATCCATAAGTCGACACGATATACCAGTGAGCTTGATATAAAAGATTCCACAGAGTCTGACACATCTGTTCCATATTTGGATTCATTGATTGATTGTATGTTGTTTTACGTCCCGTTTGAGAATTTTTCACTCATATAGAGACGTCATTACATACCGGTGAAAGGCTTCAAATTTTGACCTTTACTCGGCACTCAGGGCCATTGAGCAGTGAGGGATCTTTATCGTGCCAACGCCTGCCGTGACAAGGGGCCTCGGTTTTTAAGTTCTCATCCGAAAGGGTCCGCAACTTTCACTTCAAAGTGCCGAGCGCATTGCGAAGGAACAGTTGCTACCCATTTTTTATCGACTTAGGTCAGTCGCGGCCGAGATTCGAACTCACGACCTCCCGATCACGGAGCGAGCTCTCTATCATATTTGGATATTTTACTACATTTTTTTTACGTTAATGGTAATCTAGCATCAGAACTTTATGATAATCTTAATGACTTTAACTTTTCAATCGTCAACTTCCCTTACTTATGCAGCAATATACCCTTATCACCTGCGTATGAGGTGTATATGCCGACACGATATATACAAGTGAGCTTGATATGAAAGATACCATAGAGTCTGACACAGAGAATTTTTCACTTATATGGAGACACCACCACTTGCCGGTGGAGGACTACAAATTTTCACTTATACTCGGCACTCAGGGCCATTGAGCAGTGAGGGATCTTTTTCGTGCCAGCACATACTGCGACACGGGACCTCGATTTATACGGTCTCATCCGAAGGACCGGTCTCCACGTCCCGCAGTGGGATTTTCTAAAGTTGGAAAAGCCGAGATTGAATTTGAAAAAGTATATATATATATATATATATATATATATATATATATATATATATATATATATATATATATATATATATGTATATTACATGGCACTTATTTTCTCCGTAGATTAAAAATGTGTTCCTTTGATTAAAAAAAAGGGAGCGCACTAATAATAGTCCTATATCGAACTGTCTGGATTGTCTGGTCGAATTCTGGCGAATACTAACGTGATTTTTACAAAGGTTCCTAATTCAAAATAGGACAAAAGCTATCCGGCTTTCAAACACTTCTTTGATAAAGCTCGCTTGGGAAATTAAAAAAAAGGCAGATTATAAGTCGCCGATATTATGCTGGCGAAAGGATTTTTTTAAAAAGAAAACCATAGCGATATTCAATACTTTTATAAATGAATTGGTTCCACATGCCAAAATTCCCCTCCACTGCATATACTTTGCAATATACTTAATATTTCACCAAAATATATTGTAAAATCTATTGATTTAAAATAGATAAAACTACAGTGAAATACACAATCATAATACATTTCGCATTTATTGATATTCACCTTGGTTCTTTCTCCAAAAAAGATTTACGACATATACCCCATTCATACGACGAAAATTTACTTATGTGTGCAAATTTACACATGAGTTAATTTGCACACATAAGTAAAAGTTTATTTGCTATGCGTTCAGACGATATTTATGTACTGTAAGTAAACTCTCTTTTTGTCATTTAAAAAGAAAAGAGATGGACAGATTCAGAATTGTGAATTTTCACAGAAAAGGGGTATTTCCTTACTATTTGGGTATAGGACTAACTTTTGGTTGTTCCAGAAGGAATTTAGAGGAAAAGACAGATCTACTGATTTGCAGACCGAATCGTTCTTAACAACTTTAAGGACAAAGATTGGTAGGAGAATTTTCAAAAAAAAAAAAAGGAAAATTTCTGAAAACTTTGTGAAAAGTTGGAAAATGCTTTGGTCCTGACCCAAAAACTATAGAAGAGCCACTGAATATAGAGAAAAAGGTGGCTGTTACCATCTACTGCTTAGTGTCTTCAGCGGAACAACGGACAATTGAAAATATTTTTGGTGTGGGAAATCTACCGTGTGTGATTGCGAACATCAAATTTCGAGGCCATTATGGAACTTCTGCTTGAAGAATATGTGTATTTTCCAGGAGATTGAAAATGGTGAAGAAAACAAACTGTGATCGATCTCAAAATTTTTTAAACAATACAAATATGTGAAGAGGGAATAAACATGGACCCCTGGTAATTCCAGAGGTGGGAACAGGTGCCTAGGAGGAGTAAGCATCCCCTGTCGACCGCTCACAACCGCCGTGAGACCTATGTAATGATCAGGTAGACGGAACATTCCATGGTCAAAATACAAAGTCCTAACAATTGGTATGAAACAAATCAGCCAAAATACGACCCAGAGATAGGTAATTGTTGCTTACTATATCATTAAAGTCACCATAGAGTTTTTTTTCTGTCGGTCTCCATATTGGACATCAACAAGCCCAGATTCCTTCATTATTCAACCAATTTAAACTTGTCATACTGGACAATGAGGCAAAGAAAACAGTTTTGTTATGAATTTATGTTAACGAAAGGTTCCTTTAATTCATAAGTTTAGTAATTTAAAGATTTTTGCCCTTAAATTTCTGCAATACAAGTTTAAAATTGGTTGGTCAAAGAGGAAAATTTACTAGTTTGACCTCCAAGATGGTGACCAAGGGAAATAACTCGAAGGGAAAATACTTCATGAAATATTTATGAAATGCTGACTTTAAACGAGGTTGTTGACATCCCTGTAACATCAACTTATCTGTCAGTAGCCTGTCTCGGTTTAAAACTGAAAAAGGATGAAGAAAGTCTTCAAGGGCTTAACTGTGGTGGGGTGATTGATGCACGCATATTCTTAACATTGCTCCTAAGTATTCACATGGAGAATACTTGAACAGGAAGGGGTTCTACTTATTGAATCTGCAGGGTGTATGCGACCACAGCTATACCTTTAGATTCATAAAAATGGGTTTGCCAGGAAGGGTTCATGATGCCCGCTTTTTTGTAAATTCAAAAAATTATTTCAGAGGAGATAATGTCCCCTTGTTTCCAGAGTGCAGAAAGCAATTTTGAGAAAGCACTATGCTAGACAGTAGTACTTCTCGGCGACCCAGCGTATCCTTTGAAGACTTGGCTTTGGAAGCCATACACCAACAGATCTACACTTACAAAAACTAAATTCACTTTCAACTATAGTTAAAGTAGAACAAGAATGACAATTGAAAATCCGCATTTTAAGAGCTTTGCTTTCTAGCCGCCATGTTACCAACTGATATTTTACATGCCAATGCATACACAACAGTCGCAATGCTTAGAATGGAGATTGATGCAATAGACAAGACGAAAAACTTATATAAGTAAATTTGATGCATGTTCATACGACAAAATTTACACACTGGAGCAAATAATTTGCGACAACGTGTATGCAAGAGTTAATTTGCACGTTGTCCTGACCAGGTGCAAATATACTCAACTGTGCAGAATTTGCATATGAGCAAATCAGTTCATACGACAAAAAATGCACATGTAAGTAAATTTACATATGTGTAAAATATACTGAAGTATGCAAATCGTGTCGTATGAATGGGGTAAGACCAAAATCTAAAAATCTTACAAAATGAATAATTCTTTAATAATTGCTTTCAGAAAAATATCTCTTAAACAACTCTTTTTATAAATGTAACTAACGTTTTCAAATTAAGGAAAAGAAGAAAATTATTCACAAAATTATTTTTTGGTCTAAGTTGTAAGTTCTAATTGTAAAAGGGGTCTCTGGTGTGAAAATATAAGCAATTTAGTATTAAATGCCCGAACCTCTTTTTTGCTTTAATATAAACTCATATGACTAGATCAATTTTATTCAATTGTGAATCTATCCTCAACTAAAGCAGGGGATTATTAAAGATTCGGGGAAGGGGATATTGGTCTGACTTAGAATAGAGATACTTAAAGCTCCAAACCCCAAACCAAATCATGGATCGACTCCTAAAAGCTATATATTCTTCAATACTTTCTAAATTAAAGAGTGGAAATACTGGTATACATATTTGTATTGAACACAATCCAAATCAAAAAGAGAAAATCAAAATTCCTTTTTTTTACCCAGTTTTTACAATCTGAAGTCATTTTGGTCTGAAAAACCTTATATGTGTCTGGACAAGTTCACTTTTTTGTGATTTTTTTTTATAGGTTTTTGAGGAACGTTCCTCTCTATACATTTCAAATTATTTGTTACAATAAGGCATTTGAGGAACGTTCCTCTCTCTTATAAACTCGTATTTTTAAATACCACGAATCTCACCACATCAGGCAGAGAGAGGAACGTTCCTCTCTCTTATAAACTCGTATTTTTAAATACCATATGAATCTTACCACATCAGGCAGAGAGAGGAACGTTCCTCTCTCTTATAAACTTGTATTTTTAAATACCTCATGAATCTTAACACATCCGGCATTTGAGGAACGTTCCTCTCTTAAGTTCACATATCTGTATACACCTAATGAATGATCAAACATAAGGCATTCGAGGAACGTTCCTCTCTGAAATTTACCTATATCTTTAAACATCTTATAGACATTCACATGCGAGGAACGTTCCTCTCTCACATTTCTATCTGTTGATACCTTATTCATAAAGTTTATTACAGCAGGCATTTGAGGAACGTTCCTCTCACAAATGGTTGCATTGCTGTTGAGTACTATATCTTGTAAAGCTTAAGACTTGCATTTGAGGAACGTTCCTCTCTCAAGTTCACAAATCTGTAGACAACTCATGCATGATCAACATCAGGCATTTGAGGAACGTTCCTCTCTCAAATTTTCCTATATCTTTAAACATCTTACACTGCATGTTTACGTATGACACATTGGAGGAACGTTCCTCTCTATGCATGCATAAAGCATTGAAGGAACATTCCTCTTTAGTACATGAAATGCAGTATATATTTGTAGAAACTTTTTTTTGTTTTTTATCCACAAACACTAGAAAAAATATAGATATGAAAAGTCATTTTGACATTTTAAAAAAGTATATTTTAATAAAGCTATGTTAAATATATATGATTATAACAGTAACTTGATCCGAAGAGTCGTATCACGTCAAGTTGACAGGCGTGGATCATCAGATCAAACGAGACGCGAAGCGTCGAGTTTGATATGATGATCCGCGCCTGTCAACGAGATGATAAATTTATTATATACCCCTCTAAAATTAGCAAATCTAATGAAAGAAAACTTTTGGGATCAATTATGTATCTTTATCCATTAAACAAAGGATTTTTCAAGGAACTTTTTGATACGCAAGAAAATAACGTCATGTTTACTGTGTACTACGTCATCAGTTTCAGAGAGTAGTGATATGGATTCAGAAAACCACAGTGTGGTGATCTGGAAAATCGGATCGCACTCTGCATAATTAACGGTATCAAAAAATGAAAATTGATTGGTATTTAATAAAGCAGTATATCAATCATGCACAAAGAAATATTTGACTTAAGTATAAGTATGTGCAATGTACAGTATACATGTATCAACAGAATTCAAGGGACTTGGATGACATATGATGCATTTGAGATTAGTTCGAGGAAAATTAATTGCAGAACAAATGAAAGGGCTTCCATATTTAATATATTTAAACTCCAAAATCCCCAAAATAATCTTCCTCTCTGAATAATTGTTCTGTCATTGCACACATTTTCAAGAACATTTAAAATTCAACATGATGTTAAAACTTATTACAAGAATTCCAATGTTTTGTTGTACTTGATTTTATTGTATGTTTAAAATTATTCAATGTTGTAACAAAAACTCTTGCCTTAAGTACATACTAGTATATTAGGAAGTTTAAAGTGCCTTAGTTACAAAATACAATTCAGGAACTTCAAAATTTTCATTACTACTTCTAGAAAGCATTTCAAACAATATGCTACCCTTTTCACTGAATGGCATTCACATTACTTTCTACAATGTCTACCTGGGATAACACCCATGGTTTTTTTTAAATTTTAAATCACTAAACTAAACCATTTCACTGAGGATCACCATGGTTCTTTCTCAGTTACATCTTCCTTTATACCGGTAATAGGGAGAAAACTTGTATCCAATTCCTTGGTCTCCAAAGGTTCATAACTGCTTTTTTCATCAACAAATTCTTTAGTGTCATCATCTGTAAGTTGGAAAAATGTCACATTCAGTATCACATTTTAAAATTAAATAAAGTACATGTAATAAATTAAGGGTCCTCCAGATTTTCAAAATTGTGATTTAAAGATAAAGTAGCAGAGATAGAATATTATACAATTATGGACTCTTTTACTGGTGAATATGGTTTGTTATTCACCAGAAAAATATCAATATTGACCGAGGCGAAGCCGAGGTCAATATTTGATATTTTTCTGGTGAATAACAAACCATATTCACCAGTAAAAGAGTCCATAATTGTTTTATTATATAGTCCGGAATAATAAGACATTGAAGGCTGCATGACGATACCTTTTTCATTAACGAACCTCTGTCGTAAAATAATAACAATAAAAAAAACCGCAGATTACAACTTATAACTTCCGTGATTTCATTTCGCTGTGTGTAAGACATCGAAATGTTTGGAAAAATAATCATGCGATAGGCTTGCCTAACATTTTTCCTGCTCAGACACACAGCTGGCTCCGGCCATTGTAACCATATTGTTTTCAACGTTGGGGTATTGATTGTGACGTCACAATGCCGCTGCACACGCACTTACCCTCCGGTGAATAGGGCTTCAAAACCAGTGAATATGTAGTGTTATGAACCGTTTGCGTTTGTATAGATTATATAGGGGCTATTTATAGACTATATAATAATAGAAAATATTTGTATAGTGGTAATAAGATAATTTATGATGTCTCATCTAAAATGAGATTTTAAAAAACAGTGAAAAATGGAGAACTTGGATTAAAATTTTGAAATTTTATTTGCTATGAATTATGAAAATACATGTATAATGTTGAAAAACAAAAGGTAATGTTCTCAGAGAAGTGTTTATTTTGTGAGGTCTTAATTGAGACCCATACTCCTCACATAAATTATCTTTATTCATCCTTTCTTTGAAATAGATATTGTATCTTAGACATCACATTAGAATCTCTCTCACAAGTTTTAATTTGTTTTCTGTTATATATGATAATAATTATAAGGTCATAATTTGGAAAAGTTTTATTTATCCTTTTCCAAAGAAAAGTGCAGCTGTCAAATTTTATTTCATGAGTTTTATATATGTATTCTACTTTAATTTACAAGAACTTACTTTAATTCTGATTCTCATTTTTACTTTGCATTAGTAATCTTTCAGATAAACTTCAAAAACTGATATCTGTGTCTTGAAGTATTGACTCTATAGTGATTTGTCTTTTAACACTCCCCCCCCCCCCCTTCTCCAGATCATTCTTTATACAACTGATTTTGACATATTGCTCATGCCCTGTTCACAGATTACTTGATATCAATCACTGCCAATCATATATGCTAGGGAAACATTATGAGATTTGCCTTAAACCAGCCCTTGCAACTATATCCCCTATCTATCCCCTGAGACTGCAGGGGGACAGGCTTCATGGACAGTGAAGACCAGTGCTGATAATATGATGATATCTGATTACTTGCTGAAAGTTTATATCAGTCAGGGTCTAATAATAGATAAAGATCTGCAGTTAGAAGATCGAAGCAGTTAATTAAGAGAATTTAATATTCTGTAATTGAACTGATTAGACAATTTCAATTCCAACTCCTTAAAAATTAGGATAATGTCAATATATTTAAAAAGACAAAAGGAATGTAGGTAATGTAGCTTACAATTGAAATTCATTGAGGCAGAATTTAATTCTTTTTAACTAACTAAGAGTTGTTTTTTTTTAGCTCACCTGAGCCGAAGGCTCAAGTGAGCTTTTCTGATCACATTTTGTCTGTAGTCCGTCTGTCCGTCTGTCTGTCTGTCCGTCCGTCCGTCTGTAAACTTTTCACATTTTCGACTTCTTCTCAAGAACCACTGGGCCAATTTCAATCAAACTTGCCACAAAGTATCCTTGGGTGAAGGGGATTCAAGTTTGTTCAAATAAAGGGCCACGCCCTCTTTCAAGAGGAGATAATAAAGAATTAGTGAAAAATTAACAGCATCTTTTAAAAATCTTCTTCTCAAGAACCACAAAGCCAGGGAAGATGAAACTCATGTGGAAGCATCCTCAGGTAGTGTTGATTCAAATTTGTTCAAATCATGACCCCCGGGGGTAGGGTGGGGCCACAGTGGAGGATCAAAGTTTTACATAGAAATATATAGGAAAAACCTTTAAAAATCTTCTTCTCAAGAACAGCAAAGCCATGATGAGTCATATTTATACGGAAGCATCCTCAGGTAGTGTTGATTCAAGTTTGTTCAAATCATGACCCCATGGGGTAGGGTGGGGCCACAATGGAGGATCAAAGTTTTACATAGAAATATATAGAAAAAATCTTTAAAAATCTTCTTCTCAAGAACAGCAAAGCCCTAATTGGTCATATTTACATGGAAGCATCCTCAGGTAGTGTAGATTCAAGTTTGTTCAAATCATGACCCCCTGGGGTAGGGTGGGGCCACAATGGAGGATCAAAGTTTTACATAGAAATATATAGGAAAAATCTTTAAAAATCTTCTTCTCAAGAACAGCAAAGCCCTAATTGGTCTTATTTATATGGAAGCATCCTCAGGTAGTGTAGATTCAAGTTTGTCCAAATCATGACCCCTGGGGGTAGGGCAGGGCCACAATGGAGAATCAAAGTTTTACATAGAAATATATAGGAAAAATCTTTAAAAATCTTCTTCTCAATAACAGCAAAGCCCTAATTGGTCATATTTATATGAAAGCATCCTCAGGTAGTGTAGATTCAAGTTTGTTCAAATCCTGACCCCCTGGGGGTAGGGCGGGGCCACAATGGAGGATCAAAGTCTGTAATAGAAATATATAGGAAAAATCTTTAAAAATCTTCTTCTCAGGAACAGCAAAGCCCTGATTGATCATGTTTATGTGGAAGTATCCTCAGGTAGTGTAGATTCAAGTTTGTTCAAATCATGACCCCCTGGGGTAGGGTGGGGCCACAATGGAGGATAAAAGTCTGAAATAGAAATATATAGGAAGATATCTTCTGATGAAGAACTGCAAAGCCATGATTAGTCATTTTGATATGGAAGCATCCTCAGGTAGTGTAGATTCAAGTTTGTTAAAATGTTGACCCCAGGGGATAGGGATGGGCCATAATGGGGGATCAAAAATTTTACATAGGAACATATAGGAAAATATCTTCTCAAGAAATGAAAATCATGTTTTAGTCATTTTGATATGGAAGCATCCTCAGGTAGTGGAAATTCAATTTTGTTCAAATGATGACCCCCGAGGGTAGGGTGGCGCCCAATAGGGGGATCGAAAGTTTTACATATAGAAAAACATTTCTTCTGAAGAACAGAAAAGCTATGTTTAGTCATATTGATATGGAAGCATCCTCAGGTAGTGTAGATTCAAGTTTGTTCAAATGATGACCCCTGGCATAGGGAGGAGCCACAATGGGTGATCAAACTTTTACAAAGGAATATATGGGAATTTTTTTTTAAAATCCTTTCAAGTACAACAAAGCCATTTGTTATATTGACATGGAAGCATCATCAGGTAGTTTAAAATTCAAGCCCCCCCTCCCCCCGTAATCTTTTCAATACTGAACTGATTTGTGCTTTTGCCTTGCCAATGTGCTCAGGTGAGCGATGTGGCCCATGGGCCTCTTGTTTGAAAATTATTTTTCCCACTTAAATTCTTAATCAGAAACTATATTTCCACACTGCTGTTTTAATTGTCCTTTGACATGAAGCAATCATAGTATACTATATTGTATCACTAGTAAAACACTTTAAAAAATAACCTGCTAAGCACAGATAATATATATATATTAAGGCCCATAGGTGGCAGTTATTCTAAAACACGAAATCAAATTGCCAACTGGTGACAAAAATTAAAGCACTGCAGCTATTCTTAGCTATGCTTAGCACTTTAAAAAATTGAAGTATTCCTAGATAGCAAATCAAACAGCATTCTATGGTCAATGTATAGAAGTATATATTCCCGGTCCCTTAGGTTAATAGTGCTCTTATTGGTAAAACATTACACAATTCAGAACAATCTTTAAAGATAAGATAGATATAAAATTCACAGATAGCATAAGAATACTTATCATTTGGCCTCAAAAAAGTGTTTTACATTTTACATTATCTTAACCTTGTAAGTGTGGTAGATGTAAATGTTAATGACTACAATGATCTAATTAGGTAATAAGGTCTTGACCGCAAATCAAGTTAGCTGGATTTGGAGAGGGTATCAAGTTTGTACATTTATTGCTGTGTTTCAGAACAGGATAAATATCGGAATAAATTGACAATGTTCACTGCCAGTTATTAAAAGTCAGCAAGTTGAGCAGTTCCAATACTGAGTGCAGAATTTTATGTTCAATGAATAGTTTCTAAGTCACATCCTTTATGTAAACTGTTACATGGTAATACAAAATTAAACTTTGTAAGAAACTTTGGACATCATTTTTGTGTCGCCTGCAGAGCAGAGCGGCACCTAGGGATTACTTTACCCAGCGTCTGTTTGTCTGTCCATCCGTCCGTTCGTCTATCACACCTTATATCTCGAGAACTGTAAAAGGTATGGATTTCATATTTTGCACATGTATAGCTTTGCACGATGGCTTTTGTATTTTACAATGGTTACCGACCTCCTGACCCCTGAACTTGACCTTTGACCTACTATTTAAAATAGTTCACAGTGCCAATATTCAACTTATTTTTGACATTTAAGAGCTAAGTCTGGGCTATTTAGCATAAGCACTGTTTGTAATAAAATATTTTGAAAAAAATACCAGCGTAACAGCCCACTTGACCTTGACCTTTGACTTTCTTTGCAAAATATACTGCAGACGGTTTAAATTAACTTATGTCTATTGAATTTAGAGAGACAGGGATTTGATAATTAGCATTTATACATGTTGACAGTGTACTTTGACACTGTATGATATACACAAACCACAAAAACTGAAATTTTTAAAGTACTATGAAAATACATTGGGATCGATATTCCAAAATGGATGATGCAGACTGACAATTACGGTAATGACAGACTGAAGTCTCTTTTGAAGGACATGGTGTTGTTTGAGATAACTAATGATAAATAATTATTTCTAATAATTTAATTTTTCTAATATTCATTTTAGCTTTGAGGGGTTGGAGATTTATATTTCTATTTGATTGTTAGACTCCATTGCAATCCGGCTTACTATCCATGGATTTTTTTTTCTTTGCCGCCAAAAATGCATGAACTATAATCGCGGCTATAGTAGCAAATAAATAGCTGACCACTCTTGCATTTATTAACATCTTCAATGAAGCTAAAAGCAGGCGACACATGCCTTCCATGGAACGCTCTAGTTTAAAAAATACAAAAAAAAAAAAAAAAAAACAAAAAACAAAAAAAAACGAAAAACAAAAACATAAACATATGTATATCAGTCATTTGTATATGACTAAATAATGATTATTTAAAAAAAAAATAAGGGTCATTTAAGTAACTTTAGATGTAACATATATACTAACTATCATCACTAAAATCATCACAAAAAAATAGCAAGAGGAGAATGATATATGGTCTACATGTTTGTTTGTATGTTGTTTAACGTCTCTCTCAATAATTTTTCACTCATATAAGAATGCCTGTACTAAATACACATTCAAGCAACATGTGAAATTAATATTTGTAAAACGTGAAAACAACATCCCCTGATCCAGAGGGGGAAGAAAAAAAAATCCACATTTCCTCTGGAATACTTTCAAAAATATGTATTGATTTAGAAGATTCTATAAAACTAACATTTAAAGAATATTTTGTACTGAGTAATACAATCATTCTGTTTTATTAACTGGATATCGATCTAGCCCCCCCCCCCTCCCCTCTCCTCACCTATTTCCCCCTTTCGCAGAAACAAACAAAGATACACTGTATCTAGGATTGCAGAGTGGGTCATTTGGGATTGATAATCTAGTGATCAGCTACAGCAAGATTAACAGCCCATGTTATCTGTAAAATTACAGGTCAATTTATATAGCATTTGTCTTATCAGCTTTCATTATGGAGAAATGGTATTGGAAGATTTTCTTTAACTCTTTTAAATCATCAAGAAATCTCTTTATGGCTTGACAAGTGCTATAAGAATAAATTAAGATATTTAATCAATGGTCACAAGAACCTTTGTATGCATATCAAGCATGTGATGTACATGTAAGCATGATCCTCTTCAACTATTTATTTTTTACTCCGTTTTTACATAAAGAATAAATAAATACAGAATCGTGGTTAAGCATCGAATGATGTGAGTATCGATTAGTTAAACTGTTACTCAGAATTGAGTATTCAATTAGAAACAACATTATTATTATTTTTATTAGGTACTGGTAACACGTATTTAATTTTTTTTAATTTTTCAATTGTGATTTTTTAGCATTTATGATGTCTCTCAAACATATAATATACTTAGTTGAGAATTATGATGTTGTTAGTGTGAGTGATGAAAACAATTATTTTACACAATCTTGTGAAGTATCCCTTATGTATGCTACATGTACCTGCAGCAGACTTTTTTCAAAGAGTACATTATTGAAGATTTAATTGGATTTGTCTTTTTTCCAAAACATTTCAAGTAAACAGTAAGAAAAACTATCAAGAACAAGTTTCTATATGGCTGAGTAAGATTTTTGACAAGGTCACTGTTGCTGGTAATTAAAGAACAACACTTGATTCCAATCTAAGTACTAATTCATACACAGATAAGCTTAATTAAATACAAAATAGCAGAGTTATATGTAATGATATCTTGGGAAAGTGTTAACAATTGATCAGTGAACACTATGTGAAGCCGTGAAGCCGTTTAGTATCCGGGATGTATAAACAAACTACAGGGCTCTGTTTAGTTTAAACACATTACTTCTGTGACATTATTCCCCTGAGCCTGGGTGAATTGGCATGCTCTGCTCTCTAACTCCATTGAAATTAACAGTGCATGCTGAGCACCTAGTGAAGCACGGATGACATATGGATGGAACTGGGTGAATCAGAGCTTTAGCATTTTCTTTATCAAATCAATGTTTGATAAAAGAAAGCAAATACAGCTTTACTTTAAAAATACTGGGTCTTTCAAAATAATTCAAAATGCAAGAAAAAAAAAAAAGAAAAATCTTTTGGAAATAATGTACCTCTTCAATACATGTACATGTCAAGTCATTCCATTTTACAAAAATATTATACGGAGAATAAACTCTACTATGTTTATTATAAATATTATTAAAATGTTATATAGGAGTTCAGTGTTTTTAATGTGAGATGGGCAATTATTTTGAGGAGAAAAATATCAATAAGAATTATTATCAATTTTACTTTTGGAAAACAAATGTCAAAAGTGGTGTCCCAACACAAAAAACTCCTACTAATTTACATGGGTTAGGTATTTTGACTGCATAACATTATCATGAACAACATGAACAAGGAATGTTATTTCCCAAAAACTTTTATTGTTTAGGCATCAGTTTTCTTATTAAAAATATTTGTGTCTTTTTTACGTGTATGTGTTTTTAGGGCTGTATAAATATATCGAATAATCGATACGTATCAATATTTAAGAATATATTGTATCGAAAAAAGAACTTCCAATACGTATCGGACAGGCAGATTTCATTTTAATTCTGTGAAAAAGTTGGGAATTTCAATCGCCAAAGGTTATATTTTTCACTGTTTTGAATTAAAATTGATCAATAATTAAGGAGATATCACATCTTAGATAAATATATTACAAAATACATCGACAACATAGGCGTCAGAACCGGGGGGGGGGGGGGGGGGGGCTTAGCCCCCCACTTTTTTTGCAAAGATAGACATAATATAGGCATTGAAAATTGGGGCTTACCTTTTTTCGTTGGGTTAGCCCTCCCCCCCCCCCCCCCCCCCACTTTCAATTAGCCAGCCCACTTTCAATTTGCTTCTGACGCCTATGGACAACTTTATTTAACATGTTTTTTTCACATTCATTAAAAGTTTGAATTTTAAGTGTAATTTGTTATGACAGTGAGACAAGAACTTCGAAATGGGATATAAAACAATTAGTTTTTATAAAATTCATGCATTAAATGAATTATAAGACTTCTTTTATAGACTTGTTAAAGAATCCAACATATCGGATATCGCATAATAAAATATTGTATCGTATCAATTTTTTTTTTTTTTTTTTTGCTCAATACTAGTGTTTTTCTCAAATCATGGACATGGACCCCCCTCCACCCCAACAAAATAAATAAATAAAATAAAAACAAGCAGTCTCATTGCTGCTATGCACAACATTTGAAAACATGCACTGGATGTCATAGAATTTCTAATTTTCTCTGATAATTATGACTACATACTTGATTTGTTTAGGATCCTTCTCTCAGTAATGAACTGCTGCTGCAACAGGTGTCAAGACCGGATAGAATACACTGAAACCAAAGGCACATTAGTTTATTTATCAAAACAATAAATTTCTCATTCATAATTTACTGTTGTTTAGAAGTGTCTAATCTAGCATTTCAATAGGCTATAATAACTTTGACAAAGTTATTGATTAAATCTTTTATTTCCATTTTTTTATGCAAACAATACATGGTGTCCATAAAGATTTATCATACATTTAAATAAATATTTGCATATGTACCTTGATACATCCTTAATAGTGAGGGACTGCAACATCCTGTTTTTATCCAGCAAAGTAGTTTTTCTGTTTCATGACTATACTCAAAGTTGATATCGAGAACATGGGTTTGCTATGTTTGAGAGATCCACATGCCCAAAGTCTGATAACACACCCACTATCATTTCAGTGTGGAGTGTCTTGATTGACATTTCTTCAAATAGTGGCACCGTGTTTCCATTCAGTAGGTCAATTGCACATGAAAAGCTTGCTTTAATTGACTAACAGGAATAGTATTCATCAGAAGACAATGTACTGTAGTTTGATTGAATGGGGAATTAAGAAATGGAGAAATTGACAATGATATACCTGTGTATTATAATGTGATACGGACAAATAATTATTCTTGTTCAAGCACTTGATGTATGCGATGAAGATTTGTATGAACAAACCCGGCCGGGATACATATCAGTAGAGGCACATTTTCTCATTTAATGGAAAATCAAATAATATTACAAAGTTTGTAATATTATTTGATTTTCCATTAAATGAGTGGATGTTCAACCGAATAGAATTGATTGGTCATTTACATTTGAATCTCGGATGAAATAAACTAGAAAAGCTAAGGGTAAGGATTCTTAGTTTCAATTTTTATCATTTCATATAGATAATAAATACAATTTTAAATATTTAAGAAAATTGTCATTGTTACATTTCTTTTTATAATTTCAACGTGTGTGTTTTATACGGCAGCTTTATATCAAATCGGTGGTAAATTTATATGTGTTCAGGAGAATACAGTATAACTTTTTGATTGATTGATTGTTGTAGTTCTGTATGTCTCTTGGAGGAAAATGTCACTTGTATGAGAGGTCACCTGATGCTGGTGAAGGCTTCAAATTTAGACCTTTACTTATTCGCATGATACTCAGGGCAATTGAGCAGTGAAGGTTCTCTGGCGTGCAATCACCTCAGACATAGTGCGCCCGTTCGAGGTCTCATTTGAAAGACCTGCAACTTAAACTTCAAAGTACCAAATATTTTGTGAAGGAACAGTTTCTACCTATATTCCTTTTACCGGTATCATTTTTGCAACCAGGGCATGAACCCGAGATCACAGAGAGACTTATCGAGCTACATGACAGTACTTTACACACACTGTATTCTCTCCCAGTTCCCTTTACCATATGAAATTAAGGCTCATAAATTATGACCGCATTTTGTCTTACTTAAGTTGCAGGTTTGCATCTTTAAAATAATAAATGATATTTATATTTACAAGCAATATGTGCAAATCCTGGATTTTTTTTTCAAAGGGGGGGGGGGGGTCCACACCTTTACACAAGAATGTACATGTAGGCCTATAAACATTGCTCTTTTTCAGTGTTCCCTTTCCTACAAAAAATATCTATTAATTCATAAGTTAACGGGAATCTTTATTGATAGATGGAAACGAATCATATGATTGACACATCACTCAAATAATGATATACATTTAAAATATTTCTTTATACTTGATCCAGAAGAATTACCAAATGAATGGTGAACCATGAATGAAACATGGCATGCTGTACAGGAAATGCAAATTGATTATGAATCTTTGCACTCTGTCGCTTTAAAATTATTGAGGTTAATATGCATAAAAACCACCACATTTACAAAAATGGTTACAAATCATCAATTTTCTACCTTCTCAAATAGCATCACCTAAGGAAGCTCTAAACACTAAAGAGAACTGCTTTTTGGACTTTGAGAAAAATATATCATATAAAAATGCACATATTCAGTGTATCTAGTTCATTTTGAACATAGGGTACCTGCCTTATTTCTGCAGAAAAAATGTTTAAAGACAATGAAATTTTTGTGAATAGAAATCACTGTTGTTTACTTGCATTTGGAAAATTAATGGAATTAATGTATTCAATTACTTAATCTTGGTCTAACATAACATTAAGAATACTTTAATTCATAAGAAATTGTGTCATTTACTGTAGATTCCCATTTATACTATTTTTGTTCTAAGGGCAGATCACTCTAACTCAATAAAACTCCCCTACAAATAAAACTCTTTAGTGTGCAGTGTTTAGAGCTTCCTTAAAGAAACCCATATACTTGAAGACACATTGACCAACATCTTTTTCTCAGTTTCCTACAAACTATAATTTTTTTTATAAATTTTAAGCAGACAATATCTTTTCTTTGTCCAGAGAAGTTTCATCCTTGATGTTTGATCTTGTGATCTTAAAATCAACAGGAGTCATCTACTCCTTAGGGGATACCAGCGTACTTTCCTCAAATCCGCTGTTTTCATATATAAAGAGTTAAAATTTAAAATGGGAAGGGGAACGTTTCTCAGATATGTTATGTGTTCAGGCTTATGAAGCCAGTGTCTACAGATAGGAGAAGAATGTTCCTCTTAAAGCCAGTGTGACCAAATAGGAGAGGAACGTTCCTCTTACGAAGCCAGTGTCAACAGATAGGAGAGGAATGTTCCTCTTATGAAGCCAGTGTCAACAAATAGGAGAGGAACGTTCCTCTATGAAACTAGTGCCAACAAATAGGAGAAGAACGTTCCTCTTATGAAGCCAGTGCCAACAGTTAGGAGAGGAACGTTCCTCTTATGAAGCCAGTGTCAATAGGAGAGGGACGTTCCTCTTACGAAGCCAGTGCCAACAAATAGGAGAGGAACGTTTCTCTTATGAAGCCAGTGCCAACATTTAGGAGAGGAACGTTCCTCAGATTCATTGGGTTCAGATTCATGTATATATTGTCAATATTTTAAAATGGGAAGAGGAACGTTCCTCAAATGTTCAGTGTATTTTGATTGATGTTTGTTGTATCATTGATTAGAATTGGTGGAGGAATGTTCCTCAAATATATTCTGTATTAGGGTTCATGGATATAGTATGTATTATCAATTGAAATTGATAGAGGAACGTTCCTCGTATAGCATTGTATATACAAACACATATTTATTATAAGTAATCTGAAATAAAAGAGGAACGTTCCTCAAATACAGTTTTTGTGCATAGAACTAAGGAGACAACGGGGAAGATTTCTGATGAAGAGGAACGTTCCTCTCTTAAATTGCACTTAAAGTGGCGAATTTCTCAAAAAAGCTCCCTTGTAGAGGCTCACTTATTGACTTTTAGACCATTTTCGACTTCAGATTTGAAAAATCAGGTTTAAAAAAGGAATTTTGATTTTCTCTTTTTGATTTGGATTGTGTTATTGATAATAAAAATGGCATCTTTTCGGCATTCAATGCGTAGCCGACTTTGGTTTTTCATGAAACGAGAAATGTTAAAGAAACATCAATACTTTCAGGGGAACAAACGTACCAAATTTGATGTCAAGCAAAGGGTTCTGAAGATATTGAAATATGATATTGAAAAAAAAATGGGTTATTTACTAGTCAGGGGTGGCATTATTCGATACAAATTAATTTCATTTTTTTTTTCAAAGGGCTGGCTTTGCTTGCAATAGTTGATATATGAGATCTGGTTTGTTTTGTTTTCAGATTGGCTTTAATGAAAGTTACTTTTGTGTATATAGAAAACCTTCATGCGTATGGAAGAAAGATATAATAAATTCATAAGTATTTATTGATGGGCTCAACGAGAAAACTACTGAGTAATTCACTATTTTGCACAGATCTCCGTCGACAATACACCGCGTAAATAATGACCTAAAAATTAGTATGAAAAACGTCAGTCAGCATTTGACTTAATGATAGATTGTATTTGCTGACAAGGGCATTGTATCGACCACAGAGCTTACGAAATGATGACTTTAAAGAAGACTGTTGATATTCTTGTTTCATCAATTTGTTTGTCAATAACTAATCTCATTTTAGGAATTGTTCATACGTAGAGCATGATCTTGCGTATCGAATCAACTGAGAGAAATAAACCCATTTGCAGGTGATGAGGGTTTATTGCTGCCTAAGTAAGGGAAGTTGACGATTGAAAAGTTAAAGTCATCACGATTATCATAATGCTTTGTTGTTAGATTACCATTAGCGTCTTTTTCTAGTAAAATATCCAAATATGAAACAGATGTGTCAGACTCTATGGTATCTTTCATATCAAGCTCACTTGTATATATCGTGTCGGCATATGAATGGAAATACTATTGTTAATTGGTAATACGTCGTCGGTATATCTAAACGTCGAGTTGAAGGCCACAGCAAGAGCTTTCTTTTTCTCATGTAGAAGTTTTGAATAAATTCTGCTTCATATGAATGCAAAAATAAGTCTGCTAATAAGGGGGCGCAATTGGTACCCATGGGAATTCCAACAATCCATGGGAATTCCAACAGATTGTTGGAAGACCTGGTCCCCAAAAACGACATAGATATTGTCAATCAGAAACTCAGGCATCTTATCAATATCAACTTCAGAGTACTTGTGTGTACAATCAGAATGTTTTTTAAGAAAATAATTTTGTAAATGAACAATGACAAGTTAAGTTAATTTACGCGGCCATTTTTATTGAAAAAGCAGCTGTTAGTGATATCAAAAAGCCCGAACTTTAATTTATCGTGGGTAGATAGTTTTCATATTGCCCCTCAATCGCTTAATGCGGGATTTTAACATACAATTACATCTGACACATTTAATCCAGTTTGACAAAGTATCAAGGTCATCTTTTTCACGTCTGGCCCATCGCCTGGCGTAATCTTCCTAAAAATTTATAATAATTATGAAATTATGATTCCAGTTGAAAGATCGGGATTCCCTAAGTTTTGGCCCTTTTAAAGAGGAGATTTAAGATTCTCATTATTAACTAATATGTTAACGTCACCTGTAATGACGAGTTCAACAGAACTCTAGTTGTAGGGTGAAGAACAATTTCACGATCGAGGATTATATTTCAAATGCTCAATATCTAGGCTCTGTGAAGTTTTCTTGTAATTAAAAAGTTTGGAGGTAATAGTCGATGTATATTTGTAGGAAATATAGGGTGAAGTCTTCAATTTGAAATATGTTGGAATACAAGATCTAGACTGGATCCTTTTATGATTATGAGTATTGTATATATTAACCGCGCCTATTCCTTTGTTGGCATATTGAAGTTTAAGAAAAAACGGGTTGTTTTTAACTGTATTTACTTCCGTGTAACGGGTAGGTTAAAAAAGCCTATTACTTGCAGTATCAATAACCACAAATCCTAGCCCGTATTCTGGTGTGGAGGAATCCAAATATGGACTTTCCTTGATCTTTTCAAGTAGACTATTTACAAGTTTCAGAGAGACAGAGTAAAGTTTGGTGCGAATATGATGAAGACCTAACTGTTTACATAAGGTAGTAAAGAATCAAAGGAAACAAAATGTAAAATTTTCAAATCATATATTTTGTCCATTCAAAATAAAATCAGTTATTCACTGATTTTCCTTAAGGAACCTAACAACAACAACAACATAAAAATTCAGGAGCTAAATATAAACATGTACATGACATATAACACACTATAGACAGTTCGTCTAACTGTCTTTTCTCCTAATGACCACCTAGAGTGACTAAAATCAAATATTTTAATTTGCACTGGTGTTACTATTAGTCTAGTTTCCAAAGATTAAGGTTCTTTGACCCTCTATTATGAGAGATGAGAGACAACTCTCAATAGGATTGTTAATTATTATTCCCTTTATTCCCTGTAAGGTTAAAAGGCGATTTCTATCAAAATTTGCCCCTCAGGATATTGTGAAGTTTTCGCATTTCAATTATAATTTACATTTCTTTCGAGCATTATAACCATTAGAGCAAAATTTTATGCTGTAAACTGGAGGATGATGAACCTTAACTTCCAAAAAAAAAAAAATTTTCCGTGAATTATCATTGAAATCCTTGTACCTGTATATCAATTTCTTAAAGTACTCACTTCAAGTTTTGTCAGTTTCATTTCAGTGATACTGTTTGAGAGGATCAAAAAATCTACGTGTACGATCAATTTATGCATTGCTTTAGTTTTAACAGAATTTTTTTTCATAAATCAGAAGCCATGGGCTTTGAAAACCTCCAGGCCCCGAGACCATAAACTGAGAACATACTTAAGTCAAAATTATGATTTTGAATATCTTGAGTTTTATTCAACATGCATACTTAAAAATTTGCAGGTTTGTATAATATTTCAATGTAAACATATGATGAAAATTTTGTTCCATTATCAAAATTATTTCAAAAGTTATAATGATTTGAAATTTTGACTTAAGTCTGTTCTCAGTTTATGGTCTTGGGGCCTGGTATAATGCAAAGACTCTTGCTGTATAACCCCTGAACATACATCATACTTAGGCACGCTAGTTTATCGTTTATCTTTAGTGTGAACTTATGGCAGAACCTATCTCTATTTCTATTACATGTAGTGACCTTGACATTATCAGTTTATCCTTGAAAACTCATGCAGATGGTTGTGTTTTAGACTGTCTCCGTTTCTGGATTTCAGTTCAACGGTTGTATTTCGGTATCAGTAGCTTTTTACAGATTTCAATATATAAGATGTATTAATATCTATTATTTTCAGAACTTTAAGAAATGATGAATTCACCAATTCCTCTCCTTTGGGGAAGAAATCCTAAATCAGAGTAAATGTGTCGATTGATATAAATACAATATGGATAAGGCGCTCCTTGCTAATTATTGTCAGTCAAGCATTTAGTTTGTCAGCAAAAATGTCTTGAAGAAAATAAAATACTTAAAGACCATAGATTTTTCAAATAAAATATAAATTCAGTACGACTGTCGTGTTTTTGTCCTACTAACATTCCTCGGGCAAATGGGGATTGAAATTCACAATTTAGGATTCCTTTGACCTATAAATTCTTTGGACCAGTTTGGTTGTAATTAGTTTAGAGGTTTCAGTGAAGTATAAGTGAAGAAGCTTACAAGACAGCATACTAAAATTAGAGATCCTTGTAATAAAGAGCAGGGGTATACACGACAATGGACTCTAGATAGACACTCAAATTGTATAACTCTAATACTTTAGTAACTTGAATATATGAATAATAAATAATAATATGTGTTTATTAAAAAAAAGAAAAATTCGAATAATATTCCTGTATAGTTTGCAGTATTTAAAGAAATACACTGTAAAAATTGTGTTTAGGAAATAAACACTTCTATTACATGTTTAGATCTAAACGTGTATAGTATTGTGTTTAACAACTAAACACTTATGTCTTAACATGTTTTATATCTAAACGCGTTTAGAAATTAAACACATTTCACTGTAAAGTGCAGAGTTATCTTCCCGGAAATGACACACATATATTTGAACGTTAATTTGAGCGGCTACCTAAACAAAGAAAACACAACAAGCTAAGGTGATGTATCAATGAGAGTTATGACAACCCAATTCAAGGGATAACCATGACGAAATAGTGAAATACGTGAAAGGGCATCTTGTTACTGCAATACATTAAAGGTTTGTTTTCTTGTTCTTTGCATTAATTAACCACGATGAGCAACGTAAATAAAGTTGACTTGGGATATCTTGAATTCGTTCATAGACTTGCAGGAGAGGAAATAATATTAAATGTCATTAAAAACATCTATATTTATATCTGTAGTTTCACTAAAATTTGAAAAATTTTGTTTTTCTAAGTAATGTAAAATACCAGTGATAGTGTACTTTTTCTAAAATCTGGCTTTCTTTCCCACAGACACCGTACGTAGTCCAGACCGAACTCAAAATAGACGTATCAGAGTACCTGGTGTCATCTTCAAGTGGAATGTTGTTGTTCCATAATCAACACTTTGAAACTTCATTTGTTGAACTTCAAGACTACTGTGTTAATTCGACAGTGTTTACAATTATCCTCGTGCATTCGAAATGGATTACTTTCTGGCAGTTATTGATGGGATATAGATTATAATATGTGGTGCTTTGGGACTTGCTGAAAGTTCATAAAATTTGATATTTTGTGATTGACATGAGGAAAATTCTGCAGCCGATTCAAATTATAATGATTATAATAAATATATATATAAATATACATTTTGTATTTTTACTTTAACAATTCTTTAATAAAGCCTTTTAGAAATATTCAATGAAGGTTTGATATTAAATTGTCTGCTTAATATTATTTTTTTAATAATTTTGAAGATTAAAAGTTTGTTATCTATGTGTACGTTATAAATTATGTGTCATTCTGATTGAATTGTTGAGACTAATCAAATATATCCAGTTTTATCTCCTACATTATTTGTGTAAATTAAGTACATGTACATCGCACAGTGTCCATTGCATTGTATAATTAAATACATATCCCAGCGTTCAGTGGCTTTATGGAAAATAATATTGGTTACATATTTTGAAAATTTTGACAATTATGCGCATTTAAAAAACATATACTTTTTGTGCCTAAATTTACGAGAGTGTTTTGTTTTTCTGCAGGTACAAATTAAACTTATGATGTGTTTAGATATTAAACACATCTGCTGTTATGTGTTTAGAATTTAAACACTTGTGTTTATGTGTTTAGATATGTTTAATTTCTAAGCACACAAGTGTTTAAATTCTAAACACTTTCTAAGACATGTTTAGGAATTTTACATGTTTAGAAATTAAACATATAAAAAAGGAGGTGACAAGAAAGTGTTTAGAAAAGTGTTTGAATTGTAAACACATTTTTTACAGTGTAGGGAAAGGAGATTAGATTTAATGCAGTGGTTTACAACTTTTTTTGCAGGATTTTCATGAGTGGTTAGATCTCTACATAAATTTATATAATAATTCAGACCACTGGATGGGGTTTGTTTGTCATATATTGAAATTTCATTAAAATTCTATTGAATTTCATTAAAAATATATTCTCGATTTCAAACGGGCTTAATTTTTGTAGGATTATCATGAACAAATGAACAATTCTCTGCATAGATTATGAAATTTATGTCTTTCCGGTCCTAGGTTTGGGCAAAGGTGGTCTTAATTGGATTTGATAATTCATTGAAAATCTTTAATACTAGACATTTAGCAAGCAATTCAGCCTATTCTAAAATTCTCTGAAATAACTTGTGTACTGTACATATGTATATATCCATTACCTAGAAGAGAAGGTAATCAAGTGATTTAAAAAGAAAAAAGATGATTATGAGAGAAATTCGAGCAATGAATAAATAGAAGTGACATTTACACCAGGAAGAGATTTTCCAGACAAATGGATATTGCCCTTTATACACTAATTGTTTTCTATACATACATACATCCTTCCCATCATTAACTAATTAATATATTGATCTTTCTTCGGACTGGATCTGTATTTGTCATGTTAACGACCTGAAAGTCAATGATTTTTATTAAAAATAACCTTCATCCGTCTTTAATTCAATAAATACAAAGTCGTAAACCCATGGCTGGTCTCGATTCTCTCAACTTGACCGTGGGTTTCCGACAATGCAGTCTGGGCCCTCTAATTAACTAAAGATAAAGGAAGTGAATTTTTTTGTGAACATTGATTGGAATGCAAAATATTTTATAGATTTCTTTCAATTTTGAAATGAAAGGAATGTCAACTTTTAGTAACGAGAAACCCAAATAGTTTTCCTTGAAACGTTGTTCCTTTGATCATTCTTTTGGATTAGCGTGTTAACATTATAGCCTTATTATTATTATTTTTTACACATATAGAGGCAGCAATTTAGAGTCCATCTGTTCGAGAAAAAAGGATAGCAAATAATACCCTTGAAATCGATTTTGCACTCACTAAATGACTAAAATGTGAAGTTGTTAGTCGTATCAAGCAATCGAACATTTCTAATCGTTTTCCATCATAAATTGATGTACAAACATATTCAAATGATGAAATTACCATAAATTCAATTAAAATTATTTTATTTTGTGTTTATTTATTGGTTGAATTAGAAACTCATATCTTTATTGGGGTATACATAAAATGTCTACAATAATTAACTGTGAGATCACAGAAAGGACAGACACTTCATCAGATCATCGAGTACAGCCTCCATTAGCAATGAATGCTTCATTTACAACGCCATCTCATTGATGCATCAAATTCTTGCAATAGTTTCTAACTAGCAATTTTACCATTTTTTCTTAAAATTGTAACATGATTGAGTATTCACGGTATTTCGAAAAAAATATTCAAGATATTTTTGTTAACCGGTGCATGCGCAAGGTTATTAATCAGTTTTTGAGAATAAAGTATTTTAAAATAAATATGACCAATATTGTTACTGACATGACATCGAAAATTATACAGAGGGTCATTGGCCATATCAGTTTTAGAAAATTTATCGATCGAAGATATTCAAAAACAACAAACAATTATAACAAGCATTCTGAGAGTATTGCATTAGCAATACTAGTCCCCTACCGGCAAGTGTAATCTGGTTCCCGTTAAGAATTGAAAATGCCATAATTCCGTCAAAAATCTATGAAGCGGAACGAAATGGAAACTTAATCTTTAATTCATCAAGGTAAAGACACATACCAAAAATCAGGTCAATATCTGCAAGCGTTTAGAAAAAAATTGTGGAAAACCCTGAAAAATTGAAAAGGTCGTAATTCCGTCAAAAATCATTAAAGCGGAACGAATCCAAACTTGATCTGTAACTCATCACGATACACTCACATACCAAAAATCAGCTCAATATCTGCAAGCGTTTAGAAGAAAAGTGCGGAAAACCAAGTGGGACAGACTGACAGACAGACAGAGGGACAGACGGACAGTCGGACAGACAGATAGACAGACAGACGGACGGACAGACTCAGAGGAAACCTATAGTCCCCTCCGGTTTCACCGGTAGGGGACAAATAATAGTTTCTGTTATCGTAACTGACACAAAATTGTTGTATGCATCAATATCAACGCAAAACGTATTAAAACAAAAATAATTAAATAATAATGATCAATTTTAGGGAGCAAAAATGGCATACATTTGTATGTATTTTAATTACTGTAAGGACAAGAGGTTTATCACGCTTCACGTCAGAAACTGTTTCTCGGGCTAATGGCTGGTGTCAATATGTATTAAACGAACTAACTCCCCCCCCCCCCCCCCAAAAAAAAAGAAGAATATTTTTGATATTCCCAACAATCATATTGAATTTGAATTACCATACCTATATTGGATTCCTTAACTACACAAAAATCCTTACAAACAGAGTTAAATACATGTAGCTGTTCCAGTAAATATTCTATCAAGCCCCTTTCTTTACTATTCACCAAATTATTGCCAACACATTAACAATATTAACAAGGAGAAACTTCAGTAGTACTGTACAACATGTACAACACATTCGGGAAGTGATGTTAATCAGATGTGGATAATAAAAGACTCCAAAGAACTTTTAGAAAAGTTGAAATCACAAAATTTTAGCAAAATCAATAACATGAAAACGTACGACTTTTCAACACTTTAAACAACAATTATCCAAGATAGATTAAAGTCCAGCAAGGTTCTTGACATCATTGACAGCAAATTTTTTCAATAAAAATGAACTCGTAAATTTAGATAACTAGCTATTGGTCATTTACAAAATTATTTGGTTAAAAAAATTTAGTACTCCGAAGTTGATATTTATAAGATGTGTGAGTTTTTGAATAATAACATCTATATAGTGTTTGGAGTCTTCCATCAATATGTTTGAATATCCATGGGTAATAATTGCGTCCCGTTATTAGCAGATTATTATTCATAAGCAGAATTTATTCGAAAACTTCAAGATAAAAAAAGAAGTCTTTTGCTGCGGCCTTCAATTCGACGTTTAGATACAGTATATTGATGACGTTTTATCAATTTACAATATATATTAATTTTCATTCCTACATGTATTTTTTATATATTCCTCTGAACTCGAAATAATAGACACCACAGAACAAGAGTCTGACACATTTGTTTCACGTTTGGATATTTTACAAGAAAAAGACATTAATGGGGAACTAACAACAAATATTCATGATAAAATGATGACTTCAGCTTTTCTATTATCAACTTTCCTTATTTATGTAGCATTATACCATTATTACCTACATAGTGAGTTAATGTCTCCCAGTAGATTATGGGATACCCAAGAGCAGCTCTATGTACAGCAATTTCTAAAACGAGGCAAGTTGAATAAGTTGATGATACAGGGATATCAACATTCCCGTTTAAGCTCAACATTTCGCAAATGCTGTGGTCCATACAATAAAATTGTTAGCAAATACAATATATTGCTAATTAAAACAAACTTTGACTGACGTATTTCATACTATTGATAGGCCATTATTTTCACTCTGAATTGTCTACTTATTTTCCCCATTGTCCGATCATGACAAGGACACGCGGCGGGTGTGACCGGTCTACAGGGGATGCATACTCCTCCATGGCACCTAATCCCACCACTGATGTTTAAGAGGTTGTGTTTGCTCTGCTCCCAAGTTTGTTTAGTTCCAAGTGAGCTTGAGCTTGATTAGTGTTCTTTATCTTCATGTTTCATGTACGACAATAGTGCTTCAATGATGGAAGAGCCACTGCTCAAGACATTTATAAAGTTGGCTTGCTAAACAGCATTTAAGTATTGATAAACTACCGAGGTTTTCATAAGAAATAAAGGAGATTATATTCAGTGGATTTAAAGTATTTGAAAACGTGTAAATTTCTAAGCTTCTTACGAACCTTTTAAACGTATTTTTTTAAACATTACTTTTTGCATAAGTACATATTTTATTTCTAGATCTCCACGAAAGATAAGAACAGTCCATTAAGGGAAGGGATTAAAAAGTAGGAAAAAATGTATTGATTGAACAAATAAATGTGTTTCCAAAATTCAAATCGATGTGGTGATCCAGGCAATATTTACGTTTTGCATAGACACATTTTATATCGAGATCGACACAAAATGTAATTGTGCAAAAAAATATTGAAAAATGCAATAATCGTTGTTTATTGCCACAAAAATTACTGACTTATTAAAATATCGGAGAATTTTTATGGAACCATCAAAAAGTTTGTGCACTATATAGGATCTACTTCAAAATTCTAAGAAACATAAAACATCGAAAGCTTAAGATATGTTGAAAAATTGATGAAATTTGCCAAGTTATCAATATACTAAAAACCCATTTTATCACGGCAATCAATCACTCTAAATTAAATCCAAATGATATAAATACGTTTCCATTATCGGGATTTCCAAATATGCAACGGAGGAAAGTTTTGTTTTTTATTTTTGTTTTTTAAATAAGACCCTAAGAGATTAAAATATTACGTTGTCACAATATAGGCTCTTCTTTCTTCATTAGATCAATGGCTATGAGTGGAAAACTCCCATAATATGACATCGGAAGCAAAAATGAATTTAGCGGTACCTGCTATGAGTTAAATTAAATTCCTAACGAGTATTTTTACAAGGGTATTTTGTGACAATTTTATGCACGCTGACTATTAATTTATTTAAGAAATAATAGATGACAGCTTGGTGTTAGGGTCTTGACAGGCAAGTCGAGATAGGTTATTTTGCATTGACCTTAATGTCACCGCTATATGAAAGCTTGTGTTTGAATTGGTTTTTAGCTGATTACCCCCCCCCCCCCCCAAAAAAAAAGCTGATTTAATTAGGTTGAAGTACTTAACAACAGTATGCAATTCACGTCGAATTTGTTTAACCCAGATTTTGTTCACAAGAGTTGGATAACAGGATTCATAAGTTTCAACCGTTTATACGTTTATTTAATTTTATTACTTCTATTATCATGGTTTCATTTTAGCTTAATTAGGTACATGTACCAGGGCTGGTGGTGAACACAAAAAGTGCATTTGACTTCCATATGACAGTTTTTCAACTTTATTGCATCGAACATTGGATCTCTTCGGGAATTTAAAATCAGTCTTCTATCAAGGATGCTCGCTCATTAAGATGTTTTTTTTTTTTTTTTTTTTTTTGGTTAAAGACGGGTGTTATCCACATCAAATAGCCAAATATCCATGCTTTCACTCTGGCAAGAAAATCCTATTAAAGCAATAAATTTACTGAAAAAAAATATTCTTCTCCCTGGCTTCCGGTAGTTCGAGCCAATTCAAAGAAGGAGATCTTGGAGATCCATCTGAAGATCCAAAGATTAAAATAACTGTAGAATAATTTTATAGAAAAAAATTCCCAAAACTATAATTTCATTGCTGTATACAGTTTAATGCATAAATAAAAATGGCATTTATTTTTTTCTTTTATATAATTTTGTTGTTGAGGTATATATACATGTATATATAAAGTGTAAGCTGCATTCTTTTATTGAATTGCATTGGTTCTCAACTCCTCGCCAATAGTTTGAGCTCTACAAAACAAATATACAAAATATGTTGAATTAGAAATGGATTATTGAGTAAAAATGAAATTATTGAGTAACTGAAGTAAACATACAATGTAGCATATTTACAGAAAACAACACTAAAAGTTTCCGGAAACGTAAACTTTGAATTTGTCGTCAAAATCAATAGGAGTAAAGCAAATATCAGTGTACCAAGTACTTGGTCTACCGATCGACTGGCAGCTTTACAAAGGTTGGATAAATAAGAATGCTCAACTTCTGATCCATGCTTTCATTCAAGTCGTGTTTGGTATATTTTACCGACAAAGGTATATTATCAAGCATTAATCTAAGTCTAACTCAGAGCAGGTAGGGCTAAACCACTTGCATAACGTGGGTTTTTTCCATTCCTAGCCATTGTTCTAATGAAGAAAGAAGAACCCATATTGGGACAAAGTGTTTTAAGATCTCTTAGGGTTATAATGACATAAATAAAATGCATCACAATCACTTGATTACTTTGTTTAAGAGGATCGTATACCGGTTCGTTTTGTTTGACGAAACTCAGAGATTAAAAGTTCTACCGTCTTCTCGACCCCGAGATCAGCCAAAACAGGTAATAGTGAAGCAATAACAAAATACAAGGGGTCAAATCACATTTTTGTTTTGTAAAAAATGTCAAAATACAAAGTGCTCAACTTACCTCTGAAGCGAATATAAAATGTCCCTCCATCACACTGTGGAACATGAAGACCTGTCCTTCGGATAAGACTGTATAAACCGTGGTCCCATGTGGTAGTAGGTGCTTGCACGAAAAAGATCCCTAGCTGCTCAATGGTCTTGAGTGCCGAGTATAGGTCTAAATTTGCCTCCCCCCACCGGCAACTGGTGGCGTCTCAATAAGAGTGAAAAAAATTCTCGAAACATACAAAAAGTCCCTCTAGTTCATATAAAAAAATCCTGAGAATAAAACCGTTTTAATATTATTTGGATATGAATTAAAATGATTAGTGGCCCTGTTATGTTATCACCCTTGCCTTTGAGTTTCAAATTACATCCAACAACGCCATCGCTTTCCAATGACTACTCTTTCTGCATCAATATATTTTTCTCGACGAGATAACCCTTGTGTAAACCATCTTGTTACATGACTTAAAAATTGAATGATTTCTAAACACAATATTGCAAATGGATATAAATAGCAAAAAATAAAGGTCATCACTTGATAGTGGCAGCTTAATTTGCTTTTCAGAATTAAATGCGAGCAACGTGACTTTTCGTCGTGACTAAATTCGAACACCCGAACTGCCAATCGAAATTAAATGTGTCGCGACGCATCTGCATCTCTTCTACCATTTAAGTACAGGTAATCTGGACTTATTTTGTCTTTCTCTGGCCTGCTGAATCATTTTCAAAGTGTTTGCAGACCTTACAAAGTCGGTCTATCCTTTTTTGTCGTCATTTTAATCTACTATTGTTTTGGCACTCTCTGTTGAATTTACGACAAGATCTTATGGGACTGACAAATTGAGGTAAAAATTATAAATTTTACGAAACAATATTGCAACATAACATGAGTAAATGAACTTGAAAATTGGACGACATATGCTCATATATAAATATTTGTCCCCTGTAAACTTAGATAATGTGTTTTGAGATTGCAAAGATTGGTACCATTGTTCACGAACACATTGATAATTTGTTCAAATAAAGTCGTTTGTCTTAAAGTTTATTCTGTAGATAGAAAAGATGATGCTGAATAAATGTTTCACTTAAACCATTTGTCACAAGTGACATTGTGTCAATGTTTAATATTAGCTTATTGCATGTAGATGTAAGAGTTTCTTTAGTTTGGCATTAGGAGTTATCGTTTATTTCATTTACGCTCTATTGGTCACTGAGCTGTACACTAGTCTATGTTACTATATTTATCTACGGATACTCATCGAAGCCGTTTGATTAGTTTGGTCAGTTATTTATACTGGGTGCTGGCTGGTATTCGTCAGATGAGGTTTGGACGCCGCGATGTAGAAGTTTACACCCATGCTGAGTGATCTGGGGTGTGTGCTTGTAATGTAACCCATGCTCAGTCAACTTGGGTGTGTCTTGTTTCCCCTGCTGAGTGATCTTGGGATTCAGTTACCTGTGTGTAGTACATAGCGGCGTTGAGAGCAAGACCTTGGGTGACGGTAGTATGTTTATTTTGTGTTAAATGCCATAGCTCAGTAAGTTTTTACACTTTACAATATTTTTTGTTGTTAGTTTTAAAGAACAATATTCTTTGTAAAACTGTTAACAATATAGGGAGAATGTATATATTTACTCTCTAATTCATCTACAAGTTAAAACGGTGAATATATGTATTCTGATGTAATTGGTTAGTAAAATCTAGTGCTTTAAATAAAGAGATGTGTTTTGAATAATTTATTAGAAAACCCTTTGAAAATTGTAGGTGACCAAATTGTATAAGCTTTGTTTTGGAAGGTTGGATTATCTTACATGGAGAGGCTACATCTTAGGACATGGTGGACCAGCGGGAAGAGTATGATGAGCCGTAGACGACATTGTGAGGTAGAGTGAAACCATTCAGTGATGACCTTAGTTCAACGTTTGGTCGTTTTCATGTTTATTGTACATATGTAGATAAATTTATTGTTATTTTTTATGAATCTTGTTATTTCTTGGTAAACAGGAGTCATCCAAAATATTATTTTTTTGTTTGTAAATACGAATTTAAGAACTAAGAAAACCTATTACAACTTGAGGTCGGTTGTGACACAATTGTTTTTCACTCTCATTAATTGAAGATTGGTGACTAATTCGGATGCAAAGTTACATGTAGAAATATAAGTAATGTTCATTGCAAGAAAATGTGTTAGCCAATTTTACTTTCGATGCTATTTAATTCCCAGTAGCATGTACATATACTTATATGAAATAATATGAAACTAGAGACTTGACAGCAAAAGGGTAGGGTGCGGGATGTTGCTCATTTCTGCTTGATATCCCCGGTGGCTTAATGGCCAAGGCATTTTTTGAGGATAGATTGAAGGAAAACTTTGAAGTACAATTGAAGGAGGTTACACCTCAAAACTTCTTGGGGCTAGTAGATTACGCGGCTTTTAAGAAAAAGATAAAAGGACCGTAGGACTTAAAGCTGCCTATTGCAAAACAACTGTTTACTCGTCACTTGAAAGAATGGCTGGTTACAATTTCATTTACAAACATTGTAATTGCACTTTTTCTAAATCAATTTAGATTTTCACCCAGGTTAATAACTGAAAAATATTGCTTCTTTGAAACCAACCAAAAAGATTGCTTTCCAGGCTTTCTGGAAAGCCAATCTTGTTCGAATTACCTTTGGATACCAATGGTCAAATAAGAAATGCGTGCAGCAAACTAGTCAATTCTATGTAAAGATCGAAAGAACTGTTCAAATGTTAAGTCTCGTCTTATTGACATTAGAGCTCCCCCAAAAAGGGCAGGGGATTCGAAATACACTATTTCCAAGTATCTTAGCTTGGTCTGTCTCCATTCGGCAAACCTCAAATGATTCTGTTGCCTTCATCAAATATCGGCTGTATCATGTATGTTGATTTACAATTTTTTTTTACCATTAAAAGAAAAACATAACGCTTCGAAAAGCATATCAAACAAGCATATGAAATAATAAAATCTTTTTGAGCTTTAAGGTGTCATTTAAAGATACACCTACCAAGGAACTTGCATTGGGAATCTTGTTTATGTAAGAATGTAGGTCAACACGCTGTTAACACGTTACACAGAGTATTTATTCTAAAGATTTCTCATTAAATCATACAACCGATGTTAAATTAGGTACAAATAGGGTGATGTGTGTTGAGATTAGGTACAAATGGGCTGAGGTGTGCCGAGTAGGCCTAACTCCTTTGCAGCAATCATCGTTAACTAGAGTCAAGAGATATCTAAGAGAAGACCAGTTAGTCTTGGTTGTAATTTAATAATTTTTAGCAGCATTTAATGTTATCTGAGTTATGTCATTGCCAAATTATGGTACTTTCATCGTTTTATTTATGTATCTGGTAAAACATATTACAGCATACTTTTCAATGCTTCTGATCCAACAAATGATGGAAAGAAAAGTGTGAAATAGCCCTTGCGTATATTCTCATACAAAAATTATTTCCCTAACAAGTGTTTTTTCCATGGCCAAAATTATTGTTATTCTGATTTTTACAAAATTTGAAATGTAATTTGGAGACCTTGATAGCTATAACTGAATTTAGAATCAAAATATATCGTGAACGAGAAATCTTTTATTATATAAACATACAATAAGATATGAAAAGACGTAAAAACAAAGTTTTATGCGACATTTAAAGCATGGTCATCTAGTATGCGCCATCTGCTTGTTCAAAATGGATTCACAACAATGAAATGTTACGAATGTGGAATTCAGGGTCTTTCGAAAATAAAATCTTTCTTTGCCAACAATCTGATAAAATCCGTGTAGTGATGTACGCATTTATACTGGTTCCTTTCCATCTGAATTAATTTGTCTCTCCATTTAGTATTTCCAAAATCAATATTTTATTCCAGAATTAACAAAAAACGGGGAAAAATAGATATCAATCACAGAATCGAAGAATGATACTTGAACTGGTCATCAAATCAAGTCCAGCTTCTTAGTGTGCTCGTTCTTTCTATATATCCCATTCTGTCACTACAGCCCAACTGCAGTCTCAAAGACTCGTACATAAAGCTTAGAGATCGCTGAAAATGTTTTCCATATAGGGCATACAAAAAGAAATTCATGCTAAAACTTGTATAATAAAGCAATTGCGAAATTTCTTGTATAAGGTACTGCGCCATGCTAATATTGTAAGTGTTGGAGGGGTTAAGGAAAGCAGAAATGAGGGTGGAAAGCTTGAAAACATGGCTTGGCAAGTTCAGAACCAAAAATGTTGTAGATACCAGAAGTAATGTTCGTGTAACTCGCATCTGTTGTTTTGATCGAAGCGCTCTATGTTTGACGTGTTTGGCATCTCTTGGTAACAAACAGGCCTTCCTTTTTTCTTGAAATTTGGCAGCTGTACAGGCAACCCGCATATTCATGTAAAATATCAAAGTAAACGGAATCATCATTGTGACAACGGTGTCTAACCACGTGATTATGTTGAGAAATTTGATGAATTTTATTTTGTACGTGCATCTTATGAATTTCTTGGAAGTATACACATCCGTAGTCCAAGAGGCAAAATTGTACAGGACTATAGAAAATATTAAGAAAATGAGCACGGCTATCCTTTCTCGCACATGCGTACAAAAGAGCTTTGATCTTAAAGGATGACAAATGGCAATGTATCGCTCAGACGTAAATCCGACTACAAACCAAACAGACAGGAAACTGGAAACATAGGTCAAATAGGAGATAACCTGACAGATTCTTACTGACGTCAGGATATTGTCAACAGAGCCATCAAGCCAAGTGAGGAGCAGACAAATCAAGAAAACGTTATCAGTTAACGCCAGAGCCACCAAAAACGTAGAGGAAGAGGATCGTCGAAGGTAGTTGGAGGCAAAAACTGACATGGACACGAAATTTCCGAAAACTCCAACGAAAACAATTATCGGGATACACACATTTCTTATACTTTTAGCAAGATTATAAATTTCCATTCCATTAACACCCTCTTCTTCCTCTGTTTTTGAGAGAGATGCATTATCCATGTAGTTGTTGTCCGAGTAAGCATATCTTGTTTGAAACTGAGCTGATATATTAATTGGATATATGCCAGTCGTATCCATCTGTAAGAAGAACAATAATATAGAGTTATGATACATGTGAACCTTGCAATGAATAGTCTTATACTTATTCGATATACTTAATATAATATTTACAGAATGAGTAAATTAAGGTAAGACAACCTTGTTATTTTATAAAAGGCTTGACTTGTTACATCTTCATGGGGAATTGACGAGTCTTAATACATAAATTGCAAAGTAAAAATGGCATAAAATACAATGACAATAATAATTTTAGATATTCTCAAGCCAAGTATGCAAAATAGCTTTATTTGGAAAGAATAAATAGGTACATCATAAGAAGCATAACATGTAAGAGTTATAATTTCAAAACATATAAAAATGTTTAACAGATATGCACTGTGAGGTATCTTTTTGAAAAGTAATAAAACAATATTAGTTATTTGATTGCCTTAAGGAATTATTAAATTGAACAAACCTTTTTAACTGAAAAAGCATCAACACCACATATATCAATTCGTTGAAATGAGTTATTTGTTTACGGATGACGTAGATGAGACCCACGTCAGTCTCTTATTCAGTTCAAAAAAAGGGCAATGAAGCAGTTACATTTTCATTATGATAGCCACACCTTGCTGACACAACTGAAAAATTGAGAAAAGAGACAGGACTAAGAATTAATACGGATATATTTCATTCATTTTAACGTGGACGTAAAATGAGCGGAAAATGATTCACAGATTCGAATCTAGGGAGCGGGACTAATCTATTTATTTTTTTTACTATATTATTTAATATAATGATAACCAGATTAGAAAATAATTTCACTTCGTTAATTTTGGCTTAACCAACGCTTTAAGAAACAAAAAACAAACAAGAAAAACTAATTAAAGCAATGCAAAGAAGCATACCAAAGAGTCCTTACCGATTAGAACAATCTTTACGAAGAACCTAATTTCACTGTAATCCTAATAAATCTGAACAGAAAAAAAATCCAGTTGCAATAATCTAAGCACAATCCCTTCAGACATAAAACGTGCATTTAAGATTTTGTTGCCATGCACATTGTATATTGTAGGTAAAATATAATCATTGCATAAGTCACGAAATATTTAGTAAATGATTGTTAAAGTCAATCATTTTTTACATTTTTGATAATCGACACATGCAAGGCTAAATGTTAATTCTTTTTCTGCAACAATTGATCTGCGTCTTGCTCAAATACGTGTACTTGATTTTTCTCCTCAAACGGAACTTCTTTGGAAGAAAAATATACAAAGAGAAGGGTTTTAATAGGTTTCTTAATAACATCTCGAACGGAAATTTGAAAGGAAATCAATTTTAATAAACAGAATATTAAAAGAGATGTTCATGAGAATGTACTGAATGTCAGTCAGTTGTAAAGGTGAATTTATAGTTTCATTGTCAATGCTAAACGCTTAAGTATTATTGCTTGAGTAATATTCTGGCGCCTCCGGTGTAATCCCTTGTTCACTAATTCAACACCTCAAAAAAGATTTTATATAGACAAAATGCGCGAATTACAATGCCATATAGTCTCTGACCTGTTTAAATTTTGCTCAACTACACAAGTTTCCGGTCTATACGTCTTATTAGTATTGAAGGATTTGACTGTTGCCTAGAACAAGAACGACAATTTGAGAGGAACACTTAAATGGGATATCTGCCCTTAATCCATATTTTACATTATAGAATTTATAACTCTACAAGAGATCGATTATATTCACTAATCTTTGTTAAAATTATTTTTTTTTTGTTAGTCTTAAAAATAACCTTTCAGGATAGGAAAGAAATATTGATAATAACAGAAATTGAAATTCATAAACAAAGTAGTTTGCAAATAAAGAAGATGAATGACAGTAGAAAGTGCACTGCAGGCATGATTTCTGAATGTGTCAATAATCATCCTACGTTACTTGTAATAATTCGTTGTTATAACAACAGCACGATCTGGTGCAGGAAATTTCATCAGCCTGTTCGACATTTTTGACTTTCTTTGTGAAAAAAGAGAACCATTCGATGTGAAAACAAAATTAGGGGTAAAAAATAAGTTTGCATTTCACAAGGATGTCATGTAGAAACAACCTGAATAAAAAATAACAATTTCCTATAAGCATCTCCTTCTTTTGGTTAAAATAGACGTGCATAGACTTTTTTTTTCGTTCTCTGTGATTTTAAAAAGCAATGAAATACAAAATTGTTAGACTATTTGTACACTTAAAATGCGATGTTGAGAATTTCAATATCTTTAAATAAAAAATGTACAAATTTAAAGTATTTTCAGTGCTTTTGCAGCCGTGCTTCTAAAGTAAACTTTTTATTCGACGGACTCTTCACTGGATTTATATATATATATATATATATATATATATATATATATATATATATATATATATATATATATATATATATATATATATATATATATATATAAGTATCCTTTTCTCCGAGTTGTATATAACGCTTGAAGCAATGCATAAAATATCAAATTTTAAGCTTATAAAGAAGTATAAAGCACTTAGTATACGATTTAGCCTTCAACACGGCGTAATTACAAACATTAGACAAAATTCAATATTTAATTATATTTTAGTAATTTAACTATAAAGAATTTGCAGATTACCCAAGTACCTGTGATAAAGAGATACTTATTTCAAACCTAGTTAAGGTCCTCGCCACAGTTAGAATTCCTCCCATGTACCCGCAATGTAGCAGAAAATTGCAGACTCACTCCGAAACGATTTTGGAGAAAATAAAGTTGCATTGAAAATACCCATCAAATTAATCCTATCAAACCTTTCTGAGCTTGTGGATACCTTTCACCCAAAAACAGAATCCATGTATTTGAACAATTCTACACTTTTTCTCAACGTATTTTACTCGCTTTAAATTTAAACGCCATGTTGACATTCGAAACTCTCTGGATTGTTCATAGTATAGGCACTGAGTTGGAGTTATCGCCATTGTTCGTTTTGCTACATTGCCAATACACGGAACGCATTCTATCGTTAAACCTGGTCTCTAGGATGTTATAACTTCCCATCTAATCTCAGCGAAATCAATGGAATTTTCAGATTTTGAATTGAATAAACAGAAAATTGTTGAGGATGAATCGAAAAGATACAGATCGGTATTTTTTAACCAATTCAAACCAGAAGTTCTGAAAGGTTAGCTGTTATGAAAGCTATATATATAATGCGAAGCTCTTAGTGTCTCTATTTCCCCTGACAACATTTAATTCAGTAAATGCTATATTTCTTATTTATTTAACGCTTAATGTTGATTCGAATATAAACTCAAAGGAATAGATATAACGTTAAAGTTCAAGTAAAGTTCAGGAGAATGGAATCGGTAAGATATTTGAATGCCAATATGAAAATTGAATTTATGTGATTAATGAGAATGACCAAAGATAATTAAGAAAACATTTCACTTGATACAAAGGTACTCCTTTGTAATAGCCATATGCCATGTCACTTGTTTCTTGATATGATGTGTAAATAGACATTGGAAATAGCTTCTCGAAAATGTGATGAAATCTATGTTTGAAACTCTTAAAACAACAGCTAATTATATGTAATGTTCTATGAGTATTGAAGTATAAGTATGGAAGGAAAACTATCTTATTTCAAAACGTTCTGTGCAAATTCAGAAACGAAAACAACGGTTCTAAGAACCCTCAGCATCAGGAGTGCCTCCTTATCATGTTAAACAGGTAATTAAGAAGTGGTGTCATCTAGCAGTGATTTTAATCTTGCACCTGAAAAATAAATATACTTACACATTCTCACTTAACCACGTTCTTTATTCACACACTATTAACCAGAGAGATAAGTGTCCATCGTTGAGGAATTAATATAATGTGCTTACATTGCATTATATATGTTGAACTAGTGATCATGTATCGAATGACTACTGCGGATTCATAATTTTGTGATGAACGCAAATTTTCATTGATATCGGGATTTATCAAGACCCGTGAAATTAGGTGAGAAACAATCTAAAAACACTACTTATAAACCCATAAGAAGAGGTAAATGTTCATGTATCATCGAAATTGACAAGGAGCCCACAGCGGGTGTGACCGGTCGCCAGGGAATGCTTACTCCTCCATGGCATCTGACCCCACCTTTGATGTTTTAGAGGTCCGTGTGTGCTATGCTGTTGAATTGTATTATTTCAATGAACTTTCAAGCTTGATTACTGTTCGTTATTTCTATATTAAATTAAAAAAAAAAGATCCATTCCTTTTTCCAACATGCCACGCAAGTTTTTTACAAAAAGAATAATAAAAGGTGTATATTAATTTTGAAGAAATAGAAATAAAAATAAGATTTTCTGTTTTTGTGTAATGTTTTATTTTTTTAAACGTGTTCATGAAAAGTAGACTTTAGAGGATTAGCATTTCTGTCTCTATGTCTGTCAAGAAGCCAGCCAATTTTACTTTGAGAACTAATGAACTGTGTGAATCCTTCTTAATATCCGTTTACAATCTGTAAAACTATATAAATGTTTGGGGAAATGAATCTAGAAAACGTGATGAGGAAAATTTATTTTGTTTCTTTTACGTGACAAAATTCAGAACTTACACTATCTTTCCATTCACTTCATTTAGATTGTCACAATTTTATGTTTGTAGGCACCAATATTGTTTTTCATGTGGAAAAAACATGTCATACATTCCTTGGATATGATTCAAGGGTCCACTATTAAACTTCAAATGTATTTGAAAAAAAAAGTTTCGATTTTTTGGGGTTATTTAAAAAAACTTTAATATCTTTAAATAGCTATAGGTTTTTTGTTGTTGTTATTTTTAACTTCAAATTGAAAACAAGAGGAAGAACATATAAAGTTTTATAGGTTATAGGTTTTATAGGTTGTGTTCGTTTATGATTCGAGTATAAATGAAACAAATACATAACCAAAAGAAAACAAAACTTTAGATTTTCATGGAATAAAATTGAAAGGAAAATAGAAAAAAGAGAAAATAATGTTCTCCTTTCCCAACAAATTGATTTTTTTTAACAAAGCATGGACCTGTATTTCCTTTCATATATCTGTAATTTTCTTTTGCATCACTTGTCAATGAACAAGGGGGATGGGAAACAAACAATTATATCATCACGTTTTATCCGTGTTTATTTGATCAACATATTAATTTGCTCAAGGCTCGGATATAACTTTTTAACAATGATTAATTTTCCTGGTGATATGTTGTGGTTTATAGAATTCTCTTTAAGGGTTATCATGACATTCCCAGTACCTATAACCATCAATGATGACAGAATTAGAATTGTAGCGAGATGCGAGCCTTGAAATCACAAGGATTTTTTTTTTATGCCCAGTGGTCATGGCAAGCTTAGGAATTAGTTTGATGCGTTTTGGGTTGAATAATGACGGTACGAGAATTTTACCTGTAAAATTCTTTACAGAGTACACAATTTTGAAATCATTTCCATATGTTAGAAATTTTATTGATTTTAAGATATGAGATACAGATTTTTTGTATATCGTTTTTAAGTCTTCAAAAAACAACATTGTGAAACATTACAGAGTGGTTATAATCACTGGCTGCTTATCGAATACAAAAAAAGTATGGAGATTTTCCCTGAATGATTTATACCCCAGTGACACGTAATTGTTGCCACATAATATACATGCATATTTCAACCTTTACAATCATCTTGCATCTACATTATGTAATGGGGCTTTCTAATCATTATCTACAAAGACTTTAAGGGATGTGAAAATTAAAATTTTCAGAGGCTTTTGTCAACATTTGTTGGAGTGTTTAAACGTGACGTACATGAACTTGTTTCCATTCATGCTACACGTTAAGACAACAAAATCATTTTTTTTAATTCTGTGCCAATGTATCCTACATATTATCTTATATATTTAAATATTGAAAGAAAAAGACTAAAGGGTTAATACTTAGGTCGAGAAAGAGACTGAGATCAGGTACAATGTGTCTTATTTATGTTTGTATGAGATGGCATCTAACTTGAATCATGTAATGAATCAGTAGCAAATCACAAAATTATAATGCAAGAATTTTCATATTGAAGAGAGACGTCGTGTTTAACTTTAGTGTTACTGAGTTTGAATTCAACTTGAGTCGTGTGATTAATCACAAATTCATAAATGTACAATAGTTCATGCTAAATAATGACTTATTTTTGTGTTTATGAGATGGCATCCAGTTAGCTGCAGAACTGTAGCTCTGCGAAAAAAAGAAATATTGACAGACCGGAGAGCTACAGTGCCACCATTGAAAAAAAATGTATATATATTTAGCAAAATACGTTGCGCTCAGTTCTGCATTTAATTCTCCATATTCTGACCTCAACTGCACAAAATCTTGATTTCAAAAACTTTTTATACCTCTATCAACTACATGTACCCTTGTACTTGACATCTGCATGAAGTGAGTTGGATCAAATTGTATTGTTACCCAAAATGGCAGTACAAATAGGCGAAATTTTGGATGCTCTAAATTTCAGCCCAGGAGGTTTTTAACAACGGTTATAAGAAATGTTTTGATGTGGAATTAAAAAAAAAAATATGTCAAGAACACACGGCAAGTATATATTGAGACTGCAGAAATAAATCGGAAAAAGAGCGTACTTTTTTGCACCAATAGATATGTCTGCTAATTCTCGATCCCCTCTTAAATTTTACACGCGTTTAATTCATCTTGAATGACAGTTCGGCCATTGAAACCCTTTTTAATACACTGAAGAGTTCAACAGTAAATGATTAGTAACTTCAGTACCAGTGTAAAATGGTTAATTGCTCCTGATTACAACTCTTTATAAGAGAGCTAGACGAAGTTATCCAATAAAATCAAGCTTTCAACATCACCAGATTTTAAAATACTCATACGAATTAATGACTTTTAAATCTTTCTGTTTGTTTAACTCATGCAAAATAAAACATAAATGATTGATAAGGCAATCTCATTCTCATATCTCATTTAGAATTGGTAATTGTTAGTTGTTGAACATTCCTTCGAAATCCCATCTTTTTCTCATATTGAGACCTCACCACTTGGCTGTGGAGGGCTGGAAATTTACACCTGTAATCGGCATTACGGCTGAGCAGTGAGGGATTTTTTTTTGTGCCAGCATCTACTGTGACAAGGGACCTTGGTTAAATAATTTATACGGTTTCATCCGAAGGACTTGTCTCCATGTCCCGCAATGGGATTCCAACCCACGAAGAAAGGATCAACTACTTACGCCGCGAATCTAAAGCAAACGCACTTAAAACACGCAACGCGGGCGAAGACTTGGAAATAGTAATAAAATTTCCGTTGTTTGTTGTTTGCAAAAGTATTTCCCTCCCCTCCTCCTTCCCATAAATCAACAAAAGCTTTATGAATATAATAACAATTAATAACACTTGTAAGAAGGAATTTTTGTTTCAAAGGGGTAGGATGTCTTAAAAATATTTTTACGTTTTCTATTGATTTTGATAGTTAAAAAAAAAAACACGTTTTACCAGATTTATAGATTTTTTTTTTGTTTTACCATATGAGTATTTTTTTTTAAATTCACATAAATACTATTTAATAGCCATTCTCTGTAACCACTTAAACTTTTGTGGCACGCATATAGTCACAGATTTTTTTCACCTCATAAACACCTCATAATTTACCACCTCATAAACTACTCCAAAAATATTGTTAGATCATATGAATGTTGAGTAGTTACCATGGAAACGGTGCCTAAAGTTGATTTTTTTCTGAAAAAATGCAATTTTTGGGAATGCTATTAAATGAAATGCGGCTACTTCAATTCATGTTACTCACAGAAATAAAAAGTACGACATCTGATTTTAAAAGTCATTTAAAAACATTCTTTGTATTCAGTCTATAAATATGAGAAATCTATGATTAAAATAGCAGACATTCATTTAAAAATTGAATTATCTCCCTTTGATAATTGTGAGCTCTTTAGTGTGAGAGATAAAAAAATCATTGGACAAAACTGACTGGAAGTTATTTACATTGTCAATATATATCCGGGATTTCAAGTAAAATCAAGTGTTTTTTTTTTCTGTTTATTTAATGTGCATACAAATTTTAACCTCTTTGTTTATTTCCTGGATGCAAAAGAGTAATTTTTATGTGTGAACAATGGGGAAATGTACAAGTCTTAGACCACATGGTACAAGAAATCAGCTCTGTGCACATTCATGATATTGAAGCCTAAGCCTCAAGGTCTTAGGAGTTTCAAAATGGGGATAAAAAGATAAACTCAAAATATCAGAATTATATTGAATTGGTTGTAAGAAGAGGTACAGTGTCTCAGTCAGAGTACGTGATATATTACAATGAATAACAGCCAGGAAAGCCAGTGTTTCTTTTTAAAAACGAATGTGGAAAAAAAAACTGAATTATAATGTTAGAAAAGCAGGCTTTTGATTTTACCTAAATAATTAAAGTCTAGCTACATTTACATGATCGTAAAAAACTGGAAGTTGAAAGTCAGATAAAAAATAGGCTTGGCAACAACAAAGTACAGGTGTATCAAGTTTATATTGAATGATGTGATGTAAGTTGATAATGTTGCTGAAGCAAGAATTTTCTTTAAGGGAAAGGTCTTTACCCAATAAAAAAAAATTGTTAAGGCCAATGATAAAAATGTTTTGTTTGATTCCTATCGACCAGTTAAAATTATACTTTTTGGGGGGTTGGGGGTTGGGGTGCATAGAAATACAAAATGTCTGAATCATATTTAAAGTTATCGGTTTATCATATCTCTAGACTAAGATACATTTAGATTGAACCTTATAGCAGTAAAATTAATATTAAATCAGTCTAGCTGTATTTTATTAACAATGAAAACATAAATAAATTTCTGACACCCCCACCCCTTTCTACCAAAAGAAAAAATCTAAAATTAAACAAAAAATAAATCTATACCTAGGAAATAGGGGCGGGAAGGGGTTAATCACTTATGAATGAATCACTTCCTTTAATATGAGGGGTGATCCAAAAGTTCGCGAACTATCTCTATATTTACAAAACCACAATTCAGATCAGAATGAAATTTGGCACACATATAGTCATACATATATTCTAAAAATAACAGGTGTTATATAATGTTTTGCTCCGTGTTTGTGACGTCACAATGTGAAAATGACGTCAATATGTGATGACTTGTGACAAAAAATTCAGTGGTACTCGAGCAACGAACGGCTGTAAAGTTTAACGTATATCTTGGAAATGCCTTTGCAGTAGAATATGATAATTTGTACAAGGTTTATGAAGACAAAAGATCACCAGAAGTTCAATCATTAATTGGATTGATTATTTAGTGAAGGCAGGGAGATGGTTAAAAATGATGTTTGTTCTGTTGCCCAGCAAAAGCAAGCCGAGGTAAAGGTGTGTCCTTAGTTGAGCACTTTGTTATAAATGATCGCAAAGTTACAATTAGAAAAATAGTTGAATATCTTAACAATAATATAATTATCAAATCCCTAATATATCGTTTACTTTAGACTTTAAACATATGAGATTTGATAAAAAGAGTTCGTCCATACTTTATCCACATTGGATAAACGACGTTCCCGAGACAGAGGACTCGGGTTTTGATGATCACTATGCTAATTCTGGGAAGGGATGTCCTTATCCACCCATCCTATTGCCGAGATTTGGCCATTTCTGACAGATGGACTGTTCTTGTTATAAAAAATAACTTGTATGGTAAGAAATATAAGACTCGGAAAAATCTTATAGCCTCTGTGAACAGAACGCCAAGGAGCATGTCACGTGACCGCCTGGATCACATGATTCGCGCATGGGCAGATGTGCATTATAATCGAAAAGGACTACTTTAAAAAATAATGAGCATTGAAACCTCATTTTATTTCTTTTAAGGAAATAAAACAATTAGTTCGCGAACTTTTTGATCACCCCTCGTATTTAGAAATAACGCTTCTTAACGTTTTACAAGGTATCCATGTTTTTTTTTTTTTTTTAATTTTTTTTTTTACAAATCCCCCTTACCAATTGATGTGGGTAAGTGCTTTTAAATGGTTCCTGGAAGGGGACGGAATAAGTCCTGGTCATTGGTTACTTTACTATATTCATTTTTAAAAAAAAAATGAAAACTGTAGGAAGAAGGCAGTGACAGATTATTTATTTTAGACATTTTCAAGGACTAAACTTTAGAAATTAAGTTTACATTACACACCATAAGGTGTACGGTTCCATCAAGCTTACCAACCAACTCAAATTTAGCAACCAACATAAATTCAAAAAAGCACAAAAACAGATTATCCGAACAGGTCCAGCAGATTTTTTCAACAGATAATTATTGATTAAATTTTGGGAAATAGCAGACCTATTATGTGTAAACCAATGCATATTTGGGTTGAAATATTTATCATCAATGTCTCTAAATTTTCAAGTTTTTAAGAATAATATTGCAAAGTAAAATGGATTTAGGCTTTTTCGGTCAACTTCTCTGAAAAAAGTCACAGGAAAACATAATTCGACTGTCACTGGAAAAGTGCGGGCTGTTGAATAGAGTCAAAAATGTACATTTTAGAACAGGGACTTAGTCTACAAAAACAATAAAAGAGTGTTTTTACATGCATGTAGCACAATTCTCTACATACAAGTCACTCAATATGGTAAGTGTATAGGCTTTCAATATTTTGACTTGGCTACATTTTTATCAATAAATGACCTTAAAAAAACCCATTCTCATAGCATTTTCACATTATGCATCAAGCTAAAGATGAGAATGTAATTTATTTACCATGCAGTTTCAGTAAAATATATTGTATATAAAACAGGATACGCTTTCACAATATCCAAGTATAAATGCTTTATTAACAAGCTAATTCGGGGAATCTGTGTCCCCTGTTTAAAGAAAAAAAGAAGAGCATGTACGGATCTAGAGGGGTGGTGGGGGTGGGGGGACGGGACACTTTAAGAGGAGCGGACGGGACCATAGGGAGTTATGATATAAAATTTCATTACAAAAGATTAAAATCTTTTTGAGATATCACTCGGAAATGAAAGTTTTACACACAAACAGAATGTGTAAATTTTTGACATTGACCTTTGACCTTTCAACCTCGAAATCAGTAGGGGTCTTTTTTAGTTCATAGGAAGTTGTGCTTTAAAATTTCGATGCAAAAGCTTGAAGGCTTCTCGAGACATCGCACAGAAATAAAGTGTTTAAGCAGAATTTATGTATTCATGGCCTTAACCTTTGACCTTAAAATCAATGGGAGTCTTCCCTAGGCCACAGGGATTTTTTTATGCAAAATCTCATTGCAAAGGCTCAAAGGCTTCTCGAGACATCGGGCCGAAACAAAAGTGTTACAGGAAGACAGACTGATAGACGGTCAGACAGACCCAAATCAATATCCCCGACTTTCAGTGAAAGCGGGGGACAAAAAGGCAGTTATCATATATCATTGTGACCTTGAACTTTGACCTTCTGTCCGTATTTACCAATTCATGTGATGCCATATGTAGTTATTGTCCACCAGAAATGTAATTTTGTTTCTTCATGCTGTTTAAAACAAAAGTATTAGTTAGGACACAGAAAAAATGTGCTTAGTTTCCTTTAATTTCCATCTAAATCGAGCTATTTTGACCTTGACCTTTGACCTTTTGTCATGAAAATTGATTTTTCTCTTTGTTTTTGCTATTGTGTACCACATAACTAAATTTGGTTTTAATCCATTCTAAGATACTCAGGTATTTATATAGAAACTGATTGTAGGTAACTATTGCCCATGTCTGGAATTCTTTAAAAAAGCTTAAGTTTGTAACCATGGTAACATGAAAACAAAATATGAATACCAAGTGTTTCTCTGCAGTTTATATTAGAACTATATATGGACTTTCAAACCAATGTATTTATTTTTTCCCAAATGTCCGCAAAATTTTATACCAGGCTTTTCAAAAGAGCCTAAATTTTACAATTTTTTCCCAGAAAAATCCTGCCATAAATAGGCGATATTTTTTCTGTTAGGTAAAGTTACTCAAATTCTAGAAATTATCTAAAGAACTACAAAAATGATGTATTTTGGCAAAAAGATGAAGTCATGTAAATACCTTGTTGTATTAAAGACTTTTAATTTGTCAAAAATGGTAAATTTCATAAAAATTTAAGACATAGCGTGCCACACTCCCTATATAAGAGTTTAAATGCTTACAGAGAATGGCTATTAAATACGAAGAAATCATTCAAATTTGTTAACTTTTGAAAATTGGCTTGAAGGTGAGTGGCAGAACAAAATTATAGTTGGCAATACTTTTTGTGTCTATGAATCACTTCAATAATCGCATAATCATAAATGAAAAAAAAAATCATGTATCTAGTTACATTAACTATGTATCTAGCTTATCTACTTATGTTTAAACATCCGTTACATGTAAATTCACTTTAAAACAAGCTCAAAAGGACATCGGCAGAATACAAATTGAGAGAAGAGCAAACACAGGTCACTAAAAACATCAGAGGTGGGATCAGGTGCCCTGGAGGAGCATTTATATGTATCCTCTTTCGATGAGTCTCACGCGCTATATACTCCCTGTTGTGATTAGGCAAACAGAAAAATGGGGTTCGGTTTTATGCACTTTAAACTGATACACAATTACATGTAATTTAATAGTATATAATTACATTAATCAAACTTACTATGATATATTTGAATCTGTTGAATGAATAAAAAGATATTTTTAAAAAAATGCATTATAATTAAGCATATCCACCCTCTTTTATCAGTCATTATGTCTTTAGGAAAATTTAGTTTTATAGCAAAGATTTCATGAAAAATCATTATCGAAAGCCCTCGATTATAAACAATTACAAACAGGTTAAAATTGGGATTGTTAAACGGCAAAACATTTGTCACATGAAAGTTGTTTTAAATTACAAACAGGTTAAAGTTGCAATTTTTGAACGACAAAAAAATTGTCACATGAAACTTGTTTAAAATTTTTTTCATTACTGAATTCATGCATTTTGTTTAAGCTCAGTTTTGATCATGCTCGCACAGTGTTAGATATTTGTATGTCGCAAGGAATAAGAAGATGCGCCGAACTGCAGATTAAGAAACCCTTTTTTCCATTTTACTTAAGAATGAAATATCGGGATAACGAACAGTATTCAAGCTCAAAGTCCATTAAAACAATACAAATCGGGAGCAGAGCAAACACGGACCTCCAAAAATATCAGAGGTGGGATCATGTGCCATGGAGGAGTGAGCATCCACTGCCGACCGGTCACAACCGCCGTGTGCTCCTTGTTACTTTGTAATTTTTAGAATCAACATAAGGTTGTCTGAGGAGTAGACATAAATGGAATAATTTGAAAAGAACGGTAATCCTATGTACACAACATTTAATTATTTATGAAGAACATTAAGGATAGTGATTGAATTATCGGTGACATTCTGCAACGTAGAACCTCATAAACAGGAAATAATGTGTCTAGTGTTATTAAAGACAGCTGTATATAAGATAATTACTTTTCAAGATTTGCATCTGAGTCATTAATGTCAGATAAAACAAATATTATTATAGAATAGACTGATACGTATATATTTAAAGAATTGTAATAAAAAAATAATGTCCTTTGATTTTTGTAAATGAATTTAAAAAAAGATGCAGAAATTGACCAAAACCGAAGTCTATCTTCAAAAATGTTGCTCAAAAACTATGTACGAAATTTGCTTTAAATCATCTCGAATAGTGAGATCAACTGAATTATCTAAAGCGGAAACACATAATTAAAGATAAAGACAATTTTCTTAAACAAATGTAACAACTCTCGTCTTAGCTGTTTTAATTGCTTATTAGTTCAATCTTTGCTATGCGCATGGCTAATTTTCTTTCCTGTACTTGAAAAATTTATTATCATGTTTGTTAAGATAAACGATTTTCATTTCAGACATTTGACTTGATATAGCAATGATATTTCATCACAGCTAATCATAAACTTAAACCACCTTAGAGGAATCGTACAGCCACAACAACTAATTCATTTTACTCAGCATTCCCCTCTTACTTTTGTATTTCCTTGAGAGTAAATTGCCTCGGGAATTCTAATATGAGTGAACCCTTTTATTATTCCTTTATATTGTATGATTACAAAATTCAACCCGGCTATCGACAATGGCCATCAATGCCTCTCGAGCGAGGGGTCAATAATTCTCATGTCTTTACATATTGCATTCAACAAGCTTTTACTGACAAAATGTTTGTAAATCAATTTTGCGGCATAATCTAACATCATTCCATGTTTTTAATCTCTTTTTTTTGTATTAAAATTTCTGAATTTTTTATCTTTAAATCTAGTGAAAAACCATAATTCGAAATTTGGGTAAATTGAACTCGAAACAACTGGTGGTATAATTAACTTCGGGAATAAATATACTTTGGCATCACAGTTGTTGGTGGGAGACCAACATTCGTGCATTTTGTATGTCATCCTTACCCACGAGTTTTCAAACAATACAATAAATAAACAAATATTGTTTAACAAACAATAACTTTTTCATTATATCGATTCATTGAATCGTCTGTATAAACGAAATTATGACCCTACAAAACAATGAATATTTGATTGTCCACGAATATTGACCCAGCAATTTAAATTGCTTCAACGATATTTTAAACATTTCGAATCATAGGCTGTATTAAAGAATTTTGAAGATTCTATTCAGTTCTTTGCATTGGCAAGATTCATAAAATGTTTCGCTTTTTTAGCAAAGCTGTTTCCTCTTTAATGTTCTTATCTAAAATTTTGGAGAAAAAAAGCAAACAAACAAAAGCCAACATGTGAACAAAACTATCAAAGACTGCGTTGTTGCTATGTAGGAGCCTGGGTTTCGGAACAAAGATCATTAAAATGCCAAACAGAAAACTGATACCGGTATTCGATACCATATTTGTTTCAGTAAAGCATACTTCATTTTATGGAAAGATATTAATTAATTTCTATTACAGCGTAATATCCTGCAAATCGTAAATGCTTTGTAAAGATTTTTTTAACCATATTTCTAGATTCAAACTGTTCATTTGATTATTTCTCAAGCCACAACACTTAAACTGATTGTCCTATTCTTCGCATCTCATTGAAGATATTTTCATTACGAAAAGATATTTTCGATCAGTGTTCCCACACGACTTGAGATTTGACATTTATTGTTCATCGACTGTCAATAATAGCTATTCAAAATTGAGTGCATTTCTTTTTTTCCATAAAATTCATTGGATTTTGCTTTTTTATTGCAACACGACACATAGTTCAGATGAAAACGTAATTTGCTCGAATATCTTTATTGACTAAAGGAACAGTGTCAGAAAACATTGAATATGGTTATAATGGACTGTTCTGTTATACGGCTTTTCATTAGATGGAGTAAATTTTTTTTTTTCAAAGAAGTATAATTAAATCAGAAACCAACAGATTTTAAGATTAAAATTGATCCCTTAACTTTCCAAGAGTCTCGTTCAAACGGTTGATCGATTGAAACCGGAAATTAACTTATCAGAATGTCAAATCTTTATTAATAAAACATCTGTTGATGTATATACTTTATTCATTTGCAAAGAATTTAAGAAACCAACTTAAGTAGTGTTGTGAACGAGTTCCTCGTTAACCAGTTAACTGTCGAACGATGCGAGTATCGGTTCGTAAAAATGCTACTCGGTTACTTGGATATAAAGACATTTTACAGTGTAAATAAGAAGAAAAGAAACGTTATTTTTTTCTTAAAATATATACTAACATGTCTCCAATTCTATTTACTGTTAGTCTAAACAAATTGGAGGCTATAAAATTTAAATCAGTGAGATATTTCCAAAGATAGACCGATTTTATTTTAAATCCTATATTAAAAAAAAGCTATTACGGAGTATTTTCTTGAACAAAAACAAGCTAGTACTGCTCTTGTTCGAGTTACATTCGGGAACAAAATTAATCTATTCAGGAAATGCGTGTTCATAACTGAAAATAAAGTTAATATGCAGTGTTTGTTTTAAATTCATACCGGTATATAAGAGATAAGTTCAATTGTAAAGACGTCACCTTTCTTTCGTTGCTATCATATATAAGTACTAGTATATATCGCGACCAAAGTTTTTGTTTTCAAATGTTCAGGTGTTATGTAAAAACCATTCGAGTACTCGGGCACTCGACTGGAAAAGTGAGCGAGTAATCGGATTCTAAAATTCGTCCGATTTGACAATACTGCATTAAAGTTTTTATCACATCTTATAAAACGAAGGAAAAAAGAATTGAATTTTGACAATAATAGAGAAATGGATGTTTTTATGACTCCAAAGACTAAAGATCGACGATGTTATCAAGAAATGCAAATAAACTGGTACTCAAGCTTTATATAACCTATGGCTTTATGTAGCATATGGTTCAAGCTTTATATAACATATGGCTCTTATCTTTCTTTTTAGGTCACAATTGAAATGCAAACGTTAACGATAAACACTTGGCCCTAAGACAATCAAATAAATACAAACTTAAGTCAAAATTTCAAAGCAGTTGAACTAAAATAAATTTGAAAACCAAAACATTTTTAACATGTATATATATATATATATATATATATATATATATATATATATATATATATATATATATATATATATATATATATATATATATATATATATATATATATATTTGAGTTTTATGAAAAATTGAGCTTGCAACCTTTTAAACATGTCTTGTCAGATAAAACCCAAGATATTTAAAGTCTAAATTTTGACGTAAGTCTATTCTTGGTGCCTGGCGTTATGTATTTTAATTTGAATCTGTTTCTGCACTGAACTTTTTTTTTAGGGGGGGGGGGTAAAAATGTGCTTTGAACCCCACTTTTTAATGATACATTATAACGTTTTTAAAATTCTTAAAATTGGAAAGTAACAACAATTATTAGAATAATAATTGTATTTATGTATTTAATGCGGTAATTTATTTAGAGATTGTTAGTAGGATTTTATGTTTGTAAATTGTGAAAATTCTTAGATCCACGCCCTGGCTGATGTATCAATAGCTTTTAACCAATGATGGTGTAAGGTCACGTGGTCAAAACAGAGAGGCATTCAGTTGTATTTTGATACCCACACGCTGACCACCGCTTACACGAGGCACGTCTATTTTAAAGAGCTTTTTGCTAACTTTTTCTTATGATGTTTTGATTGTCTTGTTTTACAGGTACTTTTTTCTAGTAATTTTTGGGGGATCAGACATTATCATATTTTACGTAACTGATAACCAAAACTTGTGAATCTGATCCCCCTCTTGTGTGTTAAATTGTTTATGTTTATACCGTCATTTTAATAAATGACATTATTCATCTCTATGAAAGTGTTTTATTTGACTTGTACAAAATTAGCAAAAACTAGCTGCGGTGAGCTTGCCTATAAGCATTAGAAGACATAAAATCTATTATCTTGATAATGAAGTGATATACAGTGCACCTCATAGTGATGACAAATATATTGACTTACAAAGAGTAAAAAAAAATCCCAGTATATTTAGTTTCTCTAATTCTAACCTTAAACATAGAAACATACTGATCACTTTAAGCAGAAAATTTAATTTTTCCAAGTAAAAATTAATCTGGTATTAATTAAAGTAGGATAAGTACACATAATCTCAGCATTGTATATAAACACACTTGCCAATAGCAAAATACGGACATAGAAATGAAATTTATCTCAAATACTCTGAAATTAAAAAAAAATAAAAATTTTCGAAAAAAGAAATCTCTCAGGAAAACCAAAATGCTTTTTCATTTGACTGGAATGGTTCTTAATTATTCAGAATAACAACCATTGATGATATATGAAGTATAAGGATTTTTAAATAAATTTGATTTTTTCCACGACCTTTCCAAAATGTATTAATGGATTAATAATATGAGATAAATATGACTACCATAAAAACGTTTGTAAAAACCTACAGCTATGCAAGAAAACTAACATAGACGGGAAAAAAAGTTTTTAAAATAACGTATGTTAGACGAATGCTCTTTATGTTCGTGGAAAGTCGACTTTTTTTAGAAATGAAATGTTCTACAAATTTTATGGGTGTATTCTAAATACAATCATCATGTAATACATGTATGTAGAATCATTGAACGTACATGTGTATGAATTTCTAATTTAATTGCATAATTATTCTCGTCTGTAAAATAAACCATATCTTTAAGTATACGGTTATTAGTGAGTACCATTTATAAACTATTCATTGTGTACTGTGCTTTTATCTTCAAGCGTTTGATAATCCTTAACATGCTTCTATGTACAGAACTAGTTATTGATACACTGAAAGGAAAGATGACAGATATGTGTTTCAGTATTTCGAATAACATGTTTTCTTATTAATTATACGTTAAACATTTAAAGCACTTTTAGATTGTTCAGTTCTTTTACCGTTTTTCGTGGACAAATGTAGCGAGTTCAGATGATGAATACTTTTCACATCATAATGAAAGGTTATAAATATCTTTCTTTAAGCAAAGTCTATTTTTTTGCACAAAGAATTTTTCTCGATATCAAATGACTTAGTATTTTCAAGTCAAAGATATTGCTTTGTAACTGTAGACATTGTTCTTAATTACTACATGCATGCACTTTTACTTAGATAGTCAAAGGGTCTAGGTACAAGATGATATCTGGTTATAAAATTTCTTATCCGGCGAGGACAAAAAACAACAAGGGGTATTGATTATACTTATACATATAGTATATCAGGTATCACCCCGTACCCAATCGCTACCTAACAAGGTAACGAGCCTACCTCCACCAATTACCAAATATGGTTTGTAGAATTCACCATGCTGACAATTGTACAACCTGGCTCTATTCTTAGTACTTCTGTACTTCAAATGACATTGACTTTGTAATATTTTGCGCTTTGTTTGAGAGTAACTGAGGCAGAATGAAGTCAAAATTTCATTCAGGCGAACTGGATCAAAAATGAAAAAGTCTTTACCCTGCTTGTTTTCTTTTTAATACACTCTTGGTAAACCTGCAGCCTTTATTAGTTTCATTTCTTAATTTTGTCTAAATTTTCTGGCGGAAACAGCTTTGCCATTTTTATTTATGAAAAGTGCGAAAACTTGAACTGATCGTGTATTGAATTATCTATTGACCTGATTCAAATATTACATTCCCTTTAGGCGTCGGACGAAAAGCAAACATAAGCACCACTTTTACAACAACAAAAAAATATCAGAGGGTGGTTAAAAAATTTATAATGAAAAAAATTGTGCCAAATCCAAAGCAAAGCTTAGAATGGGATCGAAATGGAACGTAATTCTTCTTTGGTTTCTTCTTTTATTCCACCACTCCGGATTTCCGGAGATGACGTATGATTTCCATAGTTTGACAATCTTATTATGCTGCAGATACCTTCAGGTATTCTGTTTGTCTTGTTTTCCCCAAACTATTCTGAGTAGCTCTGTACCTTAAAATATGAAGATCGTGAAGATGTAAGTGTTCCAAGAAGTTTAAAAGCATTCAGACAGAACTTCTTAATTTCCGTAGGCATATATATCTAATTTTTCAATCATAATTACAAACAATTTTCGGATTTTTTTTTTCTGCAAAAGATGGCTAGGGGACACATTTCTATTTGTAACTATTAAAAAATTTAGGAAAGTAAATGAGAAACATAAAACTTTTCATTGTAATCGCTATGCTATAACAATTATTAAATTTTTATGGGTCTTCCCTTAAGGATCCAACCTGATTAGCTTACATTTTTCCACCTATATTTCTATTATGCCAAATAATTTTATCGCTGAATTGTATATTATGTCGCCTTTGCTGTAGTTGGATATAATGACAATAATTACAATTACACGTATGTACCTAATAGAAAAAAAATCATAATTGTTGTACCTTTTGTTTTGTGAGTAATTTGCGTATGAAACTGAGCGCTGTTTGTCATGTATGTCTTGTTTTGTAACGTGATGTTTCTTCATGATTTCCCCGGATAAGCGTATTACATTTCTACATATTTTGAAAAATTCCATTTTTACGTTTTCGCAAAATAAGTAATTATATTACTATATCTAGGGATTACATTTCAGTAAATTACTGGCGATAAGTTCAGCTCAGGTGATTTATTAAAAATTTCATATCGTCATTAGATCTTAATTATTGATTATTTGTCAGTGTAACATACTGTCCTTGTTAAGTGCTGTAAACAGAACAAACAAGAATACGCAAAAGTGACAGAAACATAATTTCTGTGTAAAGAATGTGCAAAGTAAATGGAAAACGAAATTGCCAGGATATGCTTTAAAAAGGTCTTTTGTGTACAATTTGGTGCCCGTACAGAAAAGTAAGATGTTCTGACAAAATAAATTATATCCGAAGGCGGCTGTGAAAGTAACGAAGCATATAGAATATTTTATAATGTGCTACAGCTGCGATGTCATTTTGAATGAAATATATGGAGATAACGAACAGTATTCAAGCTCAAAAGTCCATTAAACAAAACAAAATAGGAGCAGAGCAAACACGGACCTCTGAGACATTAGAGGTGGGATCAGGTGCCATGGAGGAGTGAGCATCCCTTGCCGATCGGTCACACCCGCCGTGCGCTCCTTGTCATGATCGGGAAATAACGGAAAAATCTGTCAACAATTCAGTGTGTAAATAATGGCCTAAAAATTAGTATGAAAAACGTCAGTCAGCATTTGACTCAATGATAAATTGTATTAGCTGATAGGGTCATTGTATCGGCCATAGAACTTACGAAATGATGACTTTAAACGACACTGCTGATATTCTTGTTTCATCAACTTGTTTGTCAATAATTTACCTCGTTTTAGAAATTGTAAAAATACGTAGAGCATGCTCTTGCGCATCGAATCAACTGAGAGATTTAAACCCCGTATGCAGGTGATGAAGGTATATTGCTGCATAAGTAAGGGAAGTTGACGATTGAAAAGTTAAAGTCATCACGTTTATCATAAAGCTTGGTTGTTAGATTACCATCAAAGACTTTTTCAAGTAAAATATCCAAATATGAAACAGATGTGTCAGACTCTGTGGTATCTTTTATCTCAAGCTCACCGGGATGTATCGTATCGACATAAGAATGGAAATAACCATTGGTAATTGAAAATACGTCGTCGATATATCTAAATGTCGAGTTGAAGACCACAGCAAGTGTTTTCTTCTTTTCACGTACAAGATTTTGGACAAATTCTGCTTCATATGAATACAAAAAAAGGTCTGCTAATCACGGGGCGCCATTGGTACCCATGGAAATTCCAATAGATTGTTGGAAGACCTGGTCTCCAAAAACCACATAGATATTGTCAATCAGAAACTCAAGCATCTTTTTAATGTCAACTTCAGAGTACTTGTGTGTACAATCAGAATGATTTTTTAACAAATAATTTTGCAAATGACCAATGACAAGGTAAGTAAATTTACGAGTTTTTTTTTTCTAATTGAAAAAGCGGCTGTAAGTGATATCAAAAAGTCTGGACTTTAATTTATCATGGGGAATGGTTATGTATAAAGTTGAAAAGTCCTAAGTTTTTAAGCTGTTGATTTTGGTAAAATCTTGTGATTTCAAATTTTCCAAAAGTTCCTTGGAATTTTTAAGTATCCACATCTGATTTACACCACTTCTCGAATATTTTGTTGCAGAGTACTCTTGAAATTTCTATTTCGATACTGTTAATATCTTAGTGAGGAGTAAAGAAAGAGGCTTGGTTGAACATTTACTGGAACCCGCTATGTATCTTTGTTTGTAAGGATTTTTATGAAGTTTCGGAATCCAATATAGATATGGTAATTCAAATTCATTTTGGTTGTTTGGAATATTAAAACTTAAACTGACATATGATTTTGAAGAATTTCTTCCTTAGAAAGGGAACTATGAGTATAAGTTGGATTACCATTTGTAGAATTAAATCCAAGTTCCTCTAAAATACATTTAATATAATGAGCCTTACAAACAAAGACAATGTTGTTACTTTCTTTGTCAGCAGGGACCAGTACGTACTGATCATGTAATCTATCTAATTCTTTTTTCACTTCTGGATTATCGAATACAGAAGGATAGATGGTTCTCATATTGCCCCTCAATCTTTTAATGCGCGATTTAACATACATCTGATACATTTAATCCATTCTGACAAAGTGTCAATGTCTTCTTTTTCATGTCTGGCCCATCGCCTGGCGTAATCCTCTACAGAATCCATAATATTTATGAAATTCCGACGCCAGTTGAAGGACCGGGGTTTCCTATATTTAGGACCTTTTAATATTAGTGATCTAAGGTCCTCATTATTAACTATATTTACGTCACCAGTAATAACGTGTCCAGCGGGACTATAGTTACAGGGTGAAGAAGAACATGAACACGATGGAGGATTATGTTTCAGATATTCGATATCCAGGCCCTGTAAAGTTTTCTTGCATTAAAAAGTTTCGAAGCAATAGTCGATGTATATTTTTGTAAGTTTATTCTTTAACTTGAAATATGGTGGAATACAAGACTGGACCCTTTTGTGATTAAGAATATTACTTATATTAACCGCGTCAATTCCTTTGTTGGCATATTGACAAAAAGTAAGAATCGACATTTCATTTTTAATTTAATTTTCATTCGAAAAGTAAGGGGCGGGGGATGCCCCTTCAATTATTTTATACTTTCCTACAGAAAACAAAGCAAGTTAATTACAATTGTGCTCCCTCAATAAATTTCCAGATATATACTTTATACATGTATATACTAAACATTAGAAAACAAATGTAGTTTACCCTACTCATATTGCTCCCAAAAGGCGTGTAGAGAGCTGTATATCAATATTATAATTTACAAGTAGTATACTATATGAACTATCTGATCTGCACGCATAGCAGAGCCTAAAGTAGCAAATAATAAATGTCATTTAGTTTCCACATTGCGGAAAATGCAGAAACTTGATGAAACTTGAAGTTTCAGTGTTGAAACTTTGAGGAAACTATTAGTAAGCTTAGGTTTCCTCAGAGTTTCAGTAGTGTTTAAGCCATAAGGAAACTTTTTTTAAATCCAGTGCTATGTTTTATCATGACGATTGTACTGATTTATTTTAGTAGTATATATTTTATCTAAATTATATACCCGCCGAAATATGGCTGAAATATTGCCGACTCGGCGTAAAACAAGAATAATCAATCAATCTAAATTACATACAATTCTAACATGTAGGCCAGTGATCCAGGTAACATTTTCGCGCAAAAGAAAAAAAAATTAAATAAAACAAACTTTAAAATAATATTTTTGAAGAATCGCAAAAAAGGCATTTTGCAGAAAGGCAATATCAATTTGTGGAAAGGTGGAATACGGCGGAAACGTTTTATTGACCTACGGTAAAATTCAACCTTGAACAAATGAAAGACCAGTGTCTGCTTGATGATAAATATACACTTCCTACCTTGCGTACTATATGTGCGTGAATTCTACCACCAAATAAAATACCCAATAAGTAATTACATTTACGCTGTAAGATACGGTGTACTGTGCATATGCACTATATATTTGCAGTTTTGAGTTCAACGAATTCCACAATGAGTCAGCTTAATTATTTTATGATACTGGATATCTTTTTAATGATGTACATTTGTACCTATTCGCTTTAAGTACTTAAAATTCTTTGCCACACATGGTCACAGATTTTAATGAAGATTTGCCCATTATAACAACTTGCCACAGGAAATATTTATCAAATAAAACTTGGTTTTTGAGTGTCTTGGTTGCCATGGTAACAGTTTGAAAGATTTAGATTATCAGAAACTTTGAATCGTTATTAAGCCCAAACAAAGACTAAGAAAATCAAACAAACCTTTCTCGCAAAAATATGACACTTATACTATAAAGAAACTATTTAGAATATATCTCTAAGTGTTTACCACAGGCGCATTTGGGATACATTTTTAATGCTGAAATATGCTGAAAATGCTCAATGTTCCCTAATAATTGGTGTTACATGATCAAACTCAATCAACAAATCAAGAAAAACAATAAAATATTTGACCTTACGTAATTATGTATTGGCAATATTATTTTAACAATAGCTTTCATGGATGGCATGATTACACAGTGTAGCCATGCAAAATTTGTTGCTAAGTTTTGGTTAATGCTATTATCTTGAGGAAAACATGGAAATTCAAGACTGGTAAATATAGATCGTTAGGACCCGGTAACATAGCATTAAAAATTGGAATTAATTGCTTCTCTGCAAGTAATTATGGAAACAATATAACAGTGGTTAAAGTAATATTTTGTTGCTGCTTTAGGAATTTAGTTACCTTTTAATCAAGAAACACATCATTTGACTCAACTTGAAAAGTACTCATATTATAAAATTAAAGCTTAATATTATATATTGATAAAGTTTGATGAAGAAATAACACTGTTGCTATGGTTACCAAGAAGGCAAAATGTTGATCTTGGTAACTTTATAGCAAAATCAAACCCTATGTGGCAGCTTCTTGCATCCACTTAGACATTGTGTGGTAGTCAACATTGAAAGTCAGGTTAGTTGTTCATAAATACATTGTATCAATCATAAAAGTTTTGGGAATCTACATACTAGGGAACGTGTTTAAGGAAACAAAATATTTTTCACCTTTTTATACAATCTGTTTCTCTAATTTCCATAGCAACGCTCTATTTTAAGAATTCAATTTGAATTTTCCATAGCAATATACGTAATAGTTGATTTCCCAGATAATAATCATCATACTTTTGAGACGTCAGACATTCAACTTTTGGAAATATTGCCACTTGTGTACATTGCTGCAAACATTAACGATGGGACTCTGAACATGTTGAAAAATGCCATTTTCAAACTTAATAGCATGTTGCCATGGTAACCTTGACACATAGCAACCAATTATTGCCTGAATTGAGTCTACAATATAAAAGACTTTCATCATAGAGAGTTTGGAGAAATTCTGAGATTATGTTTGCCACCGCTCCTATATAAAATTTCAAGTCATCACAAAAAAGGCTTTTATCGATTTCAAAAATACTTCAAATATTGCAAGGGACTTAATAATTACATATATCATGTTATGTAACTTGCAGTTTATTTGATGTGTCGTGATTGCTTTTTTTCAATTTTGTTTGTTGTAAATGTTTCTCTATATATGCGTTGTTTCTTTCCTGTGTAATCATTAAAACTGAAAAAAAAACCTATTCGATTCCTTTAACAATTGCCATACTCTGAACTGAGGAAAAGCAAACCGTTTTATCTATCACACAAATTAAAAGTTCTTCAACAACATATTCCTTAACTTAAAAAATAAATTTTCTTGAATTAAAAAAAAATCTATGTTGTTCAAAAGAAACATTGTAATGAATATAATTTGGAATCACATTCATAACATGTTTTCCACAAATTATTCCGTAAACAAGTACAACTGTCAAAAAGACCTTAGATGTACCATCTGTATTTCAACTCCCAAAACACCTATCGTCTGAAGTAAAAATGCATTTAGTCCAAAGTTAATTCATTACTTCCATCAGTAATGGGTATTTATTTCTTTTAAACTAACAAGGGATTCATTCTGGGAATATCTGCACATAGCACTACATGTAATTTTGTCTATCTTCCACAAATGATACTGTAGGCAAAGATTTGTTTGCAGATTGTTTTCTTTTACTTCAGTATGTTACAAGTCATTTAGCAGTTAGAAATGTCTTAAATGTCAGAGTATCTTGTCAGCGATTTTTTGAATCCACACTTCCCAAAAATTATGTCCCTTGGCCGCCATCTTTTGGGAAAAGACCCATAGAATTCTTACAGTAGCCTTTGTTGTTTTCTGGTTTTTAAACTTTACCAAGTGACAGAAAAAAATATTTTCATCTTGTTAACTGATTGCCCAAGGATAGGGCTCTTAATACATTGAAAGAAAAAATGAGAGAAAAAAAATTAAAAAAGTGGTTTTATCAGAGCACATCCAAACTTTTGTCAGCATAAAGAATATCTCGTTTCTTTCCCTTTGTCCTTTATGTTGACCCGGCAAGGGGACAACTTTTGCGAGGTGTGGATTGGACAATTATAGCCATAATATTGATAATATTTCATATGCTTTACAACATTAAGATATTAGAATAGTATATTCTAAGGCTGAAACATTTTCTTGAGGTAAATAAATGTCAGTTCAAAGAAAGGTAATCAAGGGGGGTTAGACTGGGGAATCGAAGGTTTCACAGATTAAGGATAATTTTGATATATTTTTTTTATTCATTTTATTTCATCAACGCTTCATAGTGGTGTTAGTTTAAATTTGGTGAAATGTGAATTTTCTGACCTTATGAAGGCTATTTCTTTTTTCTAATATAAATAAATATATATATCAATTATTTTTTTTGGCCTTGCTTTAGAGAAATATACCGTAATTAGACATTTTCAGCAATTTTAACATAATGTTCAAAAGATTAAAAAAATATAAGGCTTTTTAAAATTTTAATTTGCACAAAAATGTAAAGGTTTTAATGTTCGTTAAAGAAAGCGATGAACACAAAGTATTTCAAAGTCATTTGTTTTACATTTCCGAAGCTGAGTTTAAAACAAATATATATACATGCACATGTATATATACTAGTACTTCTAATTCTCTAATGCTTTCACTCTTCATGTTAAACGATACATGTAACAATCAAGGAATCTTTATCAACTTTTTGCCCTGTTTGCATGGTTACGATATTTTATTCGGTTTTGATTCTATAGCAATTCTGTGTCTTCTTTAAACAGTTAGAATAAATAGCTCCTCCATGTACTTTTTACACTAAGTGTTTTCATGATTACGGGTTTCTTGTTAATACGTACATATTAATAATCAAATTAGTCATTGCACCCACTTTATCTAATCCTAAGCATTTCTTTAAAAAGCTTACTCCTCTATGGCACCCAATCCTGCCTTTGATGCTTTTAGAAGTCTTTATTTGTTCTGCTCCCGATTTGTATTGTTTCAATGGACTTATGAGCTTGATTACTGTTCGTTTTATCCACATGTGAAGTAATTACTAATTGTTAAATATATCATATTTTACAATTAGTAATTACTTCACATTTCTAAAAGAGAAAAGTTAAATTTTACTTACAGTGAGGAAGCTTATTCACTTTTTGATAAACATTATATCGAATGACATGAATATCCAATCAAACAATATAAGGAAATCGAAGTATTTCTCAGCATTGAAAATAGACGTTCACCTCACAAAACATTAGTAGGCTATTTGGAGATGTTCTCGCAAACGAGTAGCAATCAACTGACTTTTAGGTTTATATCCAGCGCATACCTGATTGATTAGACTATAAGACAGCTGAAATGTTGAAATCAATAATTGTCTATCATACATTCACAAATTGCTTCTGTCACCATCGAAGAATTAGAAAATAAAATCAAATAAGCACTGATTTATAACAAACATAGGTCTATTTATTCTTTTGCTTTACAAGTAAAATAATTAAAATATTGCAAACACGATATGTTTTATCGGGATAATTTGCAAGTAAAATAATCCAATAGTCAGTAAAACCTATAGCTATAAATTAATTCTTGGAGAATAAAGCTGCAAGGGTTGCTCATACAATATCAAAATTAAACATGATCGTTTATCTGATCAAAATTGCACATCTATTCATCAATCATGCGTCATCGTATCATAAGTATTCATTTCACTCTCAGACAGAGTATAGTTTCAAGATTTATCTAGTCTTATTAAAAGTTATCTAGACTTTGGGATTTACGATTAACTAGCATTTTTTTTTGCAGATTTATAAATAACATTTCCAATTCAAACGTGTAATTTTTTTTTCCAAAAGAATTTGACATGTAAATTCTACCATTGAGTGACAAAAAAATCTAAACAGGGAACCAGTTTTCCATTCCTTTTTCTACATGAAGGACAGTGTAAGAAACATCCTTTGCCGTGGATTTAAGTGTTGTGGGGATTTGTTGTCATCAGAGAAATATTAGGCACAGACACGTAGTATTGAGTGAGGGGGCTGCCCCATTTTTCAACCATAACGTTTTACTGTTGAAAAAATTCAATGAATGAACGGTTCCCTCCCCCCATTTTCGCTGCGGTAAAGTACACTTAAAAGAAGGCAACGTGGTTATGTAGTAATAGATTCTGGTAGTGAAAAAAAGTTGAAACTTACCCCCCCCCCCCCCCAAACAAAATCAGATTTCAGGGTTTTGAGCGAAATTCCTCTTTTGCTTGTCAAAGATTTTCAGTCAATGTTTTTTTGGCTGCCTTCTTTCAAAAAATATTATGTGCCCGAATAAACCAATATAGAAAGGATAAATTCAATATCTTAACCACAGGAACAATACCAAATATAAATACAAGATCAACAGTGTTGAACTACACTCCTTTTTTATTGAATTTTACTACCACATGTCAACTTTCTACTCTGTGTACAATGGAAGAAATTTTTTGTATAATCCACTACGAATCAGGATGATTGTACATTCGTATGCTTGTCAGTTGGAATTGTCAGCATCAATGGCATCAAATCAGTGATATAATTGCCTTGTGCTTGATCTGTCATATAAAAATTATTCCATCTAATCGATTTGGCATCATTCTTCAGATTTGGTTAAAAAAATACGACGAAAGCATTTTTGTAGCATACAAAATACATATATAGTTTTTATCAAATTTTAATTTTTTTTCTTATGTGTTTAATCCAAAAAAATGTTACATTTTTGTTATAGTTTTGTCATCAACAAATTTACTTTGTTAAAGAGCACTCTGATTTTACACACAAGTACTCTGGAGTTGATGTTAAATGGATGCTAATTTTTGGTGACCAGATCTTCCAACAAACTATTGGAATCTCGACGGACACTAATTGTGTTGCTATATTAGCGGACCTGTTTTTATTTGCGTATGAAGCAGAATTTATTCAAATACTTTTGCATGAGAAGTAGAAAACACTTGATGTGGCCTGCAACTCGACATTCAGATATATCAAAAGACGATGTATCAATTAGCGATAGTTACTTCCATTCATATACCGACTCGATGTATCCCAGTGAACTCGAAATAAAAGACACCATACAGTTTTCTACATCTGTTTTATGTTTAAATGTTTTATTGACTATAGACGATAGGGTCAAACTAACAACTAAATTGTATGACAAACGAAATGACTTCAACTTTTCCACCGTGTTAACATCTCCCAACTTATTCGATACTCAAGTGATGCTCTAAGTACGATCAAATTTTAATCAGAGGCAGGCTGTTGACAGATAAGTTAATGTTATAGGGATTTCAACAGCCTCGTCAACATTTTTTAAATTCTATGGAGGTCATAACAACCTTGTTAGCAAATATAATCTATCAATATGACGTATTTTGGCTGACGTGTTTCATACCAATTGTTAGACCTTTGTTTTTATACTAAATTTGATTATGAAATATTCCGTCTATTCAATCAATTCATAGGGTGATCGGTCAACAAGGGAATGCTTACTCAGGCTCCTGAACTCTCCTCTAGAATTCCCGGGGGTCCTTGTTTTATGCCCTGTTCATAGAGTTGTACTGTTTGTAGATTTTTGTGAGATCGATCACGATTCGCTGTATTCAGCTTTTTATTATTAGTTGTTTATGTGATTGAATATTTGGTATTTGAGCATATATAATATGCACAAAACGGCGGAAATATTTCATCTCCTACCAATAAATAAGCGTTTATAAACATGTATGGTGTGCGTTATAAATTAGACTGTAATGTAGCAATAGGTGGTAATACAATTTTCAAATATCCAGTTGGTTGTCAAATTTTTCTGAACGAAGGCGCACCCCATTCACGTTAATTGATATTTACTTTCAGCAAAAAATAATGATTTTGCCAATATTTTTACAATTTCGTAAATATATTGTTTTAAGATTCTGCAAATATGTTATACTTGGATCATCGGCACAACAGAAAAAAGTGCCGTGTATAGATTACATTAATTAATAAGTCATACCATGCAGCATGCATGATAATATATCGCCAACTACTAAAAGGTCACATGTTGAATATTGCAAATTGAAAAATAATACTCCGTAGTACTGCATTAAGAAAGTTAATATGATAACATATCGATTCTGATACAAAATAACAACATAGCTTTAACACTACAAAAAACATTCCATATGCTTGTAAATGAAAGTTGTTATGAAAGCTGCAGCCAGGTATAAATTTTCTGCCAGAAATCTAACGTATGTTAGGGCAGCATTTGTACCAAAGATGCTTAAAATATAGCGTTTCCGATACTATTGAGAATTTTTTTGTGAAATGTTTTTTCAAAATATTTCAAAACTAGAATTCATTTTTATCAAATGACAATACTTGCTAATTTATTATTTTACATGCAGTTTTCATGTTTAATTTACCGTTTACTTTGTATACTTCCGGTTGACTGCTAATGTTCACAATGAATGGTTTTGAAAAAAAAGAAAGCCTATTGTGGATGTTTATTATCAAAGAATTGCAAAACTAGTGATGCTTCCGAAACCCTGAGTATTCCACTGCCTACCATTGATTCACGTGGGACAAAATTTTAAAAAATGGAAAAGAATTCAGCAGAGGTAAAGAGCTGGCAGGGCTAAGAATGAGACCCCATTTTTCTACACTCAGTGTTGTTCTTACGTAGCAAATATCAAGCTTCTTTGATCTGTGAATATTAGTTTACAAGTCCTCTAAACTCTTTTACTTAACTAAATTCCTTTCTCTTTTTTGTTTTGTACCACACATTACAAAGTTGACCATAAAAAACGGTGTTTAGAAATATCACCAGATTTAACAATTCCATACTTATATACATAGCTTTATCGGGCTTTCTTTTTTCAATAGCAGTGATTTTTATACATCAGAAGACAACAGGAAGTATTTTAGATAAATATGAGGATATCCATGAAAATACCTGGTATTGTCATTAACTAAAATAGTAACATTAAATTATGTTGTATGTTATTAATCCAATATTTCGATAAATGTATCATAAAAAAATCTCAATAATTTCTGGAACACTTGAAAAATCCTTTGCGTATTCTTTGCACAGAAAATGAAGTTTGTCACTATTGCACACTAATGTTCGTGCTGTCAGGTATCTGGTGTTGTTTGAAATTTTTACAAAACATTCATTTACACAAATGTATTTGGATATTGGGTATGAATTCTGTTCCATATGTTGAGCGCTTTCCCCAGAATCTGGAGTTGCAGTTCAAATTTACAGAGAAACGTGATTTCCAGGTTGAAGTTTTGAATCAAAGGAGTTGTACTCATTGCAACATGCACAGGATGAAACTCTGCAATTCAGTCAACTGAGAGGTGACTGAAAAGGATGTATTCACTATTACAAAAGAATTGACCTATAGGGGAGAACAATTTCCCGGAAAAGGTGATATTTAAAAATCAACCTTTATTTGTTGTTTTCTACCGTATGTATGTCTAAATTTTTCAAATTTGTATTTTACAACTAAAATTTATTATTTACAACTTTACAATAAACCTGCAAAGTTGGCCGAAACCCCATTTTGTCCGTTAAAGCGTTGATTTTTGCATGAATTTTGGCCTAGAAGTCCTTCAGGGCAGGCCTGCCCCTAAATAAAATTGTGATATTTTGATAGGCTGGGATGTAAGGAATAATTTAAGATAGGATTTTTTTAGGGGCACCCCTGCTCTTGGGTCGAAATTCACAAAAAACCTACAAAAGATAAGGAAACCTGATTTTCACAATCTGCTTCAAATTTATACCAATTAATCTTTTAGTCAGAATAGCTCTGTTGATATATACGCTGACTATTACATCGTGGGTCGGGGGTTCGAATCCACCTGGTGCCACACTTTTATAATTTTAAATGTTCGCCTTTTCAAAGACTATTTTAAATTTTTTTAGGCTTGTTTATTTTCCTTCAATTATCTATCCTTTATGCATTCCCATTCTTGATATACAAAACACTAGAGAGAGCTCAATCGTAACAATCCGATGTACAACTGTCAGTCAGGCGGAACAAATCTCAGTTAAAGCACACTTTCTCCGAGGATAAGAATAACTCACTTTGTGTTACTCGAAACAGGTATTCTCGACAGCATTGAGCTGCGATGAATTTCAATTGCATATATTCCTTAGAATTTAATCACATTGGTTTTATTCTGTCTGTGCTACTAGTGCTTGTCTGGGTTACATGTAGTATGTTACGTATTGCTTGAATTATTTGAGCTTAATATATTTAGAATAACATATATGTACTTTTGTTTTCAGTCAATGTTCTAAGATCTTAAGTTTTGAAACAGTATATAGGGCTACATATATCACATGTTTTTATTACATGCATATAGATCTCCGGAAATGAGTTGTGAAATAAATAGCCTAGACATAAAGAATAGAATTTCAGAGACAGTAGACATTACCATTATGTACAATGAGAAGTAAAGAAAAATATCATTCAATAATTACATTTGGAGATAACAAACTCAGAATATCAATGAAAGTGTTCCTCCTACCTCTACTCACTGAAATAAAGATTTATGAAAAACAAATTGTTACATGTATTCAGCCTAATGTCATTAATCGGAACGGAAATCGACAAGCTTTTTGTAGAGAAAAAAACCAATCCCGGCCCTATAGGTCAGATCCCTATTTATATTGAAGTGAACCTTTACTTAAAGGTGACTGAATGACAGAGTTCTGCCATTCAGATCACCTTCCCAGACCTTCCAGTAAATATTCAGTTGACAGAATGGTCCAGTTTCATTCTGTGATGTAACGTGCGGAAACGTAGTGCTTAGTAATATAAAAACATAATTTTGTGGAAACGTTGGAAAACTTTCTGCGGAAACGTTGTACATGGCTTTCTTACATATACACTGTGTTTTGTATTTCTGCGATTTTACGATATTATTTTAAAATCTGCTTTGCATTTCAGCACGGGTTACCTTTGTGGGCATTCTTGAAAAGGAGAAAACAGCTGGAATTTTACTTTTGTTTATTTCCAGACATTAATTTCAAAATATTTCCATGAACTTTATTTGAAAGAAAAATTTTCGCCTAGATCAAAACGTTTTCTTATCATATAATTTCATCATGTATGCACATAAAGATATAATTAGAGCGCTTAATTAGATATGATTGTGCTAAAAATTATAATCAACACACAAATGATCAGAATATACACAACCTTTAACTTAAGTTCATCACTTTTATATTTGCTGACCTTAAAAACGCTTTGATAGCTAGCTTTTTTCGCCGTTATAATGGCCTTGGAATGATGAAGGATAAACCGTAAATTAAACATTACAGCTAATGAGATAATCACATACTAGGAACACAAAGAGACATTAGGATTCTAAATGAGTGCACATACCAAGCAGGTCACAAAAGCTATACCATGTCCTCAATTCAAGATGATAAACCGATGTTTCGAAAATAACATGAATGTATTATGATGAAAAATCCCATTTAATAAATTATCCCTTTCATTTAGATAATGCTTAATTTAAATCGGCGGTCATATTCGCCTTTAGTTTTTATAGAAACACCAAATGTGTCAGGTTACATGTAACTCTTGATGAACATTGATCAAATTTGTCAGTTTTGAAAGCAGTCAGACTAAATATTGATATCAAGTAAATTTTGCTGTTAATTATTAGAAATTGCTTCTTACAGTCATATAAATATTATACAGAATAATTGCTCAAAGATCCCAATGAAGTCTACCCTTTATAGATTTAGAAAAATGTTAAAGCCTTCATATGATAATGTTTATTCAAAACCTGGTTGGATTTTATTAATGAAAATATTAATTAGATAAAAGAGTTCAGTATAAATAGCGATTAACAAAATGAGAGTTTCAGATTCACTTGCTCTTACCTACACGCATTTAATCTTACAATATCGAATATATTTTTTTAGCCATTGGCCCATTCATTTAAGATACACTCAGCTTTCAATAAATTAACATCATCTTCACACACAAATTAATCAAGAAAAGAAGATAAAAACTTTTACCGAATACTTTTAAAATTTAAGCAATGTTTTCTCGGTGCATTATTCAAATTATACTGTAAAGGGATCAGCTAAAATCATACTAGGATCCTCTTCACTGCCGTCAGAACATCACCTCCCACATACAGGTTATTAGCATTTCAAATATCACTCTTGAGAGTTTAATTGTGCTTAAAACTTCATCACAGCTTGACTGAGATTAATAACATGAAACTTTATAGGGTCCCAGAAACCATCCATTCTCAGACCTTCGGGTTTTATTTTTTTTAATATTTTTATTTTATTTTATATTATCAGTATAAATTTTCTTCTTTTTTCTGTTATTTTATATTTTGTTCAATTCTTAAAAATTGGTATTGACATTAAAGTTTACTGTGAACTCATGAGTGCTCTTGTGGAGCATAATTCGCAAAAATTTCTACATGAACAAAATGGAAAGATAAATAAATTTCAATGAAGGAAACAAATTAATCAAGATTAATATATTGTCCAAAATTACCAATAAAAATATTCCATGCATCTTTGTCATAATGAAAATGTCTAAAAAAAAAATTAATAAATTAAGAAAAGAACTACGATAAACTTCGTAAAACTCTATCAGCAACTAGTTCTGTTAAATCTCCAATCAATGTAATAATTCATCTATCAATTAAACTTTCTGCCTATTTTCTCTGAACCTGATGAGAAATTGCTGTATCGAATTGAACAAACATACCGTCAAATACAGATGAGCTTAAAGAATTGTCCATCTTTGCTTGCTGTGGACCACAGTGAAATAATACTTGTGTACAACCAAACATAGATGGGCAGAGGAAATTAGAAATTCTTTGCTTTTCAGGTAAACTGCATTGCTAACAGACACAAAATCTCTTGATAATTAGGTTTACTTTCTAGTGATCATGCTTTAAAGCTATTTTTCTTGCCTTAGCAGTAAAACATCGATCAATTATGAAAAGTTGTCAGAGTGATTCATGGATTGGTATTATTTCTTGAATGATATGTCAGATACAAATACCAACTAATAATCCAGATATAATGGCCCTACAACTGCTACAGTGTTATACGAAACTATTGATGCTCATACGAAAAATTTTAATAGAAGAAGTTTATCAACATCTGTTTTTCATGCGAATTGCCACCTAATGCCTAATCGAGGAAAAGAAAGAATCAATGTATTAGGGATCAAATTCTTAGTGCTATTTTTCAAACTTCATCATGGCTGATGATTTTCTGATTAGTATGCATATGAATGTATTGTAAATAAAATGAGCTAGAGTGAAAAAAGTAATTCAATGCTGCATAAACAAAGATTTAATTAATATTGAATTTGCATCTGCTTCAACAAATATTTTATAGCTAGCAGTCACGAAAGACTATCTGTTGCATCTTTCGCAATGCCATGATATCAATCTCAGTCCTAAGTTCAATATTAATCTGTCTATCTTTAAAAGAAGATCATGTAGATTTTGCTTGCTTTAAGTAGCATCAGTTAAGGAAATATTTAAATTCGATGTTCAATTAATGTCATTGTATGTTTATGTATCAGTAAATTAACAAAATCTGTTTGATTATACAGTGTTTTCAAGGAATACTGGTCTACAAAAGTTGAAGAGGACATATTTTTATCATTCATTTGTCACGCCGAAAGTATGATGGGAAAAAGAATAACTATCCCCTTAAAAGTCAGATGTCTGTCCTTGTCGATACTCCGGACCAGAACTTCTGGTCGAAAAGGAAAGAGGAGAAAGGGGGTGTTTGAAGATAGTGATTTGTATCGATGAACCATAATATGAATGTTTACAATATTTATAATGAAAAAGAAAGAAGTGCTAAAAGGTAAAGCACTTTAATATTTTTTCAAAGTTCTACCAAAACATGCCTTAGGTTCTCCGCGTCATCACAATTTAATCATACTAAAATTCGAATGAGATAATTACACACTTCAAAAGATGGGATTTCAGTCATAATAATTCAATGATACACTGTTATAATGTAAACAACGACAGAAGCTAATGACATTGCATATCATTATTATCTTAATTAATAATGCAACTTTAGCTTATGATGGAAGACATCAAAATAATGACAGGACTTTCCAAATTATGGGAGAATTTTACCAGAGTTATTTGTACTGTTAGAACAGTAAGACATGGATTTTTAAGAATGTCATTTTTCTGAAAAAAATTAATTTATGATGAATTTGCATCCATCTTAATTCTTTATGATCAGCAAGACTAAAACTATAATATAAGCATTGTCTTTTTACAAAATGATAATGATTATAGTAAAAGAAAATGAAATAAAATAAATAATATTTTGGTAGAAAATTTAGAATAGAATTCTAATGAAATGAATTCTTATGTATACAGAAATAATAATTTGCTTCAATTGGAGATTTTAGATTATTTTTTTTTTATTACAAACATGAGCATCAAAACTTTATCAATCTTAATTTTTCTAATATTGAGATAGTAATGGTAAATTTAACGTAATTTTTTTCCGATATAAAGGTTGCAACTCATACTGCTTTAAGAGCCAATTATTTGCATATGTATAACTACATGTATGCAATATTTTCTAAGGAGTAAAAGACTTTACGTCAAGTTTTATTACTTTATTTACCACAAGTATCTTATTTTTAGGTCACCTGAGTGACTCAGGTGACCTATTGCTATCCGTTTTCGTCCGTCGTCGTGCTTCAGCGCCAGCACGCTTCATAAAATATGCCTATGTGACAAGTCGGTGTGATTTACACACCAACAACTCACACAAAACTTAAAAACGTTCTTCAAGTATACTATAGATTTTTAATCATCTGGTATATAAAAACAATCCACTTAGTACCATTTTCAAGAGCTGATGAAAAAAAGGGTTTAAGTAACGAGTATTCCACTTAATATTAAAAAAACACTACTTATTGAGCATTACGTACATATGTAACTGTAGCACCACTTATCACGATGAAGTTCAAATGCGGATTTATCATCTCATATATACAATCACTGTTTGAATTATAAAAGTAAAGTACATGTTTCAAAGTTTTGCAGAACCAACTTGATAAATGTTTTGTAATTTATTTAAAGTAATAAAACATTATTCCAAATGAAAAAATTGTTTATGTATCTCATAAAACCACGAAAAACAACAAAACTAGATTACTGTTAGTCAAATGCCTACCTAAGACATAAATGGTAGAGAAACGGATATCTTATTGTATTAACTATCAACTTTAGCAGTTTCAACTATTTTGATTTACAGTTTTCAAATCGTTTACAAACTTAAGCCTTGTTCTGATATTGGAGATTTTCATATAACTTTGTGTGAAAATTCATTTACGGCCCCACTATAAGCCTGGGGTGTGATTTGAACAGAGTTAAGGATTAACATGTAGTACAATGTGCGCCTGAACTGGAAATGCTTTTATTTAAAATGGTCTATTCTTGACCTTCTTTTTATGAAAAGAAGGTTCTTGTCAATTTTTTTCCTGTATACTCCAATGTAAAAATCACAGGCAATTGTTTCGTATATGGGGTTATCCCCTTCTTTATTTATTTACAAGGTACTCTACTTAACCTCTCTTCAAGCTCATATTTTTACATGACATAGTTCTTTATGTAATGTCTATGTCTCTTCTAGAGACTTTAATAAAATGTTGAAGATGTCTTTCGTCAAGCTGACTTACGACTTTTCGTTTTAAAGTCTCTGTTTTTATCGTATTCTTTGACTCTACTTAGATGTTTTTGTATTTTCTGCAAAGTCTTAAAATGTGTTGAGGTAAAATGAGTGGACTACAAAAAAGAGCTTCACGAAGGACATCTGGAACGTATTTGGAAAGGAAAAAAAGTGTCTCAAGGCGAACTACGTCATGGTAAAGTGGGTTAATGATTGATTAATTAATTAAAAATGACCTTGAAGAGGGTGTGCCTGAAATTGAGTTAGGTACCTGTGGTAAGAAAAAGAAGAGGGGTGACCTCATATATGAAAGTGCATGTGGTAAATTGATCCCCTATCCCGCCTACTTACAAACTTTTGGAACCATGATTTGAGACTTAATCATATTAAGGTCTTCCTTTTATGCAGTAAAACAAAATACTTAAAACATATTAAGTGTATTTTAGTTATAAGTATAAAATAACGATTAAAATACCTATTATGAAAAGGAAGGAGCACTTTCCATTGGATTTTCCAATGTCGAATAATTCAACGAATTGTGTGACTAACTGGGATAACAAAGTGAGGTCATAAGCCATTACATGGAACGATTCAATAAGAGGTAGGTTATTTTTTATTTATTAGATTTTGTCTGATATGAGTTCTTTGTTTATTGCTGCAAAAAATATTGCATTCTATTATATAATAGTTACCTCTTTTGCATTTTTATTCTACTCATAAAACTTTTTTAAAAAAATCTTTCTAATTTAATATTTTCTTCAGTTTGCTTTTCTCGTCCGATAAATATTGAAACAGGAAGAAAAGGCCCTATGTTTTAAATTTTATTCAAGTGTATTCTTACATGACCTTTTTAGCAAATACAATCTATTTACGGTCAAGATCTAGTAAATGAAGAGTGCCTACAGATTTCTCAAATTTGAGAAAAGGATTCCTTTAATAATCTTTTACAATTATAGCTTAATAAATTACTTGTGTATCGGGATATAATTTTTAGATAAACTCCATGAAAAAACATATATTAAACTGCCCTTTTCAATGAAAAATGAAGAAAATCAGGTGTAAGAATGAGAGTTTTCTCCATCTCAGACATAGGAAATGTATCTATGTTGCCTACAGGCTCTCAGAAAACAGTTATTAATATCTTCTTGACCTCTACTTTAAAATGATATTAAATTGAATATAGGTATCGGGTTCCTTTTAACATGGTTTCTAATTGAATTCCATGAAATGCGTCATTTTCTACATAATTCTGTTATAGCCGTAAAGTACGGGAAAAATTAAATCAATTATGACGTCATAATGGATATAGTACCAAAAACACAGTCTAAACTCATTTACTAGATCTTGACCTTAAGTCGAATGTTGACTGATGTTTTTCATACATATTTTGAGGCCATTATTTTCACACAGAATTGTCTACGGATTTTTCCGTTTACCGGATCATGACAAAGAGCGCACGGCATGTGTGACCTGTCGACAGTGGATGCTTACTCATCCATTATCCCTGATCCCACCTGGCCCCTGATGTTTTTAAGAGGTCCGTGTTTGCTCTGCTAACAATTTGTATTGTTCCAATAGACTCTTGAGTTTGAATACTGTATATGTTATTTTCATGGGAACTCAATGAAAGCTCAATATTCTGGTGCTTAAACAGATGTCCTTTCTTGTTACCTTAAAGTCAACCATTCAAAATATGTTAAAGTCCTACCTATGTACGACTTTGTAGGATTTTTGTCACACTGAGAACTTAGAAGTTATCCATATTGAGGTCCTGTTGATATCACAATTTATTATGATCTATGCCATCGTTCCAAATTTGGGATAGAAAAAATCGAGCTTGAATTTTTTTTAAATATATTGTACATGTACTAGGTAGAAAAACGAAATTCTATTCAACGGAAGTTAATTTTTCTTCTTTTTTTTTTTTACATTTGCTAAGAAGTAAAATACATTTGTGAACCATGCAACATTTTTTTGTCGTCGAAATAGGTACAGTTACAGTTACGCGAACGTTCGCGAGCGCTCGGCAAAATTCCTTATACCTCCAACAGAAATGTTCTCGAGTGCTCGCTCTCTTGAACAGGCCTCTGATTTACATCGGAATTTGTTACCTGCATTTTTACATATATAGTTTGAGGAAGAACGAATCATATAACTGACGCAAAATAATGATGTGTTTGCTTTCTTCAGTTTTTTTTTTGCATCCACCTGTTTATTCTTTGCGATTCTTAATACGGATACGTCTGTGTAACATTCTTTTCTGCGTTTCTAAACTACTGAAGCCTTTTTTCTTCAACGAAAGGGGTGACACAATCATTTCGCGCCAAATGTCACAAGTAAATTATCTTCGCGCCTTTTTCTTGGATCGATCTATTGAATGGGTGGGACAAATTCTATGGAAATAAATAAAGTTTGTTTTTTTCAAACTGATTCTTAAGCTTCAGATTTTTTATAGACTGCAAATTTTATCTCATTTTATATATTTCATATTGTATATGGGCAGGCAACACTAAAGCAGTGGTTTTGCTAATTTTTCTTACTATTTTGTTTCCTGGTTGCCCCATAAGTGGACTAGTCCAATCATAAACAAACTCCCACCACCTGGTAAATGAGACATCCTTTCTTGAACCAGTCTGTTTTCTCCCTCTTCTTTCAATATTACAAAATTATGTACGTTACAAGGTTAGCTTTATAAAAAGCTTAGAAAGTCAGCCAGTGGCATATTATTCCATACTTTGTGATAAACAAGGGTTTCCTTTTAATACAGCGGGGAGGGGGGGGTATAAGATTCTTGTTTTGCTCTAGCTATAAAGTGTACTGGCCATTTACTTTGCGTCCTAGTGCAGCATTGAAGCAATTTTGTCTGAAACACTTCAAGACAACTTTCCTAGCTGAAACTGTTCACAATTTACTTCGTCGTTGAGAACGACGGCGAATAGACCAATCTATAAATAGAGGCCATCTCATCAATCCGTCACTTACCAGAGAGTGTGCATGAAGAAACGGGTCCGGTAAGTAGGTAATATGATTTTCTGTAGAACGACTCGTCTAAATATTTTTCCAAGAATTCCAATCTACGCAAACACACTTGCAGTTTCATCCCAACGTAACTAGTCAACCCGTGGGCTAACTATGAAATGACCTAAAAGTGACATGTCTTAGATATTCTTTAATCTGTAATATTTAGTTATGACATTTGAGAAAGTTAATTGTACATCTTGTGTAATGAAGTTTCGCAACTACCGGTATGTCTTTCCTTGATGACGGAAACGTTTAGCACTTCTCTTGCTTATACATTCCATGGATATTGATTGATTTAGTCAGACAAGTTTTTTGAAAAGCTATTACTTGTACAACATTCAATTTAAAAACTGCTAACAAAATCCGAAAAAAATGAAAATTTCTTGGTGACTATTTTTTACGTTGGATTGAAATTTGGAAGAAAATTCTTCAAACCTGAATTTGTTTTATATCTTTGAACTTAATCCCTATACGTTTTTAATCGTATAATTGTTTTCGCAATTATATGCTAGGAATATTAAATATAAATTTCAATGAATAGTTTAGAACAAATTTTACACATTCATTCAACAGATTTTGCCAAGAAAGAAGATATACCGAAGAAGTCAGGATTAATTTAACATTTTTTTTCCGGAAATCGTTTTATTTTGTTCAATATCTTGAAATTTACATCACTGACCCTCACTGACCTCAAAGCGCGTCCTTGTCTCAAAATTTACATCACTGACCCTCACTGACATGAAAGAGTATCTACTCTATTGATCGGAAATTCCCACTTAATTGCCCGTGGTATAACAATGATGCCTGCACGACTCTTTTTGAATGGGAAATATGAATTAATTAACCATGTATAATGGGTAACTCTTTACCTATAGTCTCTAGATCTAGCTTTCCTACTTGAAAATTTTAATCTTTCCATCAAGAAACAAAGAACCATGCAACAAACGGGTTTTAACACGGTTGCCTCGCGCGCGCACAGCGCGCCCACATCAAGCCGTATAACAACCCTTACATGCACTTCTCAAAACATCCTTGATATAACTCATGTAAAGAGTGACATACCTGAAAGGATTGTCTCTTTGCAAGTAGTATAAAGAATACACATAAGAGTTTTGTACTATTTAATAATAATAAAATTAGTCTGAAATGTAAGAAATCTTGTTTTTTATTTGTGTTGAAATCCACGAATTTTTTTTTTATTTTTCATTTCTCTTCAAGTCTCGTGTAAAAAGGTTTGCGATATAGTATTGCCCATTGTTAACAATAATAAATATACATTCTTTAGACTTTACAATTATAAGCTCAGTAACAGAGTTTTGCTTTACATTGATATTCAAAACCCTTTAAATCCCTATCATGAAATATGAAGATAACGAAAAGTAATCAAGTTCAAAAGTCCATTGAACAATTGAATTGGGAGCTGAGCAAAACGGACATCTGAAAACAACAGAGACGGGATCAGGTGCCATGGATGAGTAAGCATTCCTGTAGACCGGTTGAAAATAATGGTCCAATAATTTGTATGAAAAAACATCAGGCAACATTCGATTTAACGCAGAGTGTATTTCTTTAGCACGTCATTGTTTCGAATGTAAAAGTTTCAAAATGTCGACTTTAAACGGGACTGTTGATATCCTTTGTTGAATTTCAGAATGCTGAAAAAGAAATTCTTTAAAAGGAAACCAAAGACTGCAGGGAAAAAGGGAGAGGGTATGTCAGTTAGGAATACTAAATGGTATTCAAATGGGTACTCTTAAACTTTAATGCTATATCGCATCAATCGAAAGATTAAAATGCATGCACATGTACACATTATTTACTTTAATATATTACCTTGTATAAGAGTTTATATTTTCAATTTTGCAACATTCTATTTCTTTTATATAAAAATCAAGTTTGGTGGTAGATGATCCCAGGAATGAAACATTGGCCAATCAATGCATTTTCCTTTTAAAAATAATCAAAACGCTTTTAAAAACTTGTTAAATTGATCCATTGATAATTTATTTAGTGCGTGCAAAGCAAGCCCCAATATATAGAAGCGAAACAAGGAATGTTTATGATTACATAGCTATAGATCCAGAATATAAATTTGGTCCTTCGGGGTATACACCTTTACGGGAAAAGAAACCCCTCCCAAATCCAACTGAAAAGAATGCTGCTGAAGGAAAGATATTCAGCAAGGATGCCATACTGGATCTTCCATTACAACGTGTGCCGTCCAACAGACGAATAGAAGATTTAGATGAGAAAGAATATGGATACACATCTTTTGGCAAGGTCCACAGACAAAAAAAGAAAGACACAAACTGGGAAGACGCATTCTTTGACGCGCTTGAATTCTTACCGTACCAGAAATTGAATCACAGTCCTGCTTTAAGCAAGTTCTTTTTCGAACCACAAGGTATGTTCTTTGAATTTAACATTTTGCTTGATAGATATTGTATTCATTTAAATAATCTGTTTTAACTTTATCTGGGTTTTAAGGTACAGAAAAGTACAAAGTTCTATCCATCGAGGAAGTATGCCGAGAAATTAACAATGCGTCGGATGAAATTCAGCAAGATATGGTAAAATATATCACAGCATGTCTTCTTCCAAGTTTGAAGCAAAAGTACAAAATGTCTGAAGTATTCAATCTCCTTTCTTGCAAAAACAAACTTGTCAGGAATCTTTGCATAAATGAATTGATAAAGATGATTATGGTTGGTGATCAGAGAAAGTACTCCCAAGATTGTATGTTGAAGTTGTACGAAATTGGAACAGTTCAGCTATTCACAGTCATTGGAGAAACAAAGAAATCCTTTTCCATTTTCCAATCCCTGATTCAACTTGGAATTATATTTAACTGTTTTATATACTTACGAGCCATTGAAGCAATAGACGATTGGAATCCATGCATTCAACACGTTAAGAGTAAAATTCAGTCTAAAATTAAACGTGTTGCACAGAGAACCGACCAAAGCGTGCACGTATTTGCAAAGACAGCTGACTGTATTTTTAATCTACAAGAGGTGGATTTCGATGAAAGCTTTTTAATTGGGGAGGATATGAACACCTTCCTCTCTGTTTCCAAAAAGAAAGAGAGTAAAATTTATATCGATGGCATGGCAGCGCTTTTCCATACAGGGAACTTGGTATTGCTTGTATTTATAATTTGATCTTTTTAAAATATTTGTTGCCATGTTAAGTTTCAAGATTTCAAGATGTGCAAAAAATTAATATGATTACCTATCTCTAAACAAAAAACATTATATTCTCTCTCTCTCTCTCTCTATATATATATATATATATTCTCTCTTAATTATTTGTGTTTATTTCAAACGAAAGATGCTAAGACAGGAGTCAAAATTTCATTGCGGGGTGCAGCAGTTGAGAATTAAATCTTTACATATGAACGATTCCTCTGATGAAGAATTAGTAAAATGGTACCATCGTTTGCTTGGCTTATTCATAGTCCATTTACTGGAAAAAGAGCACCCTGGTGGTAAGGCGATCTATTGATTTTTGTTAAAATGAAAAATATATTTTTTGAATACATCCAATATTGTATATTCTTTACATAATATAAAAATTTGATATAAATGTATTTGAAGATTTTAGATTTTTTTATTGTAGTAAAACAGGAGATACTCGAAAAATGTGAAGATGAATTATTATCGATACTAAATTGTACATACTTTCATCCCGAGAGCTTTTGTGTGTCAAAGTCACTATTATTTCACCACAGCGAAAGAATTCGAACTAGATACAAGGACATATTTGTAAGTCGAGAAAAGGGGATGGCCCCGCACAAGTCTGTCACGGAAGATCACATAGAAGTTCTTCTGACCAAATGTGTTTTAATACTTGACAGGACCCCCTCAGAGTCACCAATAGGGAATGATACTTTTGAACGCAAACAATGTTCAATTTATTATACAGATGCATCAATTACCTGTATTGTCGAAGATTTCAAAAATAATTCGAGGGATTTGAATATGTATGATAACACCTTGTCACCTTACAACGATATCGTTAATTTAGATAGACAAGACAGATTAAAAAATGAACTCGAAGTGCTCAAAGAAATAGAGTCCAAAGAGATTCACAGAAATGTGGCTAGACTTCTTGCATTCAATGCTAGTTTTCCATGTTTTTACATCAAAGAAAGACTTCCAGGGGATAATTTGCAGCGAAGACTTCTGACAGCCAGAGACAAAAAGAAGATAATCCCAATTATAGATCTGATAGGTATAATTGTTCAAGCAGTCCAGGCAGTTATATATGTACACAGTTGTGGTTGTCTTGTCAGGGACATAACGACTGCATCATACGGATGTCTATTAATGAATAATGAATATTTCATTAAATTGAAAAATTTTGAGATGGCGGCCAAACCCTCAGACTTTCCAAGCGGTGGAATAGTAACTGGGTTAATTGGTAAATATTTAAGTCTTTTTTAAAACCTTTTGTAAGTAGGGTGATTGTATTAAAACTGAAACTTTTAAGTGTAAAAGTTATTTAAGGACAAACCAGAGATAATACTAGAAAATATATTAATTTTCTTCTTAGATTTAGATTTTGAAGGAGTTCCCACACGGTGGGCGGCCCCAGAGAGCCTGCTGGGTGGACATTACAGTATATATAGTGATGTCTGGTCTGTAAACATTCTGGCAGATGAGATCCTTAATTATGCTGCTTGGCCATATTCCGACATCAGTGATTCTGATATAGAAGATATGGTTACCAATGTAAGATTATTTTTGTGCTTACTCCTTTTTGGCAGCTGATCCAACCTCTGGAATTTCTTATGCCTTGTTCTCAGATTTGTATTATTGTAGTTTTTTTTGGTGATCGATCACTGTTTTTCTTTACCTTTTCATTCTATGAGAAAATTCCTGACGTTGCGAAAAAAGGAAGAAAGAAATAAAAATGATTTCATCGACTTTCAGATTGTCTTCACACACCTGAAGCCTCAGGGATTTAACAGACCTAGGCGCGTTCAAGGTCTAATTTTGGAGGGGCTTGCCAGCGAACCAGAGCAGAGACTAAAACTTGAGGCACTAAGAGAAAGATTGCTGGATATATCAGACAGTTTGGGCGATGCGCAAAGCTACAATGTATATGGTATGTATCATTGAACATGGTGTGTTTTAAATAAAGCATAAAGTTGAAACATTTTTCTGTTATTTGTACTTCTAACACATGTGGTGAAAAAGGTAAAGTCTTTTTCATCAATGATGGAATTATTGTCAGTTGCGTGAAGTCATTGAATATTGTATTTTTATCCCGCAAAGATACCTATTCAGGAATAGAGGGTACACATGCAAAGGTGTATGACATACCTCCACTAACAAATCTACAAATGAAGGCCGATTCCAAATTTGCAAGGGCAAGTTTCTATTTCTTCTTCTTTTCCTTCACCAAAAGATTAAATTTTTATTGTACGATTTGGATACACAAAATGAATGATAATTTTCCTTTTAATTTCAATAGGGAATACCAAAGACAATTCGGAAATACAGAGAGCTTGATGAAGGTCAGATAGTTAAGCATGTAAAAATAATAGATAAAAGTGTAAACTAACATTATGTGATATTTAAATATAATGTTCCTAAAAATGAAGGGGTGTACGCTCAAGTAGTTATAATGATAATAATGTTCCTGTAGCAGTGCACAAGATTTTTTTCCCTGATATCCTTTAATATGTTGTGTTGATAAAATAATCCTTATATTCTTATACAAGAAAAAAAAAATTAAAAATGCATCCTTCCTCTTGAGATAATATTTTGCAGACTAGGAAGAAGTTTGCCAAGTCCTAGTCAGCAAAATAAGGCTTCCTATAGAAGAATTCATCTTCTCCTAGATTCATATATAATGTCTTTTTTCTCACTTTTATCGAGGGTTTGAAGGAATATCTATCTTCTGTTGTTCGTTTTATCTTATTGCCCATCTACCTTCCAAATTTTTGACTTCTTCTGAGAACCAGTGGACCAATTTTTTTTTAAAAAAAAAAATCTTAAATAGTCCTTGAGTGAAGGGAATTAAAAAAGGACTGGTCCAGTGAATTGGAATTGTTGTCGTGGAAGAAATATCCACCCTCGGAAAATATATCTGCTGATTTGGACATTTTCAACATTTTACTTAACTTGTGGCCATTCCAAGACATGTAACCCCAAGTCATTATTTTGAACCTAAATTGCGATGTCCCAGGTTGACAAAATCCGGTCTCCAAGCTTCGCGCTTCCTTTGCACTATATGAACTTCTGGTCATAACCAATAATGATTAATTTGTTGATATTATTTTTAATTGTCCAATCACCGCTTCTCCTCACACCATGCATGTTTCTTTCGACGTTAGCCTTCTTCACTACGAGTTTCTTCTTATTTACACACATTTTTTTCTCATGTTTACATGTATGCAAATGACGTTGAGTCGTATGCTTATATTATTTACCCTTACAGTTTTGCCTTCATTTAACTATTACGATTCCCAGTGATGGGTTTTCACAACCGCGATAATTTTCACTGGACGTCCACTTTTCGGCTCGTTTTCTATTGATTCTGACCCGGGGGGGGGGGGAATTGGGCAACATCAATATCTGTTGATTTGGACATTTTCAACATTTTACTCATCTTGTGACGGGAGTAGCAATTCTTTAACAATAATGTTTCGATTTTTTTTTCACTTTCATCCCAGGTTATCGCTCTTTTCTATGAATATTTTTTGTATTCGTTATTTCGTCAATTTACACCAAAGAACAGGCAACAATGTATCATGTAGAAGCATGTGACAAAAGTCCAAATCTAAAATATTTCGTCATTACTGATGTGTTAATTAGGATTTTCAAGGTATGTAGTCGTTTCAAACGGAACTAACTGTCATGTTACTGAACTCATATGGCAAGTTTGTATACAATTTGTAAATAAGAAAATAAGTTAATCAACACTAGCTTCTTTTTGAAATCCTTCGTGTTTGAAGAGCGAGAAAGAAGTTCAATTTTTTTAAAACCTTGAAACCCATAGAAATTTTTGCTTTATCGTATATCTTCAAAATTCATTTTTTTAAAATTTCACTTGCAGATCCCCAGACTGTCTTCGCCTCAGAAGTAGCAGAGAACAATAGCAAGCAGAGAGAAGAAATAGGCCTTACCATCATGGAAATTTCTTCCGTTAAAAATTATAAAATAGAGGATGAGGTAAAATTAAAATATGTCCCTCTTTATGTTTACCGTCCTTAGGTTTTGTGTCCACTTTAACCAAGCGAAGTAAGGACGCAGGCTTTTTTTTTTTTTTTTTTAAATTTATTAGGTAAGGAAAAAGCAATGGCAGATCTGAAATATATACAAATACATATAATACAAAATCATTTTACACATAGACTTGAAAAATAATTGATAAAAACAACATAGTATACTTTTTCTGATGCAAAAATATCTAAATTCACTTCAAAAATAAGAAAATTTAACTTATCTCTGCATAAAAGTAGCATTATCGTAGTTTAAAAACGTTCTTCCAGAAATACGAAGGTTTTTCGGAAAGTTTGTGGACTACTGTCATAACTTTTTTTGCTAAACGTCATATCGTATCCAAATTTTTTAGCAATGTTTCAGCAATGAATTCAAATGAAATGTATTAAGAGGTTTTGAAGTATTATGATTTATTTCAAACTTACTTAGATTTTAGAATTACGAAAATCGGATCGCGGAGCAGGTCAAAATTTTGTTGCTTACAATTAATACACTACATAATGTCTGCAGTCATATACTCTGTAAAATTGCGCAATGAACGGAAAAATTCTAGACGTCCAAATTAAGAATTGTTACATCGTTTCATATTCTAAATCATGACTTAATATTTGGTTTCCTTGAAAAGAAATCAACTTCAGAAGATAAATAGTACTCATCGAAAAGGGCCAAAAAAGATGACTTCGTAGAACGTCACGGAACACCAGTTAACGATACAATATTTTGTTGTACTCTGGAAAATTGCAGAAAAACTCTCAAAATGCTGGAGGAAGCACGAAATATGTCCAAAAATCGAGCTATGCATGTATGCGTACTTTGCACAGGCGGTTTTTAATGATAGAGGCTGTGTATCAGACAAGACGATCTGTGAGATAACGGATTATCTGTACAAAGGAGATCAAAAACTTTTAAAAACGTTAGGAAGGTCATTGTAAGAGTTAGGCGCTTCACAGTTGCTTATCTTGAAAAAGCACGGTTACGCAGTAAAAAAATATAACATTGATAAACAAAATTGTGCCAATTAAACAATTGTTAGCGAAATAAATTTCAAATGATATAGAAACGTTTTTAATGAGTTCACTGTAATTGGGCCATACTGTGAAATATACAGGGAGAGTATATTTGATAACCTCATGATGGTATGTTTTTGACGTGACAATGGTGTTGAGTTTCCTCCGCGGTCACAAAACATGTTGATATTAAAATTAGATAACAAGACTTCTATTAAAGTACATGGAATGAAACATCATACATCAACAAAATAAATATTTGTACGTATGATAAAGTGTTCATTTTAAATTTCTTAAAAAAGTATAAGGAGGATTGACATGGTCCGCGAACTTTCTGAACAACCCTCGTATGAAAAATATTTAAGCTTGTTACTTTTACTTCAAATAAATTTAAAAAAATATTAATAGACAAAAATTTACCTTTCAAGTGGTGACAACGGGCAGCTGGTAAATTGTAAGAAATAAATTTCCCGCACTGATAGGAACTGGCCCGTACCTCAGTATTTAAAGAGGGAAAACCAGTTAAACAAGATTTACGGGGGGGGGGGGGGGGCTTGCTGGCCAATAAAATGTTATTAGTAGAATTCACGTATGAAATCAAAAACATGAATGGACTACTAAAGTAAATATGGCATATAATAAATAATGGCTCAGCTAGTTCTCAAGAAAAAGATAGAAAAAAATGATTTTCTATAAATATCACTCTACCACATTACTTTCTGAATAGAAATTATAGAAATTATAACGGTTTTAAAAGGCTATATGGGTGTGACCTGACCTATCCGTTTTTATCAGGTCCGGTCATCAGAGTGAGACCCTTTCACAATACCAATTTCAAGAAAAATTGCCAAAGCGTTTTGAGTTGAACGGTCAAAAGAGGGTCAAAAAGACAGTCAAAAACTTATACATTGTATATCACAGAGAAAAAAGTTAAAGAATAGTCTTATCTATGACTACTTGGCGAAGCATTGTTAAGTTTGTTTTTTTTTTATTTATACTAATGCAATGTAAATTCAAAAAAATTTACACTCTTAAACTTTAAACCAGGATAAAGCCAAAAGAATTCCATATATATATATATATATATATATATATATATATATATATATATATATATATATATATATATATATATATAGCAATGTAAGAAAAATCGTAAACAACCCTCTCTAATAGCACAAGGCTGCATATCTAGAATACACAAAAATGGGTGATTTGTAAAAGGGAAAACACACAACATCCCTACTATTACCCAATTGCACGTTATCATTACTGTGATTACTTGAATAATCATCCTTGATAATTTTATGGCAATCTTTAATAAATGTAGGGCGGTACGAATTCAAAGATGATGAAGGTTTCGGAAATAGTCAGTGACGACTTTCTGAAGTTTACTTACAACAGATTGAAAGAGATAGATAGTAGCAAAATGTGTGTAGAACCTTGGCCTCCAGCGACAAGTATAACACAAGGCTCTAAACGAATAGTATGTCATTTATTGTTGAGCTTCCATCTGAATTCTTCTGTGTAGAAAAAAGTATACAAGTACTAACAAAATCTGTATGCATTTTCTCAGCATTATAGGTTCCCTAAATCAACACATCTTTTGGATCTTACTCTTCATAAAGAACGTGGTGAAACAATCACTCCATATATAGAGCTTTTGTACGAATTAGCCAAACACGTTGACTCTCTCCATTCAGCTGGATGGATATTCAGATGCCTTAGAGCAAAACATGTCTGGATTCTGGAAACAAAGGTGAATGTAAACAGCAGAGAAAATAATAAAGTCTTTTATTTCAGAATCTATTTTCTTGCGAAACAATTTTTGTCACCGTTATCCAGTGTGTATCATTGTTTCATATATTGGCTTTTGGTATGTTGTAGAAGAAAGATCAGACAATAGTCGTTCCCAAATTTGGAAAGTACCTTGTGATAGAGTCTTCCCAGTTTGACGCTCACTTAGAGCAGGTAAAAGTTGAAGGATCACCAGCAGATCTAGATGGAATACAATGGTCAGTTTTGCAAACTCTCCTTGAGAAATCTAAATTAATAGCTAGATGGTGACATTGTGTAAACTCTCTCTCTAAATTTTTTGTTAATGTTACAAAATAATTAGGAATATTTTGTTTTTTTTACTGAATTAATTCATTTAACTCAATTATTTTAAAATTAACTTGATTAAATAAGTACTTGTGCATACCGAAAGACATGAAACGGTTTTATCTTTTTTTTTCTTCTTTCATTAATGCTCCAATAAAACTTTAAACATGCAACATGTACAATACAAAGCCTCAGTTTTATTTAATTCTAACCAAAAATATGATAGACACGACAATTTAAAGGTCGTGAATTCTTCCAATTTTTTGTATGTTATCTTCTCAGTTTCTTTAACCTTGTTTAAGTTAAACTTAAACGTTGTCCAAGTTCCCACTTTTGAAAAAGCTTAGGATAGTAAGCATCTTGAAAAAATGTACATACTGTAATTTATAAATGCATATTACTGAATGTTGATGGGTTCTTTTGAAATGTAGCATCCATTTCAATAAAAAAGAAACAAAACAAAACTGAAGTTGTCTGAAGAAAGTTTTTTTTGTATTAATGTAAGTGATTTACAATAAAGATTGTCTTTTAATCTGTGTTTAACGGCCCGGGGGGGGGGGGGGTAACTAAAATTTGCATGTTTTAAGGTGTAATTTCGTTGATAAAAGTTTTTGTATGAAAGATTGATTGGTTGATTGTATGTTGTTTTACGTCTCATTTGAGAATTTTTCACTCATATAGAGACGTCACTATATACCGGTTAAGGGCTTCAAATTTAGACCTTTACTCTGCACTCAGGGCCATTGAGCAGTGAGGGATCTTTATCGTGCCAACGCCTGCCGTGACACGGGGCCTCGGTCTTTAAGGTCTCATCCGAAGGACCCGCAACTTTCACTTCAAAGTGCCGAGCGCTTAGAGAAGAAACAGTTGCTACCTTTTTTTTTATCGACTTAGGTCAGTTGCGGCCGGGGCTCGAACCCATGACCTTACGATCATGGAGCGAGTGTTTTTGTATGAAAGACAGTGCACTTAGATTAGATACTAAGTTTTCGTTAAAATGTTTATTTCATTGGAGGATTTCAAAGAAATTAAAGCTGAAGTCAAAATCAATTAATGAAGCATGGACCCTGAAGTAGTAAAACTGATTTTCAGCAAAAATAATATATTTTGTGAATGCATCATTGCACATTTCATGCATAAGTCTTTGTTCATTTCGATCTTTGATCTACTCGTGTCTTGCAATCCAGGCTTCCTATTGAAGCAATAAAAGCTGGCCTTTACTCCAAAGAAAGTGATGTATACGCTTATGGAATGGTCACGTGGGAAGTCATGTCTGCGTTTGGACAACAAGGAGTTGTGTATGACCAGGACGAAGAACAGGAATTGACATGTATTCCATTCAACTACCAGCGATCTGAAAATGTAAAAAAAAAAAACAATATAAGCTTTCTGGCAACATAACACATAACATCTCGATAGTTTTCACTTCATGACTACAATTTGATGGAATTCGCTGAGGAAGCTGCCTTTATATAATGGATTTCAAATGCATGTTACTGTCATCCATTGTCAGATTGAATTCTGGGCTTATTCAACCAAATGCATAATTATAAAAATAATAGACCTTCCAACAAAAATATTATCAACATTGCTAAAAGTGTTAAATTTTCCTTTGTACCAGAAGAGTAAATTCGTCAAAAAATGTTTATATCGGCAAAGGAATAATGGCAAAATTACCGTCAAAGATAACAGATTTTTATTTTAAAATAACAAAACCCTACTTTAAAAAAAAGTCCTCCTCAAGTCAAATATGGCCACTTCTTTCCCCAATAAACAGATATATTTATAAACAAAGGCATAACATTAAGATTAACCTGCAGAGGTTTAAAGGAAATTAGTTTCTTCATGTAAAAATTCTTTTATGATTGATTCAAAATTCATATGCATATCTAAAAGCACATGCTTTGTATAATCCATTCTAAAAATTCAATTATTTTTGTGTTTGTCAATTGCATTGACGTATGAGATCTTACAAATTTAGATGATGTTTTATCAGGGAAAGACGTGTAGTGTATGTATTTTATTAATTATGAATAGATTCTTCAACATCTGATAGAGGGATATATCCCGGAAAAACCCATCAAGTGCCCTGAATGGTTTTACCAAGAAGTCACGAGACCTTGTCTCCTGCATCAGAAAATCGACAGACCGTCAATGAAAACTATCCTACAAATACTTGAAACAAGGTACTGGGCCAGTGATAGCTGATTTGTTGCTTATTAGATTTGAATATTTATTTATTTTTGATCTTATCTTTGTAGACTGGGGAAGGCCCCGCCAAGACAAGATCGTTATCTCCCACTTCGATCTGGCAAACATAAAGCAGCAAGCAAATCATTGAACGCTGAGGATTATGATGATCTAATGTATGAGGATATTAATCCTTGCGATTTGGAGGAAGAGTCTTCTTTTCATCCCTCTACACAAAGGAGAGTGCTTCCTCCACCGCTTCCGGTATCATATTGCAACGACGACGATCGTGTATCCGAACAAAAAATCGTAATGAAAGTAAAGCCATCACAACCAAATATTGCCATAAGAGAAAAGAAAGCTTCAATAGCTTTGTCAAAACCTCACGGTAGCCAAAATATTGTTTATGAGATGAGTGAGGAGAAAAATTCAGGGAAAATCAACAGGGATAGAAGTCACCCAATACTCGGAGATATTGATGTTGCGGCTGACTTCGGTAGTAAAGGCTATGAAAATACTGAAGAAAAATGGAAAACTGGTAAAACAATGATCCGTTTAAGTTCTTTACCTCCTCCTAGACCAAAAAAAAGTCGAGCTCACAAAAGAGATAACAATGTGAGGGGAGCACCAAATTCAGCGCCAAAAGTGAAGAATCAGCCAGGAATTGTGGAATACTCGAGAACAAGCAAAAATGATGCTTTTAAAACTCCCATAGATCCAATGGACAGAAATTCAGATCCGTCTTTTTATGACAATAATAAAAGTTCAGATTTGGATGAAACTAATAAAGATACCAGAGGTTTCGAATCTACTGGAAATTGGTCTGAAAACTCTCTGAAGCTTGGATCACATACAGGTAATGTCGGTGTTGATTCACTGGAAGTCGAGAAAGGATCTGACTTTTTCGGGAAGTTGTCAACTGAAACAACAAAACGTAAAGTACTACTAAACCCCCAAAATAAAAATGAAATAATATCTATACAGTATGCCAATCAGGAAAGAGTTAGCGAGAAAGACAAAACTTATGATGATATGAGAAAAGGTGTACACAATCAACGAAGTCCAGTATACGTCAATAATTCTCTACCAGAAAGAAAGCCTGACGTGCCACCTAGGAAACCCTTAAAATAGACCATGTTTGATTACTAAAAATGGGTCATGTTTGATTACTTAAAGCAGGTTAGGTTTGACTACTTAAAATAAAATCCGTATCACTTAACTAAACTATAGCAGATTGAACAAGTGTATTACATGGGTTTTCAGAATTGAATCCGGATGATTAAAATTCCAGCCTTAGGTTCATAGGTGATTTCTCTTGAAATTAAATACACTTTTATGAAAATGTTTTTTTGTTTTTTTTGTTTTTTTTTTTTTTGTTTTTTTTTTTTTGGTTTGTCATACTGGCCTTATCACCACAGTGGAATGAAATAAAATCAAGGATTTCGTAATATATCAAATAATGAATATTTACTATTTATGTGAATGTGAAAATTTTGGAAGCTTAGGTTTGTTTCCCTGGAATTCCTTCTATTATTTCAGTACAGCTAAGCTATAGCTTAATATAGCTTAAGAATGTGATTTGCTTGTATTGAGATACAAGAAAAAGACTCACTAGAACAGATCTGAAGGTGTAGGCTTGTTTTGCTTAAAAAATGTACGAGCATTTGCTGCCAAATGCAATATATATAATACCGCCAATTTTTGTCAACGGTAGAGAGGCATTTTGATATGTTACTGAATCAGTGCGACGGTATGGATTATGAAGTACAGCTTTATCGGACAAATCCTTTGACTTTTATTACAGGATGTTATGCTGAAAGGGAAAAAACGCAGGGTAACATAATATGCGAAAACATTTTGACTGCACGGTTTAAAATTATGAAAACTTGTCAGAGGAATATCTTGGTAAACGTGCACTCAAATCAGTGTTCAGATTACTCAACCGTAAAATGTATGACGTTACAGTGTATAAAGAGAAAATAGTTAAAAATGGATAAAAATTTAAAAACACGCGCACATCGATGATGAAAGGTTTGTCAACACGTCCTGTAGTACCACTAAATGCACTGTAGGTACCTCCATCGTTTTTTGATATTTACAGACAATTTAAATTTCTTGCAATCAAGGCATGGCTGACGAGAGTTCAATCGGGTCTGGCTATTGCATTCCCTAAGTAAAGAAAAAGGCAAAAACAGGTTGCTGTGCAGTTCATGAATTTTCTACCATAGAACGTCTTATCCGTCGTCGGAGAGAAACTGGAAAGGTTTCTAAAAAAAAAAACTGTGACAATGATTGACGCGTAACAACGCCACATCAAAATTGGGCTATTCATCCTGCAATATGTGTAATCGCCATTCCCACTGGAACCGCTATTAATATA